>NC_082721.1:83790447-84112947 GCF_030144855.1 Hypanus sabinus
TCACCATGGAAACTTATTGGACGATAAGTGCAGGTTTCATCTGACCTGAAGGAGCAGTTCATAAGTCAGAGGTATTTATCATTTTCACAATTCAAGTGACAAACCCAAATGTATAAGCACTCTTTTCTCTTTTCTCTAATTTTTGCTCTTCTCAATTTCTGCTTACCCAAGGAGTTTGATAACTTGCTTGGTTTCAGTTCTAAGTACTAGCCACTAAGTGTGTCGACAGGACACTTTATGGGGTAGTCGGACACAATTTACCCCATCAATGCAGGGCAAGCACCTCCCCAAAAATGCTCCCTATTTTAGTGCAAAGCAACTGGCTTCAAGTGTTTCAAGATTACAAAATGCAGATGAAACTTCACAAAACCTAATGGAAAGAATTAAAAGGTCAAGTGACCAGGCTCTTCCTGTTGTAAAACCTCAAGCTCCTCTAATATTGGCTTGAAAAGGCAGAACACTGGCAAGTCAAATACACTGACAACCATGCAAAAGCATAACTTGCTCAAGTTGTGGGACTTTACTCGAGATCGTTCCGAGTCAGAGCATCAGGAAGCAGAAAATGACGGAAGAAACTTCTGCACACAATGTAAAAAGACTGACGGATATTTTTAAACTCAAACAATTGAAATACATGATAGCTAGGAACTGGTTACAAATTAAATATAAACCATGGTGGCATAACAAATATTAGCATCAACACACTATAGAGCTGTCTTGTGCAACACCACCATTCACTAGTTACTCAACCAGCTTTTCAATCTCAGGTCAGGTATGCAAGAGATAGATCCCATGGCTGGGCTAGAAAGGAGGCTCACAAACTGCTCACCTCTCTCCAATTATTTGTGTTGTCAACAAAAATTACACAAGTGATAACATCAGGATTTCTTTAACATGGTATATGAAGCCAAGGACATTGGTTCCAGCTGACATCTTTCCAATTCAATTGAAGAATACTGTTCTCTTTCAACTACAGGCTTTATAACGTGCAGCATTGTAGCATAGCAGTTAGCATAACTCATTACAGTACAAACGACATGGGTTCAGACTCATGCTGTCTGTAAAGAGTTCGCAAGTTCTCCCCATGACCACATGGATTTCCTCCAGGTGCTCTGCTTTCCTCCCACAGTCCAGAGATGTAGTGGTTGGTAAGTTAATTGGTCATTATAAAGTACTCCATGATTAGGATCAGATTAAATTTCAGGGCGGCATGTCTCAAAGAGCCTATTCTGTGCTGTATCAGAGTACGAAAGACAGACAGATAAATAACTAAGAAATTGGTATGGAAGAAAACCTGTATCATAAATTGGCTGAATGAGAAAGGCATAAATTCATGATGTGAAGGGCAATAATGAGAGAGAACATGCTCCTCTATTCCTGACCAATAATCTTCTCTCAGTCAACATCAAAGAACAAATAACACCTAAATAAATAACCGCTCTCTTTGTAAGGTCCAGCAGGACAGTAGATTTTCAACAGACCAATGAAGACAAAACAGCATTCAACGCAAGGCAAATGATAACAGAGGAGTACAAATTTGGGGAAGAGTACAAGACCACCTCAAAGGCTCTGAACATACATCAGAGCTCAGTGCAGACCACCTTGGAAAATATGAACCCATAGCCACTCCGCCTAGGTCAGGCTGTCTCTTGAAACTTAAGAGGAAAATTAATACTTAATCTGACACTATGCATCTGCCAGGTAACACCAACCCTAGTGCAAGGTACGGTGGAGATAGCATCATGCTACGGGGGTGCTTTTCAGCAGCAGAGACTCAAAATCTGGTCAGGATTGTTGGGAAGATAAATGTTGTTAAATACAGAGAGATCCTGAATAAAAATCTGCTAGCCTCTGCCAGAAAACTTAAACTGGGGAGGAAGTTCATCTTTCAGCAGGACCACAACCCAAAGCACACTGCAGAGTAACCATGGAGTGACCTCAAATGAAGAAAATTGATGCCCTTGAGTGGCCCAGAGTCCTGATCAGAACCTGATCAAACATCTCTGGTAAAACTTCAAGATTGCTGTCCCATTGCCCGTTCCCAACTTAATCTGGCACAGCTTGAGCAATTTTGCATGGAGAAATGGGCAAATCTTGCTCCATCACACTGTACAAATAGAGACTTATTGATAAAGACTACTGGCTGTCAGAGCAGTGAGAGGTGGTTCAACTAAGTACTTAGCAAAGGAGAATGAATACTTTTGAACTACTGACATTGCAGTTTTATGAATTTTTAGTTTTTGATGCTTTACAATTTTTTTTTGTTTTCTGGGCTCCATTGTGGGGGAAAAAATAGGAGCATGTGATTCAATCGCTCATTGCTATAGTTGGAAATTCCCACCTGCTTCAAAAGGGCAACAATTATACCAGAGCCCAAGAAGAGTGGTGCAAGCTGTCTTAATAACTATCATCCAATAGCACTCACACCTACAGTGATGAAATGCTTTGAGAGGTTGGTCACAGCTAGAATCAACTCCTGCTTCAGTAAAGACCTGGACCCACTGCAATATGCCTATCGCTACTATAGGTCTATGATCTATTGCCACAATAGGTCTACACGATCACACTGGCTCTCCATGCTGCCTTGGATCACCTGGACAACACAAATACCCATGTCAGGATGCTGTTCATTGACTACAGCTCAGCACTTAACACAATCATTCCTACATTTCTGAATGAAAATCTCCAGAATCTGGGCCTTTGTACCTCCCTCTGCAAATGGACCTTTGATTTCCTAACTGGAAGACCACAATTGGTGCAGATTGGAAGTAATACCTTCACCTCATTGACAATCAACACTGGCACATCTTAAAAGATATGTGCTTAGCCCACTGCTCTGCTCTCTCTAAACGTGACTGTGTGGCAAGGCATAGTTCAAACGGCACCTATAAATTTGCTGACAATACATCCATTGATGGCAGAATTTCAGATGGTGATGAGGGAGTGTACAGGATTGAGATAGACCAGCTAGTTGATTGGTGTCACAGCAACGACCTTGGATTAAATGACAATAAGACCAAAAAATTGATTGTGGACTAGTGAGCAATTTCACCATCTGGTATGGTGGGGGAGGGGGAGAAGAGGCTACTGAACAGAATCAAAGTAAACTAGGAGAGTTGTAAAATTAAGTCAGCTCCATCATGGATAACCTGCTGGACATCTTCAAGAGATAGTACCTCAGAAAGGCAGAGTCCATCATTAAGGAGATACAGAAGCCTGAAAGCACACACTCAGCGATTCAGAAACAGCTTCTCCCCCTTTGCCATCGGATTTCTGAATGGACATTGAACCTATGAACACTACCACACTACTTTTTTTTTTAAATTTCCTATCTTGCACACTATTTATTCAATTTTACACTATACAATAGACAATAGACAGTTGGTGCAGGAGCAGGCCATTCTGCCCTTCTAGCCAGCACCACCATTCACTGTGATCATGGCTGATCATACACAATCAGTACCCCGTTCCTGCCCTCTCCCCATATCCCTTGACCCCGCTATCTATAAGAGCCCTATCTAACTCCCTCTTGAAAGCATCCAGAGACTTGGCCTCCACTGCCTTCTGGAGCAGAGCATTCCACATATCCACCACTCTCTGGGTGAAAAAGTTTTTCCCGCATCTCTGTTCTAAATGGCCTACCCCTTATTCTTAAACTGTGGCCTCTAGTTCTGGACTCACCCATCATCGGGAACATGCTTCCTGCCTCCAGCGTGTCCAATCCCTTAATAATCTTATATGTCTCAATCAGATCCCCTCTCATCCTTCTAAATTCCAGTGTATACAAGCCCAGTCGCTCCAATCTTTCAACATATGACAGTCCCGCCATTCCGGGAACTAACCTTGTGAACCTACGCTGCACTCCCTCAATAGCAAGAATGTCCTTCCTCAAATTTGGAGACCAAAACTACACACACACACACACACACACACACATATAAATAAATACATACACATATACACACACATACAATTTTTTTTAAATCAGTTAAATTGACCAATATCCCTCATTTTAATGAGCAAAAGGTTGGAGGCTGAATACTTTTTCAAGGCACTATATTTTTATGACTTTCTTCTTTGCAGACTAAGACAAGGTCTGCCAGTCAGTTTCTCATTTAAGCTGGTGCTGGTGAATCTCAGCAACTTCCGGCTGGTAGTCAATGAAACAAAGAAAACAGCTTTATACTTTGTTAATCACTCTTTTTCTGGTAAACGATCATCGCTAACAATAGCCTGTAACTTACCGCTGGGACTTGTAGGCAATTTAATGCAGTGGAACTGAAGTGAGGCAAGGCAGTGGGCCTGTTGCCAAGAGCGAGGAAGACCAGAGGTTCAATCAGTTTAAGTGCCTGGCCAAATTGAAAGGGCGGGAACAAGCCCCAGAGTATATCAAAGTAACTGAACCCGATGTTTGGACGATGATTTAAACACCAGGCCAGATGAAAAAGGTCAGGCTGTTTGTTTCCTGTGTAAATTGGGCGTTTGGTGTTTTTTTTTAATGGATTCTTTTGGTTTTCTTTGCTTTGTGGCTGCTTGCAAGGAGACATTTATTTTTTGTTATTTATTTATATTTGCATTTGCACAACTTGTTGTCTTCTATGTTCTTGCTCTTTCCTTGATCCTGCTTATGGTTACTATTCTATAGATTTGCTGACTATGCCCACAGAGAGAAAGAAAAAGAACCTCAAGGCTGTATATGGTGACATACATGTACTCTGATAATAAATTTTACTTTGGACTTCGAACTTTGTAAAAGGAACTTCAGGCATAATAGGGTAGCAGCTAGTGACTTGGCAAGTAAATCAGTCGGTCAAATTTACAATCTGGAGATATATCATACTTTACCATTTACTTAAAGTTTGTATTCAATTCATTAAACAAACGTTGAGCATCTTATGATCAGTCATGAACCTAACTCCTGCAGAACTTGTGTGGTTACGAAGTCAGAAGTGCAAAGGAAACTCTGCATTTACCTGTACAAGTTCAGTTTCAATACAGGAATGGTTGAATCATCCAGAACAAAGCATTCTGCTTAAGTGGCATCCAATCCAGCACCCTAAAAACACACTGCTGCCTCAACAGGAGCACCATTGCAGTAGTATGTACCAGCCACAAAATACATAGCATCTATTTGCCAAGACAATTCCTCCCGACATATCCCAAATCCTCAGGCCTCCACCACCAAAATAACCATCAAGCTCACAAGATCATCACCACCTACAGGCTGCCCTCAGAGACACACCGTCCTGTCATCACTGCCACTTTATCTGAATCCTGCAAGTCTCTGTGAGAGTAACCTCATCACACAGATCCCAACAGTTCAATGCCAACTCACTCCACGTGACATTGTGGTGGCCGGCGGGGGGGGGAGGAGGAGACAGGCAATAAAAACTGAACTTTTCGGCTCAACCTGCAAATGTCAAACTATACTTACGTAAAAATGTCAACCTTTTCACTGACATTTAGACTCTATTATTTGTCATATCTGTGGAAGAATAAGCGCTCTAGAAATAATAAAGTCTATCTCCAAAAACCTAAAAAAAGAGGGTGGCATGGCTTTACCTAACTTCATTTATATTACTGGGCAGCCAATATACGTTGAGCTACCTTTTGGTCTTTTTTCCATGGCCAACTCGAGTGCCCTAATTGGGTGGCAATGGAGTTGAGCTCCACTAAAGAACTATCTATCTCTGCACTTCTTGGCTATGTACTCCCTAGTAGTTTGTCCAGATTAATAGTTAATCCTATTGTTAGACACACTTTGTGTATTTGGGCTCAGTTTAGGAAATTTTATGGTTTCCATGGTTTGTCCGTTTCCAGCCCTGTCGTACATGATCTCCTTTTTCTACCCACTACGTATGACTCAGCATTCCATGATTGGTATAGGAAGGGCATTAGACATTTTGAAAATCTTTTTATTGATAATCACTTTGCTTCTTTCCAACAGCTCTCTGCTAAGTTCAATCTGCCCAATGCTCATTTTTTTAGATATCTCCAAATTAGACACTTTATTGTTCCTTTAATTCCTAACTTCCCTGAAATGCCTGAGAAAAATGTTATGGACTTTTTTCTTTCCATTAATCCACTAGGTAAAGGTTTAATATCAAGTACTCAAGATAAATTAGCAGCCTTACGACGTGCCCCTGTGGATAAAATTAAAATGGCATGGGAGTAGGATTTAAATACCTCCTTATCTGATGAGACTTGGGACTCGATTCTCAAATCGGTTAATACAACCTCTCTTTGTGCTCGCCATTGCCTCTTACGGTTTAAGATTGTTCATAGAGCACATATGTCTAAATCTAAATTATCTCGATTTTACCCTAACATCAGTCCGCTTTGTGATAAATGCAAAAGGGGCGAGGCCTCTCTCATTCATACGTACTGGTTTTGTCCTAGCTTGGAGAAATTTTGGAAAGATGTCTTTATAACGTTATCGTATATTCTGAATCACCACCTAGAACCAAACCTTTTAATTGCTCTGTTCGGTTTCTGGGGTGAGACGGATTTATGTCTGAGTTCGTCTAAGTGTTGAATATTATCACTTACTTCTCTCCTGGCTAGACGTTTAATCCTTCTTAGATGGAGAGATGTTGCCCCGCCCACACATGCTCAATGGCTTAATGATATTATGGCCTGCTTGGACCTTGAAAAAATTCATTATTCAATTCTTAATTCGGACTTAAAAGTTCCATAAGGTCTGGGGACCTTTTATTGAGTACTTTGATAACCTTCCTCCTAACTAAGGTTTTTTTTCAGTCCCTTGCTTTCAGCTCCTTTTTCTATTGGTAGTAGGCATTAATATCTTCTGTTGCTAAGTGTATTCACAGTTTGGGGGTTTGATTGTCCTGATTTATATTCTCTATATTGTGTTGTGGGTGGTCTGGAGTTTCCTTTTTTTGTTTTGTATTGTGGGGCTTGGGGAGGACACTAATTTTACTTGTCTTCAATTTGGGTGCTTTTTCAATTATCTTTCTTTGTATCAGATTGTTATTGTATGCTTATTTTTGCACTGTATTAATGTCCTTCATTTTGATCTGGCGTTATTTTTTATCTGTAGTTATGTAGAAAATGTATTTAAAAAACTAATTTAAAAAAAAACCTTTTCACTGACGTTTTTGTAGCACTGGGGAAAGAGGCATGTTCTGAACCATTGTTCCTTTCACTACAATTTCAAATTGTGAAGCAATTTTTCAATCTCGAAAACAAATGCAAATAACTGACTTTTAGATTAAGAATAGGATAGACAAGACTTCTCAATCAGGTCCACTTTCATCGGTACAAATCAGGTGTCAGCACTTGCCTTAGGAAAATAGGCAACATATTCAAGACACTCTCCCACCCAAGTAATTCCCTCTTCAAGATTTTAAAAAAAGCTTGAGAACACATACCACCAGGCTAAAGGAGAGCTCTTCCACTGTTGCTAGACACCTGAATACATAGTGAACTCCTATAATGATAATGATAGATAATGAATACTGAGCTGAACTATACTGAAATATGTCTTTTAATTTTGTATTTACATATTCTGAGTTTTTCACTTGTTTTTCTGTTGCCATTTGTGCAATTTTGTATATGGGAGGGATTTGGTGTTTTCCTTTGAACGGGTTGGTTCCGTGGTTCTTCATTGTTTTGGACTGTCTGTGGGAAAGATGAATTTCAGGCTTGTATAGTACATTGATAGTAAATGTACTTTGAATCTTTGACTTCTCATACTCTTCATCTCTCAAACTACCTCATCATGGCCCTTACAATTTATTTGCCCACTTGCACTTCAATGTTCTTGTAACTGCAAAGCCGTATTCTGTTGCTCTTTACTACAAGTTGGGTATATTTATGCATGCAGTGATCTGTCTGGATGGCATGCAGGATAGAACTTCAGAGATTTTGACACCCATGTACTTGAAGCTGCTTATATTTTCTATGGCTGACTCTTCAATGACGACTAGTGTGGGTTCCCCTTCCTGAATCCACAATCACTTGGTCTTACAGTGAGTGCCAAGTTGTTGCTGCGACACCACTAACTATCTCAATTCTGTGTGCCTCCTCATCACCACCTGAGATTCAGCCTGCAATTGTTTTATGCACAGTGTACGAGTTGCGCCTAGCCATATAGTCATGAGTGTAGACCAGGGGTGGGCAAACTTTTTGACTTGTGGGCCACAAAGGGTTCTAAAATTTGACAGGGGGGCCGGACCAGGAGCAGATGGACGGACTGTTTTGGTAATACACCTCATAAGAGAAAATAAAATATCATGGGATATGAAGAAAACATGTGCTTTAATTTCAATTGAAAATGAACAAATGCATTACAACAAAATATCTGTCTTTGAAATCCCATGGTATTTAGCTATTTATTGAAATGACTTTTAAAACACTTAAAATTAAGTGAATAAAATACAGCATTTTTTAATAGTAAGTTATTATTTTAAAGCACTGAAAATTCTGTTATCCTTCAAGATATTATCATCATCACTCTCCTCCTGACTGTCTTTATTTCAAAAATGGTAGGAGATGCAGGTCTACTTGTCCTGCTCCTTCTTATTCAATTGTCCCCTGTGCCAAAACTCAACAACGACCAGCACAAGGACAGAACCCTGACAGCGCACCAGTATGCGGAGCGCGTTATTTGATCTGGAGCGCATTTTTTATTTTGAGAACGTACGTGCACCTGCGCACTACTCATGTCCATCACTTAACAGAAATGACATGTAACATGTAAGGCTTATTGAAAAAAATATTTTCGAATGCATTTTTTACATAACACAACGAAGAAACTTATTTTTAATTTCAGTGGGAACAGTGTTGTTGGTCTCCCTTTTTAGCCAGCCCATCAAAGTCTGGATTTAGTTTTGTTGTGGCGATTCTCAGGATGGATCTGAGGTGTTGGTCAGTTAACTTGGATCTGTGGCTGGCTTTGTTGATGTTCATGACGCTGAACGCCTGTTCACACAAATAGGTCGAGCCGAACAAAGTGTAAAGCGCAAATGTGGAGTAATACGCTGCACCTCAACAAAGGTCAATATACATAGAGTGCGTCATCTATTGGGAAAACGCCAGAATTGCGGGGAAAAAACGTTAACAAGGTTTATTAATATAATTTCATCAAGTTCTGCAGGCCAGATTAAAAAGCTTAATGAGCCGCATATGGCCCCCGGGCCGTAGTTTGCCCATGCCTGGTATAGACAGACTAGAGCAGAGAGCTAGGCATACATCCTTGAGATACTAAGAATCACAGTTTAAAATAAGAGGTCACCTAATTTTTAGATGTCCATGAGTTAGTCTGGGAGTATGACAGAATACAGAGTTCAGATTATTTTGAGATAAATTCACATTATTGAATATTAGAGCAGGCTCAATGGGCCAAGTGTCTTAATCCTGTTCTACATCCTACAATCTGACCCCAAATCTAACACACACACTTAGGTAGCTTCAGGCTCAGGGTAGGCACCAAGCTATCCAGATCAAATTTTACATCACAGCACTGCACAATGTCAGACAATTATGGTTTGCAAAGATGTTACAGGCCCATATTTGAACCTGTCACAAAGCTGGGTCAGGAGTATTGAAAGGTATGAGATGGGTACAGTAATTTTGTTTTAATCTAACCTCTGAAGAAAACTCTAAAGATATCCTTTACTTCATTTGCTGATTTTAGCCATTTCTTTAAACTGAAATTAGAAATAGAAGTAACATACACATGCTTCACCAAATAGTACTAGATGAATGACAAATGTTTTCAATCACCCACTTAAGCACTGACAAAATATCTACAACCCAATCATTCATAGATCTGTATATTTTCATATATTCATAGATCTGTATATTTGCATTTCCTCCTTTTACTCTACTTCTACACAACATGCTTTGTAAGGATGGATGACATAACAACATTTGCTCAGTCAAAACTTCACATCTACTGCAAAGTGAAAGTACATTCCACCCAGAAACTCACTGCAGGGTAAATAATGGACACCAGCTCAATTACTCAGCTTCTACACACAATAATAATGCCAAAGGGCTGCCAGGTCATATTCAGCTCTTCACACTCAGAGTCAAACAAGGCTGATTCTGTTTCATTGTGGCTGTTACAAGAAAAGTGTGCCCAGGGTGCAAGAATATTACCCAGATTTTTCAGCATTTTCACCAGAGTAACCTTCGTGTCTAACAAAGCAGAGCAAAACCTCTAAAGTAGTTTGCTTCAATTGATTAATTTCTCTGCAGGTTAACAACTTAACAATGTTATCACAAGTTAATGCTTCTAAGAAAAAAATTTGCAGGATTCTTGCAGACTAGTGAGATTAATCACAACTAAGACTTGACAGTTGGTAAGACAGATAAAGGGAAGGGAACGTTTTTGCAGAACTATTGATCTGGAATGCATCAACTGAAATATGACAAAGCAGATGTAATTGCAACTAAAATTAAACTTAAAGGAAAAAAAATGTTGTTGTGAGTTATAGAGCAAGTGGAGTGGAAAACAGAATTAAAGTGGTAATTTTTCCCAGTGAGCCAGCACATCCACACCAAGGCCAATTATTCCTCCGTCATCTGACCACCAGTAATTGGCTAATAAATGACAGGAAATTGAGTAAATTGTCTGAAGAAATTGAAAAGTGCCAACTTTTCCCAATGGAATCAATGGAGAAGGAATATATTCGTTGAAGGAATTTGTTCTAAGGAGACTGCAGGTGGTCAGAATACCAGGACAGCTGAAAAGCAAAACAACAGAATCCAAACGAATACACAAGGAGAAAGACTTAGTCATGAGCACCATGTGCATGTCCACCTTTGACTGATCATGAGTGACCTTTTCACTCAGGATCACTTTCATGTATTCACCCTGCATTTGTTGATTCTCTTATTACAAAGTTCTATCCATCTTTCTCTTGGCTGAGTGACTGAGCCTCTCAGGTAGAAAATTACAATTCTTTCACAGTCATCTGGATAAGCAAAAAGTCCTCTTCTTCATCCCATTTCTATTTGGCCTATCCTTTATTAGGAGACCTTAACCTTGTGATTCTAAGCACTCATTCTAAGGATCAAGCCTTCTTTATCAAGCACAGTAAGAACTTTATGCCTTAACGGGGTCATCTTTCATTCTTCCAAATGCTAGTTTGTAAAAAGCTCCATTTCCTTAATATTTCTTCTTACAATGACACTCATCCTGTTGGTAAACCTTTGAGGCACTTCCTCTATCACAAGTATTTCACAATACTCCAGGTGCAGTCTAATCAGAACAATTATATACTTGCACTAAGCCAGCTTTACTCTTGCTCTCATATCATCTTGCAATATATTACACCTTACAAATCATTTGTAAAAATCAATGCTTGCATTTTCAATTACTTTTAACAGACAACTAGGCCCCTCGAAACACTAATACTTTCCAATGTTGCATCATTCATCTAAAGATCCAGTTCTTCCATTTTTTTTCTGACCAAAATGGAATATCTCATTCCAACCACGATGTCCTTGCCCATATCCCGTAGCTAGTTCCTACCCCCGCCCCCAAAGTCCTTCTGAATGTATTACACTAGTTCCCTTACCCAATTCACTGATATAGATGGTGTAAAGCAGATGCCCAGCACCAATCACTGGCATCGCACAGGTTCCCACACCAAAAAACATACCTGTTGTTTTCTGTCCATTAAGCAATAATCCATACCAGTAGGGCTCCCAAGTTGAAAGTGTTTTAATTCTGTGGCACGACAAAGGTGATCTGACAAATCCACACATGAATATGTGAATTAAGAACAAGGCCACTCATCCCTTTATATTTAAACAATGAGGCAAATTTGTTCTCCCCACCATCACATCAGCTGGTTCATGGCCACCAAAACTGCTAAAATAAAATTTCAAAAAATAAACTTAATCAAACGTGATTTTCCTAAAATAAATCCAAACTAACCCTGCTGAATTATATTATTAAAGTCAGGTTCCCCATGACCACTACTTTCATAACCAGTCTACAGTACAAATCTTTTCTTTCCACATCCACATTTCATTTATCACTTTCCAACCTTTGGCAATCATTCCAAAATCTGATGAATTTTAAAAAGCAGTAACTATTGAATCTGCAGTCTCCACAAATACTTCTTTCATAACACTGGAATGCAGATTATCAGGTCCTGATGATTTATCAGGTTTCAGTCAATTAAATGTCTTCAATCCTTCCCCCCCCCCCCCCGCTTCATTATTACTTACTTTCACAACACTCTTGATCTATCAATCTCCATTTCTAAGAGTTTTTTTTATATATCTTATTCCGTGAAGACATACAAAACATTTCTTTAATAACTCTGCCATTTTCTTACTCCCAAATATCAATCCTCCTTTCTAATTCTGTTAGGAATCCACACTAATCTCAGCTATCACCACTGGTCTCACACTAATTAGGAAGTTTAAACCTATAAGGTAAAAGACATGCTTAATGCTAGAGGCCTTCCAGAGTGCAGCCTGTCCACAATGTTTCTCCGGAAGCCTAGCAACACAGATATTCTATTGCTCTGATGACATTTGAGATTGAGAGAGAAATAAAGTGGGATTAGAATAGTGTAAATGGGTGCTCAATATGGTTAGGATGGATTTGGTCATCTGAATAACTTTTGTGCTCCAGACTGAATCTATGATTCATGTAAATTGCCCCCAGTGAGTTACAGAGAGAAAAAGTGTAAGGGTCACAAAAATGATTCTGGGATTGAAAGACTTGCCAATATGAAGAATAGTGATGGCTCGGGACCTTTCCTCTCTGGAATTCAGAAGAATGACTTTGTTGAAACTTATCAAGTGTTGAGGGCCTCGATAGAGTGGATGTAGAGAGGATGTTTCCTTTGGTAGGGGAGTCGAAGACCGGAGGACAAAACCTCTGAATAGGCGGGCGTCCTTTTAGAACAGAGAAGAGGAGGAATTTCTTTAGCCAGAGAGTGGTCAAGCTGTGGAATATGTTGCCACAGGCAGCTGTGGAGGCCAAGCCTTTACATGTATTTAAGGAGGTTGATAGATTCTTGATTAGTCAGGGCATGAAGGGATAAAGGGAGAAGGCAGAAGACTGTGGCTGAGGGGAAAATTCATCAGCCATAATGGCAGAGCAGACTCAATGAGCCAATTGGCCTAATTCTGCTCCTATATCTTGTGCTCTTTATGGTCTAACAAGAGCACATTTCTCATACCAGAAGAGTTCCCTCAAATCAGATCTACTAAAAAATTCCTTCAATTGAGCTTTTGAATTAGGTAATTATCACATCCGTCATTAAATAGTTAAATTTAGAACCTAAGTAACAAAAAATCAGCTGAGACCAGAATACGAATGATAATGGAACCTTCAAAGTGATTGCTACCAAGCCATTCAAACTTATTATACATTCAGAGTTAGTATTACCCAACACCCATTTATTTGGGTCACTACCAACCATAAGCACGTCTCTAACCCCAGAATTACTGAAAGGATAAAAGGCTGTAGGCATTCACCTGTGGAGAGAGAACTATAGTGAAGGTTTCAGGTTGCTGAGAGAATGAAAAACACAGAGCACAGCAAGGTCATTTATGTAGAGGAAAAACATCTGAAATTAATATTTCAGGTGGATATTCCAGCATCAGATCTGGTCAGTTCTGATACAAATACAGAAGGCTAATTATCTGAAATTGTTGACTTCAACATCAAGTTCTTAGGACTGCAATGTGTTTCAATTGAATACTATGGTCTGGTATCAGAAGAGGCTCCTATTCATCTGCATACCTCCTCTTGAAACTGATCTACTGGGGAATTATTTTATTTACTGCATTCAAATAGACTCCAACCAACAAAATCATATGACTAATCCAAAATATGATTCTGAAAGCCACAATACAAGTGTTGTGCAAACTGGAAACACGTCATAAAACCTAAAGCATATTGCTGAGGCTTCCTGTCTATTGGTAAACAAGATATTTTCGAAGAATTTGGAGCATTCTCTAACTGCTAGATTCCAAGTTCCTGACAGTTTATCCAGTTTACACTCTTTTCACTTGTTTAATATCCAAGAACAAACCATCCTCCTTTCAATATTATTGTTTTCATTATTGTTTTCTACTCAATTTCTGGCAAGAATATCAAAATTATTGACACTCTAGCCACAACCTGCAGGCTTTTAAGTAGTACAATGTCAACTAACCACTTGAGCATTTTCATTATACTCTTCTCACTGTGATTGATAGTGATCACAACTGTATCTTTATCTCCTTTACCATGGTGCTGGACAGGGATAGGAGCAAAAAATTTGGGAAAACATTTAATTGGGGTAGGGAGATTCCATTAGGCAGGAACTTGGGAACATAAATTGGGAGCACATGTTCTCAGGGAAATGCACGACAGAAATGTGGCAAATGTTCAGGGAGCATTTGTATGGTGTTCTGCATAGATATATTCCATTGACGCACGGAGAGGATGGGAGGGTAAAAGAATCATGGTGTACAAAGGATGTTGAAAATCTAGTTAAGAAGAAAAGAAAAACTTACAAAAGGATCAAGAAACTAGGTACTGTTAGACCCCTAGAAAATTACAAGGGTGCCAGGAAGGAGCTCAAGAATGAAATCAGGAGAGCTAGAAGGGGCCAGGAGAAGGCCTTGGCAAGCAGGATTAAGACAAACCAAAAGGCATTCTACAAATATGTGAAGAGAAAGAGATTGAGCCGTGTGAGAATAGGATCAATCAGGAGCAAGAGTGAAAACATGTACATGGAACCAGAGGAGGTAGTGGAGGTAATTAATGAATACAGTCGGCCCTCCTTATCCGTGGGGGATTGGTTCCAGGACCCCTCACAGATACTGAAATTCGCGGATGCTCAAGTCCCTTATTCAACCTGTCACAATCCGGTGGACCTTAGGACCCAGTGGAACCCAAAACCTTATTTAACCTGTCTTACTGCGGTGGACATTAGGACCCAGCACCAGAGCTCTGAATGCGCAGTGTTTCTGTTCACGAAAATAATCACGATCAGAACTGAAAATAAAGTGGAAATAATAAAACGATCGGAAAGAGGTGAAACGCCATCAGTCATTGGAAAAGCGTTAGGCTAAGTCGGTCAACGATCGGAACAATTTTAAAGGATAAAGTGACCTCCCCAATAAAAGCTACAATTAGTACTAAGCAACGCAGTGGTTTAATTATTGGGTTTTGGGTTTTTGATCCTCCACATCAACCCAGCACGGTGGAGAGCGCACTTGGGAGTGATCTGTCCCGAGTCCTGAGAACTTCCGTTCCTGAGCCCCGTGCTGAAACATACGTTCTTAAGTGTTTTATATGCGTAGAAAGGTAAAATATATACTATATACTAAAACAAACATTTGACTAACTGACGCTAAATAACACCAGATATACCTGTTCCGACTTACTCAGTAAGAGAACTTCCGATTTTTTTCGATCCCAATGCACGATAACCCACGCACATCCTCCCATATACTTTAAATCATCTCTAGATTACTTATAATACCTAATACAATGTAAACGCTATGTAAAATGGTGGGTATACTGCATTGTTTAGGGAATAATGACAAGAAAAAAAGTCTGTGCATGCTCGAACAACAAGTGCTGGAAGAGCACTTCCGGGTTTTCATGATTCATGGTTGGTTGAATTCGTACAAGCGGAATCTGCGAATAAGGAGGGCCGACTATACTTTGCTTTAGTATTCATCAGTGAAAAGGACCTTGGCAATTGTGGGATGACTTACAGTGGACTGAAACACTTGAGTGCATAGACATTGAAAGAGGATGTGCTGAAACTACTGAAAGGTTAAGTTAGTAAGTCACCAGGACTGGATGAGATATATCCCAAGCTACTGTGGGAAGCGAGAGAGGAGACTGCTGAGCCTCTGGAGATTACCCTTGCATGATTAATAAGGACAGGAGAGGTTCCAGAGATCGGAAGGTCGCAAACATAGTTCCCTTGTTCAAGAAAGCGAGTAGATGCAACCCGGGAAATTATAGAATAATGAATCTGACTTCAGTGGTGACAAGTAGTTGGAGAAAATCCTGACAGACAGGATTTATGAGCATTTGGAGAGACATAATCTGATTAGGGATAGTCAGCATGGTTTTGTCAAGGGCAGGTCATGCCTTACAAACCTGATGAATTCTTTGAAGATGTAACTAAACACCTTGATGATGGTAGAGCAGTGAATGTAGTGTATATGGATTTCAGTAAGGCATTTGCAAGGTTTCCCATGCAAGGCCCAATCAGAAAGTAAGGAGGCATGGGATCCAAGGGGACCTCACTTTGTAGATCCGGAATTGGCCTGTCCACAGAAGGCAAAGGGTGGTTGTAGATGGTTCGTATTCTGCATGGAGGTCAGTGACCAGTGGAGTTCCACAGGGATCAGCTCTGGGGCCCCTCCTCTTTGTGATTTTTGTAAATGACCTGGATGAGGAAGTAGAAGGATGGGTTAGTAAGTTTGCTTATGACACAGAGTTGGGGGTGTTGTGGATAATCTGGAGGGTCATCAGAGGTTACAGCACGACATAAATAGGATGCAGAACTGGGCTGAGAAGTGGCAGATGGCGTTCAACCCAGATAAGTGTGAAGTGATTCATTTTGGTAGGTCAAATTTGAAGACAGAATATAATAGTAATGGTAAGACTCTTGGCAGTGTGGAGGATCAGCGAGATCTTGGGGTCCATGTCCGTAGGACACTCAGAGCTGCCTTGCAAGTTGACAGCGTTGTTAAGAAGGCATACGTGTGTTGACCTTCATCAATCATGGGATTGGGTTTAAGAGTCATGAGTAATATTACAGCTATACAAGACCCCACTTCGAATACTCTATTCAAATCTGGTCACCTCATTACAGGGTGCATGTGGATACTACAGAGAGAGTGCAGAGGAGATTTATAAGGGCATTGCCTGGACTGGAGAGCGTGCCTTATGAGAATAGGTTAAGTGAACTTGGCCTTTTCTCTTTGGAGTGATGGAGGATGAGAGGTGATCTGATAAAGGTGTATAAGATGATGAGAGGCATTGATCGTGTGGATAGCCAGAGGCTTTTTTCCAGGGCTGAAATGGCTAACAGAAGCAGCATAGCTTTAAGGCGCTTGGAAATAGGTACAAGGGGGATGTCAGTGGTAAGTTTTTCACACAGAGAGTGGTGGGTGCGTGGAATACACGACCAGCAACAGTGGTGGAAGCGGATACAATAGGTTCTTTTAAGAGACTCTTAGATAGGTACATAGAGCTTAGAAAAATAGAGGGCTATGCAGTAGGGAAACTCTAGGCAGTTTCTAGAATAGGTTACATGGTCGGCACAACATTGTGGGCTGAAGGGTCTGTAATGTGCTATAGATTTCTATATTTCTATGTTCTATTGTTACATCATTTCATACAGTTATGCAATGTACGTGGTGCTTCTGGCAAGCCCTACATCTTCTGCACGATCTGAGAAAGTGATAAGCTGCCTTCTTGAAGCACTGAAAACTTGGATTAGAGTGCATGTGCTTTTATGAGAGGTTGGACCAACTTGGGGTTTCTCTGGAGCAGCAGAGGCTGAGGGGAGATCTAATAGTTTACAAGTAAATGAGAGGCATAGAAAGAATAGATAGGGAGTATCTTTTTCCCAGGGTTGAAATACCTAAAACCAGAGGGCATGCATTTAAGGTGAGGGTGTTAAGTTCAAAGATGTGAAGGGCAATTTTTTTTTAAACAGAGTGGTGGATCCCTGGAATGCGCTGCCTGGAGTGGTGGTAGAGACAGATACATTACAGACCTTTAAGAGACATTTATAGAGAGGCACATAAATGTAAGGAAATGGAAGGACATGGATGTTATGTGAGCAAAAGGGATTAGTTTAACTGGCCATTTAATTACTGATTTAATTGGTTTGGCACAACACTACAGGCCAAAGGTTCTGTTCCTGTGCTATACTGCTCTATTTTCTGTTATATTGTCTAATGACAATATAACTTTTCACTTTGATACAGTCATGATAAAGGAACAACAAAGTATTTCCAAGGTAGAAAAGTCATGAGTTGTAGGAGGGAATTGCATTTCCACGCACCTGCTGTCCTTTATTCTTCTAGACAGGAGAATGCAAAAGCCGGAAGAGCTGTTTAAGATACTTTGTGAGTTGCTGCATTTATTCTGCACGGTGATTGGAAAGCAATGTACTTGAAGGTGTAGAATTTCTTGGCTGATGTTAAAACTGCACTCAGCTAGACAAGCACAGCATCATTCTCCTTGGAACGACTTTGGAATCAGATTTTTTTTAAACTCGGTAAGTCATGCTTATAGCTATAGAATTTCTGATTTTGTTTAATTTCTAGTCTATGGTGATGCATCCTCCAAAATCAAACAATGGTCATGCATTTAAATGCCATTTTAGAATTGCTGAAGATGGCCACTTCCTGGCAAATCTAATACAAATTTTACTTAGCACTTCACTAGTTACTGCCACTGGCATTTAGGACAGCAACGAAGCTTTTCCATCTTCTCTATCATACCCTAGGTGTGGTTCAGGGTCCTCATTTCTGCCTCTGTGGTATGGCACCAAGTTGTCTTTGATCTACATTTCCCTGCACTTCAGGGGTCCAACGAAGTGCTGTCTTGCTGAAGGAATTGGTCTCTCTTCTCATTACGTGCTGAATCCATCTCCTATGTTTCTTTATGATGATTGCGACCATGTCCTCTTGGTGACATTGAAGGAGTAAGGTGTGATTGGAGATCTTTCTTGGCCAGAAAATACGGAGGTTCATGGTGTGGAATGGCAACAACATGGCAAGATCGTTCTGTCATACACCAGCATTCTAATCCGTTCTTATCACTTCATAGTCCATGCACAAATGTTGGCAGTAGAAAGAATTTGCCTTAATTTCCATTTACTTTTCCAATGCTAACTACCATAGAGTCACTCTCACCTCAGCTCTCTTGTCTATCTATGTTGGACTAAGATATATAAGAGCTGAAGCCAAGTGGTCCAGTTGAAATCCAAACTAAAATCAATGATCAGTTACTGGCGGGCAAGTCCTATTTGATAATTGACAACACCTTACATCATTTTGTTATTCGGAATAGCTGATGCAAGTTTTCAGCCTTAGTAACTTCATTTTGCTTTTTTTGCAGACAGTTTAACCTGGGTAATTTTCCACTTTTAACTTGTGCTATGGTTGACCTGAAGCATTTGACAATAGACAATAGGTGCAGGAGTAGACCATTCGGCCTTTCGAGCCTGCACCGCCATTTTGAGATCATGGCTGATCATTTACTATCAATACCCAGTTCCTGCCTTGTCCCCATATCCCTTGATTGCCCTATCCATAAGATACCTATCTAGCTCATTCCCCTATCCATAAGATACCTATGTAGCTCATTTGATAAGAGTGTCCTGGAGCAGGCATCTTTATTACTGTATCCAGATTATTGAGGCCCAATAATCCAAATAAGAATCAAATTTATTGTCACTGACATTGATCATGAAATATGTTGTTTGTAGCAGCCATATCATGCAAGTATAGCAAAGTACTTACTAGAAGATACTATCAATCAATAAATAAATACAGGTTTCCCCCGCTATCCGAAGGTACAGCATTCCTATGAAACAGTTCGTAAGCCGTTTTTCATGTCGTAAGGTGAATAAGCAATTACCATTTATATGGGAAAAACTTGTGATCATTCCCAGAGCCAAAAAATAACCTCCAAAATCATGCCAAATAACACAAAACATAAAATAACAGGAACATATAGTAAAAGCAGGAATGATATGATAAATAGACAGCCTACATAAAGTAGAAATACTTTTCTGCAATCATTGCAGCACTGTCTAGTGTAGCGTATAATCTCACTACGTAGCATTAGCAGTCTCACTGGAAGCAGTCTCTCCAATAACCTTTAAGCCAGTGATCCCCAACCACCGGGCCACAAGGAAACAATATGATTTGGCAGTATGAAGCAGCCCAGTGGTTGGGTACCACTGCTGTAAGCTATGAAGCTGCCAAATCATACCAAATAACACATAAAAATACACAGCCTATATAAAGTAGAAATAATGTCTGTACAATGTAGTTTCGCTTACTGGAATCAGGAAGACAGCGAGTATACTGACCATGGTGTGTTAGGCTGAGTCGTTGGAGGTCGGGGTGCTCGGTAATTTTTTCCAATAAATTGCAGTTTCGTCACAGTTAAACACTTGCTTATACGAATAACCACCTTCTGTGATTATTTTCTTCAGTTCTGCTGGAAACTTTTTGGCAGCTTCAGTATCAGCCGAAGCACTCTCTCCAGTAAACTTTAAGCTATGAAGCTGCCCTCACCTCAGAAACCGATCAAACCACCCATGACTACCTTTAAATTCCACTTTCGCGAGAGCTGGGATTCAGTTCTCAAATCGGTTAGCTCAACCTCTCTTTGTGCTTGCCACTGCCTTTTACAGTTTAAGATTGTTCATAGAGCCCATATGTCTAAATCTAAACTATCTCGATTCTACCCTAGCATTAGTCCGCTCTGTGATAAATGCAAGAGGGGCGTGGCCTCTCTCATCCATATGTACTGGTTCTGTCCTAGCTTGGAGAAATTCTGGAAAGATGTCTTCACTACGTTATCGTGTATTCTGAATCAGCACCTAGAACCAAACCCCTTAATTGCTCTGTTCGGTTTTTGGGGCGAGACAGATTTATGTCTGGGTCCGACCAAATGCCGAATATTATCCTTTGCCTCTCTCCTGGCTAGACGCTTGATCCTCCTCAGATGGAGAGATGTTGCCCCACTCACTCATGCGCAATGGCTTAACGACATCATGGCCTGCTTGGACCTCAAAAAAATTCATTATTCAGTTCTCAATTCGGATCTAAAGTTCCATAAGGTCTGGGGACCTTTTATCGAGTACTTTCATAACCTTCCTCTTGACTAGGGTTTTTTTTTCTTTTCGGTCCCTTGCTTTCAGCTCCTTTTTTTTCCTGGTAGAAGGCATTATTATCCTCTGTTGCTGAGTGACTTATACTCTCTATATTGTGTTGTGGTTGGTCTGGAGTTGCTGTTGTTTTTTCTTGTGTTGTGGGGCTTGGGGAGGACACTAAGCTTACTTGTCTTTAATTTAGGTGCTTTTTTTTTGTTAAATTCTCTTCCTTTGTAGCATATTGTTATTGTATGCTTAATTTTGCACTGTTTTAATGTTCCTCATTGAGATTTGGGGTTTTTAATTTGTAAAATGTTTTGAAAAACTAATTTAAAATTTTTTTTAAAAATTCCACTTTCGCAGCACTTTCATCACCATCGTCCAGTACTTTCTATTTCAGCTTATTAAAAAGACTGACTGATTACTCATTATAAGATAACTTAATGGAACACCATGCTTTGTACACCCATCAATCCACTCAAGCAAGAGACTTTCTACTTTATCCATTATTGGATGCCGACTACAAAAGACCACTTTGCTACAAGCAAAACCAACAATAACATCGGCAGCTTTCAAGATTCTTTCTCTCTGCATATAAGTAGTGCGAATGATTCAATGCGCGGACAATGTCCTAACTTCGTTCACAATCAAAATGCTTAATTGTGTCTAGTTTTACGCTAAGTGTAACACCCTTACGAGCTCTTGTAGGCTTTTCCAATACCTTAGAATTCATCATGCTAACGGATACACAAATTAAAACAACATAAAGCACAGACACTCACAGGCACGTGTTTAAGCAATGCCAGCTAGAATGCAGTTCCTTCTGGGAGAGGAGCTTGGCTGCTCGGGGCATGTGCTGCCTTTTTTCGTAACAGTGAAAACACCTTCTGTTAGCAAAAACAGGTAACTAATGTAGGTCTTTCGTTACAGCGAGGTGTCGTAAAGTGAACGTAAAAATGCTCAGCGTAGATGTTCAGTATCCTGTACCTCCTCCCTGATGGTAGTAACAAGAAGAGGACATGTTGCAAATGTTGAGAGCCCTTAGTAATGGATGCCACCTTCTTGGGGCACTGCCTTCCTTTCAAAGATATCTAAGGGGGGGGGGGGTTATGCCCATGATGGAGCGTCTGAGTTAACAATCTGAATCTACAATGAAGCCTCTTATAATCTCATGCATTCATGCGTTCAGACCAGCCAGTGATACAACCAGTTCAAGTTTATTATCATTCATCTGTACACATGTATACTGCCAAATGAGACAATATTCCTCTGGACCAAGGTGCACAGTACATAAAACTCATGCACATAATACAAAGTAATATTACCACAAATAAATTAACAATAAGGTGCATATACAATACAAATTAAAAAGTAAACAGTATAGTGCCACAAGCAATTCGTGTTGAGACCCAAGTGATGGTAGGGAGTTCAGCAGACAGAATGCTCTCCATGGTACATCTGTAGAAATTTACTAGTCTTTGGTGACGGTTGAATCTTTTCAAACTCCAAATCAAGTACAGCCACTGACGCGAATCAATATGGTGGACCCAGGTTAGATCCTTTGAGACGTTGACAGCCAGGAACTTGAAAACTTACACTTTATAAATGAGGGCTCCTAACTTTCTCTTCCTGAAATTCACTATTAATGGCTTGATCTTACTGACATTGAGTGCAAGGTTGTTATTTTGACACCACTCAACCAGCATATTTATTTTGCTCCAGTACACCTACTCATTGCTAACTGAGATTCTGCCAACAACAGCCATGTCACTGGCAAATTTATATATGCCATTTAGAGCTGTGATTACCCACATCATCATGAGTGTAGACAGCACAGAGCAGTGGGCCTCTCAATGATGCCCAAAGGGTTTTGCAAGGACAATTTGGTTTAACATTTCTCAGCAGCATATTCCATTTGCTCAGGCCTCTGTGTAAATAAGTTGTTCCTGTATTCTCTGCAAATGTATTAGCAAATTTCTTATAATTTATAATCTCATGCATTGGATTCACTCACACATTTCCCATGTCAACTTTATCTATTCCTTTCATAATTTTCAAGAGCTCCACAAGTTCTTAGCCTTCTTCATTCTAGCACAAGGTTACCATCTGTTTAATTTTTCCATAGTCTCTCTACTGCCTTACCTTTCTTCAGTAACACTTTCCTCAAACTCGCAACACTAAGATTTTGGCCATCTACCCCAGTATATTTTGTATGTACTTTTAGTGCTTTTAATTACTTCTTTTAAAAAATTCACTTACGGGAATTTGCACATTCCCGACAAGGCCAGCAACTATTGCCCATCAATAAATGCTGTTGCCAAGGCACTGAGCCAACTTCCCGAATTACTACAATATGGAATATACTTCAACACGGTGATTTAGAGGCAACTGTGTAGCTGGCAGGCCCCTTTAAACTGCACCAGGAATCTGGAGCAGAGAAAAGGGAACATTTTCTCACCCACAGAGCATGTGTGTGAATCAGAGAGGTTTTAATGACAATCTGGTAGTTTTACTGTTCTTGTTAATTGTTCTTGATACAACTAAGTTTTTAGTTTACGTATGTAATAGTGGAATTAATTATCTGGATTTAATTGCTCAGCTGCTCTAGTAGTACTTAAACTCACTTCTCTTAATTTTTAGACCAGACTTTTTGATGTGTTCTGTAATTTAATCAATGAAACAATTCATGATATTTTTGCTACATAAAATATAATATACAAATGGAAATTAATGATAATGGTGCGCATGCCTTTTCCTGGTTGTCATAACCTCTTAATTTTACTTTCATAAAAGTGTTAGCAACATTTACTTTGGAATGTCTCTCTGTCGTCTTCACAGGAAACCAGAATTATGTTGTCCTAAAGGCACACATGGCAGATGCTTTTCAAACATGAAAATGCCAACAAACCATGTTAAAGAACAGATTTTCAAGGACAATATACAGGGCTTCAGGGCTTGTTTCTGTCCTGTATGATCCTAAACTTGTCCATGTCTGCTGAGATGCATTAAGAAACTTGCTTGGTTATGCTAGCTTTCTGCAAGTTAGATCTGGGAAGATCTAACCTGGACTCAACATATCGATGCAGCTGTAAAGAAGGCATAATAGCAGCTGTATTTCATTAGGCTGTCAAAAGAAGGCCCCTGCACCTGAGTGATCTCTCTCTCTCTCTCTCTCTATGGTGAGTGAAAGTCTGTTTGGTCCTTGTGTCAGGGAATTGGGACAAGTGACGCCAGCAGGTAGTAACATCAAAACAGCAAGCAGTTGCTCGCCCCTTTTGCTGTTGCAGGAACGATCTCTCTCTCTCTCACTCATTCGTGAGCAAGGGAGCCAGTCTCAAATAGCGAAGTGTTGGGATGTACAGTAGTTTCTGAGGGGTCTGGATCAAGGTCTCGGAGGACTTTGCTATTGCTGCATGGTGATTGTGGAGGTGTTGGTGCTTTTGCTGGAGCAAATGTGGAGGGGAGGGAAGTGGGAAGGTTGATCCTTTTGTTGCTGTTTGGGTGTGGGAGGGGGAGTGGGGAAAACTTAGAAGTTCTAATGTTTTTTTATCATTTATTCCTTGTTTTTTTGTTTCATGGATGTCTGTGAAGAGTAAGAATTTCAGGCTGTATACTGTATACATTCTCCGATATTAAATTGAACCACTGATTGAGTTTGAGAAGATTTGGTATCACCTAAAACACACTTAGATATCTACAGTTGTACCGTGGACAGCATTCTAACTAGCTACATCACCAACTGGTATAGGGCGAGGGAGGGGGTGGCACACACTGCTCAGGATCACAGCAAGCTGCAGAGAATTGTCAGCTCCTTGATGGGCACTAGCCTCCGTAGTATTCACAACATCTTCAAGGAGCGATGCCTCGGAAAACAAAATGTGGTGTCCAACATTGAGGGCACCCATCACCCAGGTCATGCCACCATCATGAAGGAGGTACAGAAGCCTGAAGGCACACGCTCAACGATTCAGGAACAGTTTTTTTTCCCTCTGCCACCTGATTTCTGAATGGACATGACATTGAACCCATGAACATTATCTCACTACTTTTTTTTTTACTTATTTAACTATTTAATTTATATATACTTAGTGTAATCCATGTTTTTTTCCTATTATCTATTGCATTGTACCGCTGCCACAAAGACAACAGATTTCACAGCATATCTCGGTAATATTAAACCCAATCCTGATTCTGACAACATGCTGAAGTTCTGCCAAAATTTAAGCAACATTTTCAATTTGCAAGGTAATACATTCATTTTACCTGCAGAACATCGTTATTAGTTATATTATTAAAAGCAGGCCCATCAAACTATTCAAATTAAGCAACACTGCTCCAACTACAGGGAGTTATTACAATTTTTGGGCCATCATATCATCATCAATCTCTACCCAGCAATATGTGGCTGACTAAACCGCTGACTGCTAAATGTAAAATTGCTACTGCATCTGCTTTCAAAGCGCAAGGATTCAAAGTTACTCCTGAGGATGTCATAATAAATCAAGGGCTTTGGCATTTTGCAGAAAATACACTTGGCCAGACAGTCAGGGTAATATTAAAAAATTGACAGCATGCTGAAAGAGGGTGGCTACACTGTGTAATGCAAAAAGCTGAGCAAAATCTCATGAGAGCTCACAGTTGTGACCACTGCATATTAATTTTCTGATAATATTGTTTTAGGAACAGACCATAAGATATAGGAGCAGAATTAGACCATTCGGGACATTGGGTCTGCTCTGCCATTCCATCATAGCTGATTTACTATTCTCAATCCTATTCCATGGGCCTTCTTCCTGATTAATCATTTTAAATATACCCAGCGACTGACCTCCACAACCATCCGTGGCAATGAACTCCAGAGATTCACCACCCTCTCACAAAAGAAATTCCTCATCTGTTTTAAAGGGACATCCATGTATTCTGAGGCTGTGCCCTCTGATCCTAGACCCTCCCAGAACAGGGAACATCCTCTCCACATCCACTCTATCTAGGCCTTTCAAAGTTGGATAGGTAACATGTCTGAATGGCTGGCTTCCTGTTGCACTCACCTCAATAAAAGCAAATGGTTTGAGAGGCTGGCCAAAGATTACATCTGCAGCTTGCTACCACCCAGACTGGACCCCTAAAATTCACCTCCTGACACAACCGATCAACAAATGATGCAACAGCCACTGCTCTACATACCATCCTTACACATATGGAGAAGAAGGATGCTTATGTAGGAATGAAAGGGTTGCCCTATGAGGAATGTCTGGAAGCTCTTGGACTGTATTCCCTGAAGTGCAGAATGAGGGGGGAATCTCATAGAAGCATTCCGAATGTTAAAAGGCCTGAACGGATTAGATAAGGCAAAGGTATTTCTCGTGGAAGGCGATTCTAGGACAAGAGGGCATAACTTCAGGATTAAAGGACATCCATTTAGGATTGAGATGCAGAGAAATTACTTTAGTCAGAAGGTGGTAAATCTGTGGAATTTGTTGTCACAAGCGACTGTGGAGCCCAAGTCACTGGGTGTCTATAAGGCAGAGATAGATAGGTTCTTAATTAGCCAGGGCATCAAAGGGTACGGGGTGAAGGCAGGGGAGTAGGGATGACTAGAAGAATTGAATCAGCTCATGATTGAATGGCGGAGCAGACTCGAGGGGCTGAATGGCCTACTTCTGCTCCTATATCTTATGGTCTTATGTGAGAATGCTGTTCTTGGACTGCAGTTCAGCATTCAACAACATAGTTCCATCCAGGCTCGACAAGAAGCTCAGAGACCTCAGCCTTGACCCTGCCTCATGCAGTTGGATCCTGGGCTTCCTATCAGATCACCAGCAGGTTGTAAGAGTGGGCTCCCTCATCTCCAACTCTCTGACTCTCAATACAGGAGCCCCTCAGGGCTGTGTACTGAGTCCCCTCCTTTACTCCCTGTATACCCATCACCACCCACAGCTCCAATCTGCTAATTAAATTTGCCAACACTACATTGATTGGCCTCATCTCAAACAATAGTGAGGTGGCCTACAGGAAAGAAATCATCTCTCTGACACAACGGTGTCAAGAAAACAACCTCTCCCTCAATGTCACAAAAACAAAGGAGCTATTTGTGGATTACAGGAGGAAAGGAGACGGGCTAACCCCTATTGACATCAATGGACCTGGAGTTGAGAGGGTAAACAGCTTCAAGTTCCTTGGCATCCACATCACTGATTACCTCACATGGTCTCTACACACCAGCTGTATGGTGAAAAAGGCACGAAAGCCTTTCATCTCAGGCAGATGAGGAAGTTTGGTATGGGCCCCCAAATCCTAAGAACTCGCTACAGGGGCACAATTGAGGGCATCCTGACTGGTATGGGAACTGTACCTCCCTGAATCTCCAGATTCTCCAGCCCAACACATCTGTAGTTGTGAACTTCCCATGATTCAGGACATTTACAAAGACAGGTATGTAAAAAGGGCCTGTAGGATCATTGGGGACCCAAGTCTTCCCACCCACAATCTATTCCAAGCTGCGACCATCCAGGAAGCAGTACTGCAGCATAAAAGCCAAGACCAACAGATTCTGTGCAGGACAGCTTCTTCCACCAGGCCATCAAACTGATGAACTCACACTGATTTGAGTGTACTCTATATCACATTGACTGTTCTATTTATTACAAATTATTATAAATTGCTATGATTGCAGATGGCACTTTTAGATAGAAACAAAAAGATTTTTACTCCTCATTTATGTGAAGGATGTAAGAAATAAAGTCAATTGACCCCCTCATTCTTCCGAACTACAATGAGTTTAGCAGAATAATGGCCAGAGCCATTAAATGCTCCTCATATGTTAACCCTTTTATTCTCAGGGTCATTCTCATGAATCCCCTCTGGCCTCTCTCCAATGTCAGCACATCCTTTCTTAGATGAAGGGCCCAAAACTGCTCACAATACCCCAAGTGAATTGGGACAGGTACAATTGTATCATTAAGCAGCAAATGAAAGGCGGGGGTCGATGCTTTTGCTGCTGTTTGTGCGGGGGGGGGGGGTGGGGAGACTTCGATAAGCAAACATGAGGAAATCTGCAGATGCTGGAAATTCAAGCAACACACACAAAATGCGGGTGGAACGCAGCAGGCCAGGCAGCATTCATAGAAAGAAGCACTGTCGATGATTCGGGCTGAGACCCTTTGTCAGGACTAACTGGAAGGAAAGATAGTAAGAGATTTGAAAGTGGGAGGGGGAGGGGGAAATCCAAAATGATAGGAGAAGACCGGAGGGGGTGGGGCGAAGCTAAGAGCTAAGAGCTAAGAGCAAAAAGGATACAGAGCTGGAGAAGGGAGAGGATCATGGGACGGGAGGCCTAGGGAGAAAGTCAGGGGGAGGGGAGCACCAGAGGGAGGTGGAGAACAGGCAAAGAGTAATGGAGAGAGAGAGAAAAAAAAGGAGGGGGGAGATAAATAAATAAATAAGGGATGGGGTAAGAAGGGGAAGAGGGGCATTAATTGAAGTTAGAGAGATCAATGTTCATGCCATCAGGTTGGAAGCTACCCAAACGGAATATAAGATGTTGTTCCCATTCATGGTATTCCCATTCTGATATGTCTGTCCATGGCCTCCTCTACTGTCAAGATGAAGCCACACTCAGGTTGGAGGAACAACACCTTATATTCCATCTGGGTAGCCTCCAACCTGATGGCATGAAAACTGATTTCTCTAACTTCCGTTAATGCCCCTTCTTACCCCATCCCTGATTTATTTATTTCCCTCCTCTTATTTTTCTTTCTCTCTTTCTGCCCATCACTCTGCCTGTTCTCCATCTCCCTCTGGTGCTCCCCTCCCCCTTTCTTTCTCCCTAGGCTTCCTGTTATGATCCCAGCCCCCTCCTTTGTGAGAATCGCAAGAGCACCCGTCGAAGGGGGGGGGGGGGTCAGTAGACCCAGTAGGAGAGAGAGAGAGAGAGAAACGTGCCAAATTGCAGGTCCCACCAGGGATACAGAATAAAGACAACAGCAACTATTGTCTCATGGAGACCACATGAAAAGCCCTTGGGCAAGGTGGGCTGGTTGAGAGAGAGATTGCATCATCCCAACCTGATTGACACCTGCGACCCCGTGAGGAAGTATAAAGGAGAGTCTCAGGGGGACAGCCCCTCAGACGCACCCAGAAGACACAAGAGAGTGGTTCCGCAGCAGCGGGAAGCCATTCTGAAGAAAGCCACATGCGTTAGATTCCGGGATTGGAATTTGTGGCTGGAATCACAGAAAACCGCTTTTAACTAACATCGGGGAGAGGGAACCAACGCTCCCCTGATTTCACGGAAGATTCATCAAGACTTTGCAAGTTCTTTCTCTTCTCCCCCTAATCTCTCTCTCTCGGTCGCCCCACACAAAAAAAACGCGATTTTCAAAGGGCTGAGGCCTGCAGACTTTCAGAGTGACTTTTATATTTCCAACGGACAATCTATTAACCCCTGGACACCAGCAGAGCTCACTTCTTAATGATGATTATTACTATACCCGCGCTTTAGATTGAATGTTGACGATGTGCACTTTCTGAATGTATGTATTAACCCTACTTTTGTGTCCCTTTATAAATAAAAACGTTTGAAAATTGTGACAACAGACCTCTCTATCTTTGCTGGTAAGTTGCCCCTCCTCCCCTTCTTACCCCATCCCTGATTTATTTATTTCCCTCCTCTTTTTTTTCTTTCTCTCTTATTGCCCATCACTCTGCCTGTTCTCCATCTCCCTCTGGTGCTCCCCTCCCCATTTCTTTCTCCCTAGGCTTCCCATCCCATGATCCTTTCCCTTCTCCAGCTCTGTATCCCTTTTGCCAATCACCTTTCCAGCTCTTAGCTTCACCTCACCCCCTCCTGTCTTCTCCTATCATTTCTGATTTCCCCCTCCCACTTTCAAATCTCTTACTATCTTTTCTTTCATTAGTCCTGACGAAGGGTCTCAGCCCGAAACGTCGACAGTGCTTCTTCCTATAGATGCTGCCTGGCCTGCTGCATTCCACCAGCATTTTGTGTGTGTGGGGAGACTTCAATGTTTCTTTCATTCTATACGGTTTCTTTGTTTAGTGGATGTCTGTGAAAAGGATGAATTTTAGGTTTTGTACTGTATGCTTGAGCCGCTGGTTCAAGTCGCTACCAGAGGGTTGCTGGGTGTCGATGTTTTCTGAGATGTTATCAGAATTCTGAGATTTATGGATTGGACTGCAGTTCATATTGGACTCTTTCAGTTCTATGTTCTTTTTGTGTTCTTGCCCATTCTTTTTTGTTGTGGATTGGCAGGCTGGGGCTTTGGGCGACCTGTTAGCTTTTGTGTGAGGGAAGGATTGGGGTGACTGGAGTTTGCTGTTTTTGTTTCTTTTTCTTTACATGTGGGTGGGGGGTGGAAATTGATGTTTTTCTTTCAACTAATATAGTTTTCTGTATTCTATGGCTATCTGGAGACGACAAAATTCAGACTTGTATTCTGCATACATACTTTGATTATAAAAAGAACCTTTAAACATACTCTGATATTAAATGTAGTAATGTATTTTGAAACCTTTGAATGGGTACATGCAAGAACAGGGTTTAGTGGGATCTGGGCTGAATGCAGAAAATTGGAACTAGCTGGGTGGGCACTGTACTTGGCATGGATTTGTTGGGCTGAAGGGCTTGTATCTCTGCTGTATAGCTCAATGATTAGGAACCGAGCTATGACCAGTGGCCCAGTTTCTCAACAGGAAGTCACACAGATCATTTATGCGCACCAATAGCTGGTTAATTACAGAGGGATTCGGTGATCTCTGAGTATGCAAAAACATGACGTAACCACAAACAAGAACACAGTGAAATAAAGAGCATTGCAGAGTCAACAGAGAGAAAAAAAACAGCAATGCAGACAGTAAGTTCAGCTAGAAAACAATCACTTAGCCCAAGGTTTTCCCTGCACTATCTTTCCATTAGTTTTGTTTTCCAGTTATTCACTGGTATGACAGAGCAGGGATTGCTTCAAGTCCAATATCCCTAACCCAGGGGTCAGCAACCTTTACCACTGAAAGAGCCACTTGGACCCGTTTCCCACAGAAAAGAAAACACTGGGAGCCGCAAAAACCGTTTGACATTTAAAATGAAATAACACTGCATACAACGTTTTGTTTTGCCTCTATGCTATGTATAAACAAACTATAATGTGTTGCATTTATGAAATTGATGAACTCCTGCAGAGAAAACGAAGTTACATTTCTGCATGCAACAAAAACATTTTGACCTCCGAAAAAAAGACGTTGGGTTGAAGGTTACTTTTAAGTAAAATACTCAACGTCTATTTGAGTCCTCCTTGTATTTATGAAAAACGCCAAACTTAAATTTGCCGCCAGCAGCAAACCAAAAATGACGTCAGCCAGCTGTCAACCTGAAAAATAAAAGGACTATTTCACTGAACAATGAAAACATATGAATATACGTAAAATAATAGGCAATTAAAATATTTATCATCCTTGTTCAGGTTGACTCACACCTGACAATGCAGTCGTATTCAGTAGGGATGGATCGAAGCTTAGGGGAGTGACCAGGAAGGATAATGTGTTTTTTTCCTCTCTGAACTCACAGAAGCGTTTCCCAAACGATGTTTGCATTGCGATGATTGCAGAATGTAAATACTCTGAATTTATCATGTCGTGACCTTTTTGAACTCTCTCAAATTGGGGAAGTGAGACAATGTGCCTTTCTGTAAATCTCTGGCAAGCAACGTCAACTTGCGCTCGAATGCCAAAACATCCTCCAACATGTGCAGGGCTGTACGTCCTTACCCCGTTGAAGAGCTGTGTTCAGCGTGTTCAGGTCCGCTGTCATGTCTACCATGAAGTGTAGCTTTTCCAGCCACTCTGGCTGTTCCAGCTCAGGAAAGGTGAGCCCTTTGCTGCCCAGGAAAGTTTTCACTTCTTCCAGACACGCGACAAAGCGTTTCAGCACCTCCCCTCTGGACAGCCAGCGATAAAAACACGTTGTAGCGGTGTGCTACACGCAGTCAGTAAACTGCAGTCAAAGATAGATTTATTCGAACTAAACAGCCTTGCTTTTAAGCCTCCCTCAACCCGCCCCCCATGGGCGCGGATGCTGCAAAAGACACGTACTCACAAACCCCCGTAGGCTATCTCCCTTATCCTGAACGCTGGCTAATTGTGAGCCGGTTCGGATGTGTCAGGAAATGGTTCGCCACAAAGTCTTATTTAGATTGTACAAGATCACCATAATCTTCAAATTTAGATTTACATTTCAAAAACTAACAAACTAACATAAAATACATTTTAATTAAATACTGACCATGTAGCGGTGTGCTACACGCAGCGCTAAAATTACGACACGGAGTCGGTAACTGCAGTCGAAGGAAAAAACATTATTCGAAATCTTCAGCCTCACTTTTAAGCCTCCCTCAACCTGCCCCCCTTGGCTCAGAGGCTCCAAAGCTCTGTGCTCGCAAACCCCCGTAGGCTATCTAATTGTGAGTCGGTTCGGATGTGCCAGGAAAAGGGTCGCTACAACCAATTATTTCCCAAAGCAACAGGGAGCCGCAGCACTGACGTAAAAGAGCCACATGCGGCTCTGGAGCCGCGGGTTGCCGACCCCCGCCCTAACCTCTTCCAGTTCTATCCTCAGCCAGCTCATCAATACAGTTTTATTTATTCCTCATCTTAATAGCTTTTCCATACAAAATAAATTTTGGTGAGCAGATACTGTTCATTCCTTCCTGTCAGTAAGCAAATTCTCCTGTAGCACAACTAACATCTCCAATTACAGACATCAGTGAAGGGATGACAGCATCCAGAGATTCCCGACAGCCTCCAGAGATTCCTGACAGCCTGCCAAGCCACTTCCTTCCAGGTACTCTACAGGAATTGCAGGAAGACAAGCATAGCTACAGTACAGTCCAGTCCAGTACATGAGTAGGGGATTTTTACAGAAAGGTTAAGAATTAAAGGTCAAGCACAACTCGAACAAAATGAAAGAAAAACCTGTGATTAAACCATACAAGCTTGGGAATTTCTGCCTGTTGATAGAGCCATGGAGTGGGTCATGGTGGTAGAAGAAAGTGGTTGGGTGAAAGCTGGCCAGAGTTTTAGAGGTTCAAGGAGTATTTATCAGAGGGTTGAAAATTGTGTTAGTTTATCACTGCAGATGGGGTGAATTCCATATCTGTAATTTGGAAGAAAGCTCAGAACACTTGAGAAAATAAAGGAAGCAAGAAAAGCTGTAATGAGATGGAGTACAAGGAGTCTGGCTGCCCATCTGACAAGAAGTTACAAAACATTTAGAAATTAAGAGAATGGAAACAGGTTAACCAGCTTAAACACTGTGAATGCCTGCAAGAAAACAAATCTCAAAATTTCAAGATTGTACACGGTGACATAAATGTGCTTTGATAATGAACTTAATTTAAACTTAATACCGTCAACTCACTACCTCAATCTCATCTTCGCAGCTGACCAGCAGTTGGGGATCGTCTATTGGATTCAGTGCTCCCAATGTGACCTTCTCTACACTGGTGAGACCCAACATAAGTTGGGGGACCACTTTGTTGAGCACATCCATTCCATCCACCCAAATCAGAATTTCCCAGTGGCCAACCATTCAAATTCCTGTCCCCATTTCCATTCTGACAATTCAGTCCACAGCCTCCTCTTTTATCACAATCAGTCCACCCTCAAACTGGAGGAGAAGCACCTCATATTCCTCCTGGGTACTCCAACCTGATGGTGTGAACATTGATGTCTGCTTCTAGTTCTTTTTTCCCTCCTCATTCCCTCTTACTCCTTCTCACCTGCCTATCAAAGCCACCTAGTGCCCCTTCCTTCCCCTCCCCCCCACCATTTTATTCTGACATCTTCCCCTTCCTTTCCAATCCTGATGAAGGATCTCAGCCCAAAACATCAAATGTTTATCCATTTCCATAAATGCCGCCTCACCTGCTGTGTTCCTCTAGCATTTTTATGCATGTTGCTCTGGATTTTCAGCATCTGGAGGATCTCCTGTGTTTTTGATTTGCAGCTAAAATCAAGCTGTATTTTGAATGTCTCCATGAAATTTCCATGCACCCAAAAGATCAGTTACTTCACTGCTAAGGGGAGAAGAACTGCAGAGGGAAAACTAATATTGGGCCAAAGACAGCAGCAAAGAATACTCCAACATCATGCCAACTTTTCACTGGCAACATGGGACTTACAAAGCAACACACACAAAATGCTGGAGGAACTCAGCAGGTCAGGCAACATCCACAGAAATGAATAAGTTGATGTTTCATGCCAACTTGCGGTTACGAAGGCGCTACTGAACACTTGCAAGCTTTCTGGTATTTAACAAGATAAGAAATCTGACTAAAAACATCACTAAAAATATATTTTCTGGAGCAATTTGAATCACTCTGAGTGCTAAGAGGAGAAGCCAGGGCCTGGGCAAGGAGATTCAGTTCCCATACAAATGGCCCAAGTGCAAGGTTGGATTACTCTGGGAGCCAAGCTGATTTGAACAGTTTGAGAGCAGCTTCAGGCTGGGTGGCGAAATCTGGACCTGGAACGAGTCAGTGGGCGGTATGGTCTAGGCCCGGGTTCCTAGTATGATTTGCTGTTTAGACAATTTAAACACCAGACCAGATTGAAGACAAAAAACAATTTTTCTCATTCTCCACGATGGTCACTCCTCTCTACATGGCGCTGAGTCTATAAGACCACCCTGGCTGTGTGCTCCATGCCCACTAATATAATGAACTGATAAGTGAGGCTCTGGTCTGACTCCGGGCTGCTCCAGGGGTTCGGATCTGAAGACTCAATTTTGGTTCAGAATGTAGTTGTTCACTTTAATTGTTTGTATGATCTGTATTTTTTTTCCTTTCTCTTGCACATCGAGTGTTGGTCTTTTATTTTTATTCTTTTTTTCTTTAATTGGGCTCTTTCAGGTCTCTTGGGGCAAGCAAATCTCAAGGTTGTATAATTTATACATTCTTCGATAATAAAAGTACTTGAACCAAGATCCTTCTTCAAGACTGGAAAGAAAGGAGGAAGCAGCCAGAATAAAAAGGTGGTGGGGGAGGGGGAGGCAATTAGCTGTAAGCTGATAGGTGAAACCAAGTGAGTAGGAAAGGTAAAGGGTTGGAGAAGAATGAATTTGACAGGAGAGGTGAGTGGACCATAGGAGAAAGGAAAGGAGGAGGGACATGGCACCAGGGGGAGGTGATAGGTAGGTAAGAAGAGGCAAGACGCCAGAGGGGGAAATACCAAAGAGGTAATTTTTTTTTAACCAAAAGGATAAGTCGATGTACATGCCATTAGGTTGGAGGTTATCCAAACAGAAGTTGCTGCTCCTCCACGCTGAGGGTAACCTCATCATGGCACAAGAAGCAGCTGACATATCGGAATGGGGATCGGAATTAAAATCTTTGGCCACTGGGAAGCTCTGCTTTTGGCAGATAGAGTGGAGACAAGACTTACAAAGTTCATCTCTCAAGCAGTAGCTGGCAGTAAACAAACACCATCTGAATAAGGAAAAAGTAAAAATGCATATTTACCAGAACTGTGTACACTTATAGACAGCCAGAGGAAAGAATCAGGTTAGCAGTGAACAGAGCAACTGCAGGAGGTGAATAACTTAATTGTTAGGTATAGTAGAGAGTGAGTCACAATTGACGCACTTGCTTTTGCTTTGCAAGTCATCGAGCTACACAGACGATAAACCATTTGTACAACTCTGAAATTAATGAGAAAGCAAACGAGCTACGAGAGTTTAGCTAAAAAAGATCAAAGATAGCTGATTCAAACAAAATCTGGGTCACCTTAGACTAGTGGAATTCAAACATACAGTGATGCTAGAAAGTTTATGAACCCTATAGAATTTTCTCTATTTCTGTATAAATATGAACTAAATTATGATCAGATCTTCATGCAAGTCTGAAAGGTAAATAAAGAGAATCCAATTAAATAAATAACACAAAAATCATTATACGTTCATTTATTGAGAAAAATTATCCAATATTACATGTATTTGTTAAAAAAAAGTATGAGAACCTTTGCTTTCAATTACTGGTGTGAGCCCCTTGTACAATAACTTCAACCAAACTTTTCCGGAAACTGTTGGTCAGTCCTATACATCGGCCTGGAGGAATTTTAAGCCATTCCTCCTTAGGAAACTGATTCAACCCTGGGATGGTGGTGGGCTTCCTTGCATGAACAACTTGCTTCAGGTCCTTCCACAACATTTCTACGGGATTAAGGTCAGGACTTTGACTCAGCCACTCCAAAATAAGTATTTTCTTCTTTTTAAATCATTCTGTTGTTAACTTACTCTTGTCCTTCAGATCATTGTCTTGCTGCATTATCCAACTTCTATTAATCTTCAAGTAATGTACTGCTACCCTGACATTCTCCTGTAAAATGTTTTAATACATTTTTAAATTCATTGTTCCCTCAATGATTACAAGCTGTCGATGCCCTGAGACAGAAAAGCAGCCCCAAACCATGATGCTCCTTCCACCATGCTTCACAATTGGGATGAGGTTTTGGTATTGGTGAGCAGTACACTTTTTCCTCTGAACATAGCAATGTGCATTTCTGCCAAAAAGTTCAACTTTTATCTCATCTGTCCACAGAACATTGTCCCAGAAGCGTTGTGGAACATCCGGGTGGTCTTCTGCAATCTTCAGATGTGCAGCAATGTGTTTTTGGAAACAGTGGTTTCCTCTGTGGTATCCTTCCATGAACACCTTTCTTGTTCAGTGTTTTTTCTTATAAGGAACACATGAACAGAGACTTTAGCAAATTCTAGAGATTTCTGCAGGTCTTTTGCTGTTACCCTTGGATTCTTTTTCATCTCCTTCAGCATTGCACGTTGTGCTCTTGGTGTGTCTTTGCAGGATGCCCACTCCTAGGGAGAGTAGCAACAGTACTGAGTTTCCTCCATTTGTAGACAATTTCTCTTACAGTGGACTGATGAACACTCAGGTCTTTGGAAATACTTTCGTAGCCTTTTCTAGCTTCATACATCTCGGCAATTCTTCTAAAGTCCTCTGAAAGTTGTTTTGATCAAAGCACGGTGCACATAAACAGACCTTTTTTGAGACGAGCAGGCTCTGTCAGTAACCTGACTCTGTGTGCCTCTTTTTATAGAGCAGGGCATATACAACCTGCAACTCTAATCTCATCTCATTGATTGGAACACCTCACTCCGAACAGCTTTTGTAGAAGGCTTTTTTGTAGAGGTTCACATACTTTTTCCAACAAATACATATACTTCTCTCAATAAATAAATTAACAAGTATAATGCTTTTTGTGAGCAAAACACGAGGAAATCTGCAGATGCCGGAAATTCAAACAACACACACAAAATACTGGTGGAACACAGCAAGCCAGGCAGCATCTATAGGGAGAAGCACTGTCGACGTTTTGGGCCGAGACCCTTCGTCGACAGTGCTTCTCCCTATAGATGTTGCCTGGCCTGCTGTGTTTCACCAGCATTTTGTGTGTGTTGTTTTAATGCTTTTTGTGTTATTTATTTAATTAATTGGGTTCTCTATCTAGTTTTAGGACTTGCATGAGAATCTGATCACATTTTAGGCTATATTTATGCAAGATTAGAGAAAATTCTACAGGGATCACAAACTTTCTAACACCACTGTAAGTCACTTGCTGCTGCATTGATTTAGTTACCAAATGCTGTCTCCTTACTGTCTTTTTATATAAATCAATAGATTTAACTAAGAAAAATCTTACTGGCACAACTTTGGTAACAAGATCAGATGCATTTTGGGGGTGACACAGAAGACTCAGCATACGGGACGTGGTTTGATATTCCTCTCAGCTTTTGTTTCCAAGCTTATCTGTGCCAGGTCTACAATTGTCTCTATACCCAGGCAGAGAGATCCTTGTAGAGCCCCCACCATCACATATTCCCTTCAGGGTAGCAACAGAGGATAATCCAAATTCTCTGCCAACCACAGATGCTGCAAGATGCAGAAAAACAAAGTTGGAAATTTCCAAAGCTCGTGAAAAACTAACCAACTTTGAAGTGCAGGCAATGTCTGCATGAAAACATAATAATCAATATGTGTCCAAGAAACAATGAGCAAGACACCCAAGTACCTGGTGGACACCAAGTAAACTCTCCTGCTTCTTTACACCTATCCAAACAGCAAAATAGTATCTTGGTTAAACATCTGACAAACAGCACCTCTAAAGCACTGCAGTTCCTCAGAATTGCAGTTAAATGATAGTTGAATGTCCTATTAATTAAATCCACAACCTCTTGGCTCAAATAAATTGTATTGTTGAGACAAATCTGGAGAAATTAGTGGAGTCGTCGAGCAAACCGTTTCCACAGCACGACAAAACTAAATAAATCAGCATTCGGTCACAACCCTTCCTCATTCTGCTCATCAGCTTTCTGCTATGAAAAAGAATCTAAAATTTCATGCATAATTAACCCGCTCATCTGTTAACACAACTCAGATCGAAAGTGGCACACATTGCATTTCGGTAAGTTTTTTTTCCAAAAATATACTTTATTCAGAAATATTACAAATTAAAATTATTTACAAAAAACATTCGTTGACGTTGAGTCCTTATTCAATAAATAAAGTTATTTACAATAAATCATGCATTGACTCTCAGTCCTTATTCAAAATAAAGATGTTTACGGTAAGTTAAACCAGAGAATCACGCCAAGTAAGATGCAGCTATGGAGAGTGTTGCAGAATAGAGACAGGTATTTTTTTTCTAAAAATGGTTTATTCAGAAATATTACAAAATAAAGTTATTTACATAGAAAAAACATTTGTTAAATCTGAGTCCTTAGACAATAAATAAAGTTATTTACAATAAATTATGTGTTGACTCTCTGTTCCTATTCAAATTAAAGATGTTTACAATAAAACATTCATTGACTCTCAAACTTTGGACAAGGATTAAAGACTTATTTACAATAAAATAAAATTATTAATGATAAACATCCAGGCGTTGACTCTCATTCCTTTATCGAAATTCCGTTACAGTCTATACATTTCCAGCCACTCCTGGGGCACCAGGTTGACGCATCTATCCACACCGCTGATGAGGGGTATTCTCCTCCCCACCTGACCCCTTTTTCGCAGTGGCTGCACCGAGTTTGAGTGCATCCCTCAGCACGTATTCCTGCAGCCGAGAATGTGCCAGCTGGCAGCACTCAACCACGAACATCTCCGTGTGCTGGTAGACCAAGAAATTACAGGCTGACCGAAGAGCGTCCTTCACCGAGTTGATGATCTGCCAGCAGCACCGGATGTTGGTCTCCATGTGCGTCCCCGGGACAGCCTGTAAATCACAATTACGCAGCTGCTGGGCATGAATCTTGACACCATCCCTTCCATCCTCCTCTACACCTGTTTTGTGAACCTACTGTGTGCAAAGAGGTAAGTCACTGACTCCTTCTCACTGCAGTCCTCCCGTGGGCAAAAGGGTGTGGAGACGACGTTCCAGGTGTACAGGAGGGATCGGACTGGGAGGGCCCCCCTCACCACCAGCCAGGCAAGGTCTTTGTGCCTGTTTGTGAGGTCTGGCGTTGAGGCATTTTGGCAGATGTACTGGACAGTCTGCTCAGGGAACCATCCCACTGAGTCCATCTTGTCCTTCTCCTGCAGTGCCTGCAGGACATTCCGTGCCGACCACTGTTTAATAGCCTTGTGGTCAAAGGCGTTGACCTGGAAGAACTTTTCTACAAAGGACAGGTATGGCGGCAATGACCAGCTGACTAGGGCGTTGCGTGGGAGTGGGGCCAGACCCATCCTTCGCAGCCAGGGCTACAGATAGAACCTGGGCACATAGTGGTACTTTGTGCCCACGTATCTGGGATCCACACACAACTAGAGACAGGTATACAGTTCTCTGAAAGTAACAACAATGGTTGCTTTTATTGGTCAGGCATGAGTACAGGAGTTGTGACATCACAATGCGAGTGTACAAGTCATTGGTGATCACACTTGCAGTCAAGTATACAGTCTGTCCATCTTTATGCTGGAAAGGATCATGAAAATGCTACCAGAACCAGAGGCTTGAATTTTAAGTAAAGGCTGGGGTATTCTTCCCCAAAACATCAGAAGCTGAAGGGTGACCTTGTAGAGAAAAAAAAACTCATGAAGATTAGACAGCTGTATTTTCTCCCCTAGCACAAGGGAATCTGACACTCAAAGACACAAATTAAGATAAAAGGCGAAACCACTGTCTCCTATACCATCACCAACCTTATCAGCTCTGGGGATCTCCCATCCACTGCCACTATTGGAGTATTGGGAGTATAAAAATATTATGGAGTATAAAACTTGTAACGTTTGCTGTGTAACTAGTCAGTCTGCTATGCATGTACCCAAGGTGAAATGCTAGGAATGTAGAAGACAATGGTGTGTTAATATATGTTAATGAGAGGTAGTTAAGAGATGTAGCCAGCTTTGAAGTTTGCTATTTGCTACGCATGTATCCAATTGAATGTAGAAGACAATGGTGTGGTAATGAGAGGTAGCAAAGAGATGTTTTGCTTTGAACTTGTTTGCTGTGTAACCAAAACTATGTAGTCAGCCTTGATGTAGATTATGTAGTTTGAACTTGCTATTTGCTATGCACGTACCCAATTTAGTAGGAGAATGAAATCTTAAGAACATAGAAGATGGTGTGTTGGTGAGAGACAGCTGGGAGATGTGGATTGGAACATGATTAAGTCAACGGGACGTACGTGTGAAACTGGACCAGGATTTTGCTATAAAAAATGCCGTGTCCGAGGATCGGGGGGGGGGGGGGGGGGGGGGGGGGGGGCAATCAGCGACTAGCTCACTGACTGTCTCAGCTTTGATTTGCAAATTAAAGTTTAACCCTTCTTGAAGAATCTTCTGTGTCTCCTGGTCGTTTGTGAGGCACGAAAAACCACGACACCACCAACCTCAGTTCCCACACCTCGCACTTCTCGTTTCTACCTCCTACCCAAGATCCACAAACCTGCCTGTCCAATTAGACCTATTGTCTCAGCTTGCTCCTGCCCCATCAAACTCATTTCTGCATACATTGACATTGTCTTATCCCCACTTGCTCAATCTCTTCCCACCTATGTTCGTGACACTTCTCGCGCTTTGAATTTTTTCAATGATTTTAAGTTCCCTGGCCCCCACCACATATTTTCACCATGGACATCCAGTCCCTATACATCTCCATTCCCCACCCGGACAGTCTCAAAGCTCTTCGCTTTTTTTTGGATTCCAGACCTAACCAATTCCCCTCTACCACCACTCTCCTCCGTCTAGTAGAATTATTTCTTACTCACAATAACTTCTCCTTCGGCTCCTCCCACTTCCTCCAAACCAAGGATGTAGCCATGGGCACCCGTATGGGTCCCAGTTATGCCTGCCTTTTTGTTGGCTTTGTGAAACAGTCCATGTTCCAAGTCTAGACCGGTCAGTATCCATCCCCCTCTTTTCCTTTGCAACACCAACGACTGCATTGGTGCTGCCTCTTGCACGCATGCTGAGCTCGTTGACTTCATTAACTTTGCCTCCAACTTTCACCCAGCCCTCAAATTTACCTGGTCCATTTCCGACACCTCCTTCCCCTTTCTTGATCTTTCTGTCTCCATCTTTGGAGACGGCTTATCTACTGATATCTACTATAAGCTTACAGACTCTCACAGCTACCTGGACTATTCCTCTTCCCACCCTGTCTCTTGCAAAAATGCTATCCCCTTCTCACAATTCCTCCGTCTCCACCACATCTGCTCTCAAGATGAGGCTTTTCTTTCCAGGACGAAGGAGATGTTTTCCTTTTTTAAACAAAGGGGCTTCCCTTCTTCTACCATTAACTCTGCTCTCAAACACATTTCTCCCTTTTCCCGCACATCTGCCCTCACCCCATCTGCCCACCACCACACTCGGGATAGGGTTCCCCTTGTCCTCACCTACCACCCCACCAGCCTCCAGGTCCAACGTATAATTCTCTGTAACTTCTGCCACCTCCAACAGGATCCCACTACCAAGCACATCTTTCCCTGCCCCTCCTTTCTGCTTTCTGCAGGGATCCTATCCACTCCCTACTCCCTTGTCCACTCGTCCCCACCGATCTCCCTCCCGGCACTTATCCTTGTAAACGGAACAAGTGCTACACCTGCCCTTACACTTCCTCCCTCACCACCATTCAAGGCCCCAGACAGTCCTTCCAGGTGAGGCAACACTTCACCTGTGAGTCAGCTGGTGTGGTATACTTTTGCTCCCGGTGTGGCCTTTTTTATATATCGGTGAGACCTGACGCATACTGGGAGACCGTTTCGCTGAACTCTTATGTTTGGTCCGCCAGAGAAAGCAGAATCTCCCAGTGGCCACACATTTTAATTCCACGTCCCATTCCCATTCTGATATGTCTATCCATGGCCTCCCCTACTGTCAAGATGAATCCAAACTCAGGTTGGAGGAACAACAACTTATATACTGGCTGGGTAGCCTCCAACCTGATGGCATGAACATTGACTTCTCTAACTTCCGTTAATGCCCCTCCTTCCCTTCTTACCCCATCACTGACATATTTAGTTGTTTTTTTTTGTCTCTCTCTACCCATTACACTGCCTGTTCTCCATCTCCCTCTGGTGCTCCCCCCTCCCCCTTTCTTTCTCCTGAGCCCTCCCGTCCCACGATCCTTTCCCTTCTCCAGCTCTGTATCACTTTCGCCAATCACCTTTCCAGCTCTTAGCTTCATCCCACCCCCTCCGGTCTGCTATCATTTCATATTTCCCCCTCCCCCCACTACTTTCAAATCTCTTACTATCTTTTCTTTCGGTTAGTCCTGACGAAGGGTCTCGGCCCAAAACAACGACAGCGCTTCCCCCTATAGATGCTGCCTGGCCTGCTGTGTTCCACCAGCACTGTGTGTCTGTTGTTTAAAAGGCGAAACGTTTGAAAGGGACATGAGGCATAAATTTTTCCACAGAGGGTGGTGGACATATGGAACAAACTGTCAGCTGAAGCTTTAGAGATGGCTACAATTACAATCTGTCTATACAACTAAACAGGTACATGGATTTAAAGGCATTATGGGCCAAACACAGGTGAATGGAGTAACTCACAGACATTTTGGTCAGCATGGATGAGGTCTGCCAAAGGAGTTTTTTCCCTTATTGTATAACTCCAATCAACATTTTTTTTAAGTTACCAGTTTTAATAACTAGAATGTGAAAATAAAAACAATTGGGTTGGTGCATGTGTGTGTTTGATAGTTGTCATGGACTTAGTGAATCACAGGTCCTGCTTCCATGCTGTAGAATTTGATAGAAGATTTGCATCAATACCATCTTACAAGGATTATAATTTTGTTTGGAATAACTGATCTGCTCCAAAATGGAAAGCAGGGTAAATTTCATTTTTATTCAGAAGATGCAAATACTAGTAGCAAAGACAACATATATTGTCCCTTCCTTCAGCAGCTTGCATTAGCTCTGGGCTTTACTCAAATCAATTAATGCGGCAAGCTTCAAGATTCAGGATAATAAACGTGTACCAGTTTCAGGAACTGTTTCCCATCTGGTGATATTACTGCAGCTGAAGGCATAGTGTAGGGGAAAGAAATGAAAGAAGGTATTAAATGGTGCAGGACAAGTACAATAGAAGTGAGGCATTTGGGTTTCAGAATTAACCCAGACATCACAATGGCAAAATATTGTCAATTCATCCAATAATTGACTGGTGCTTTTGGACCATGTTCAAATCTACATCAATAAAGAAAGCTGTTATAAACTAACCGCCTTAGGTTTTTCACCAAGCAAAGAAAGGATGACATGCAATTATTTTGTAACTGGTGCCCACATCTACCTCCTCTGCCGCTTACATAACAATATTTTACAATCATTTCCTCCATTTCTAAAGATAAATTATTAAAATTTTTTAAGTGCTTTTCTACAAAATTGCTTTTACTCAACAAGTTGATATGCATTTTTTTAACAGCTGTACAGTTACAGACAAAAGACATGTTACAAATATAGTTGTCTCAAATAAATCCTAAATCATAACATGTCCCTGATGCCATCTTACCATCTGTACATATTACAAAAGTGACGAAAGCAATTATTCGAGGGTCAGCATCAAGACACACTGTTTGGAACTGTACAGATATTTAACCCGATGTTCAGCTATTTGATGCTCAATATGTTGACAATCACATTGTCAACAGCTCGAAGCAAATTCAGTAACTTCTACTCTCTAATCTGTACATATTAAAAAGGAATAGGAAAAACAAGAGGAATGTTGAAAATCATATAAATTGCGGTTTACTCCTACTTCCCCCCCACCACCACATGATTATACATAACTATCAATGAAGTAGCAAGTTGGATTTTTGTAGTTGCAATGTAATCAATCAACAAAGACAGAATTTCAAATTATCACTCAGATCTGGCTCACCACTGTCTAATTTGGACCCTTTACCATCTTGGAACTGCAAAATGCAACATCCAGTACCAGAGGAGCTAAATTTCTGCCAACAAAGCAATGGTAGGACCTTCTGCTCAATTCCACCTTCCAGAAATAACTCTGTACAAAAGCTCTCAATTTAACCTCACTCCTGGCAGCTACCCGAAAGTGAACCAGATTATTTATAAACTTGGTCTCCCACCAGAACAGCATGTCAGTCGCAGGCATTCCATCTCCACAACTATCTCAGCTCACTTGCTTCTTCAAAGTGTTATCTATGCCTGTGTTACCTTTACACTATTCCAAGGGTCACTGGTATCCCTCATCCTATATTCAATAAACACTGACATCATCCAAAACTCTGCTGCCCAATTCCTAACAAGCTCCGTCCCATTTATCTTTTCCCTAGTAATTACAGATTCATACTAACACTCAGTTAAGCAACATATCGATTTTAATTTTACTGACTTTTTTTTACAATTTCTTCCATGCTCTCCCTAGTTTTATATCCAAAATTGTGACTCGGGATCAAACTTCATTTGACAATATTCCCAATGCTTCCAAGGGAATTTTGAGAAATCAATGGTACTATGTAAACGGAAGTTTTGTTAATACTTAAGAGAAAAGATCTTCAACATAAAAACTGAACATATTCTGTAGCGAAATTTTTACTTGCTTCCAGAGATTAATTCACTCTTAGCTGACTAAATTCAAAATATTATTTTCTGTTACCTCCTACATAAGTATAAAATTGATGATAATTTGCTCAATACAAGCTATACAGTTTTAACATAGGTATGACATATCATTTTGTATCTTGAATTTTACCCAATACATTTTTCTTTCATTTTTTACACATTTTCTTTTCTCTCTCTATCATATATTGCATCGTACTGCTGCTACTAAGTTAACTAATTTCACAACATATGCTGGTGATATTAAACCCGTTTCAGAATTTTCCAACATACTATTACCTATTCTACAAACATAATCACTAAATAAAACGGTAATTGATGAGGATTAGCTGTGTTTCTATATGATTCATGGGGATGTGGAAATGAATTTTCAATGTGCTTATTGAAGATTAAGTCGATCAGCTTTCAAACAGTTACAACATTATTACACTATCCCACACCCACAAACCCAAACCCCCGGTACTCCATCCGCGCTATCTGATGCATTTTCTAATCTCTATCTCTTATATTTGTTTACATTTTGTTTCCTCTGGTAAGCGAGACCTTCTTATCTCCCTTTCGACAGAAAGACCGTTTTAATTTCAATTTCTCTCCGCATTTATCTTCAGACATTTACAACATTCACGTGCATTTATTATCTAAATATGACTCACTGTTCCAGCCCATTATCTGCCCATAGAACCTCATCGTGACATCATCACTTTCTACTATCCGCCTGCTTTCTGTAAACTCACGATTCCCTACAGCAGCGTCTGGCCCATTTCTGTGCTCCCTTTGGGCTTTGCTGCTCAGCACTGGTGCCGGGGGAAGCTGTCAGGGCGAAGCTGTACCTTCACTCCCGGGTTCCACAACTTCGGCCGCTGCTGCCGGAGCCGGTGGCGAGGTGCCCGGGGCCTTTCCGCGACCGGGCCCTGACAATCCTGATTCTTGACGGCCTAACGTCGACAGCTCCCTCCGACAACCTCAACGACCATCCTATTCCATCGCTGGAGCCAAGCACGAATGTCTACCTCAGCTGCGTCGCGCCTCTTCCTCTGCCTCCAGCACCGCTGTTCCTCTTACAAAACTCCCTTCACTGGCATTTCGCACCGCCCGCCTCCCGGAATTGACGACAGACATATCCAGGCCGCAAGCTCGCCGCCGTGGCATGCCGGGAGTTGTAGTTGTTCAGGAGCCTCCTCGGTCCAAGTCCAGTTTGTTGTCATTTGTACAGATACAAATGAAAAATACTTACCTGCGACAGTATCACAGGCACATGGAATTAGAAACACAATATTCACAAGACAAGCATGAATTATATGCATTTTAGAAGAATGAGCACAATTAGAAAGTGGTAAAATTTTGTATAGAGTTCTACTATGTTCAAATGATTATCATAGACATAACGCACATGGTATAAACCCCATAAATATTTACTTTTCTCAGCACCACAGTACTTTACAGACATAGACCAGTACATAGAAAATGCTGGAGGAACTTGACTGTTTACTCTTTTCCGTAGATGTTGCCTGGCCTGCCAAGTCCTTCCAGCATTTTGTATGTGTTGCTTTGGATTTCCAGCATCTGCAGATTTTCGCTTGTTCATAGAATAGTACAGCACAGTGTAGGTCTTTCAGCTCAAGACGTTGTGTCAACTTTTTTTTTACAATCTTTTTTAAGATCAATTTAACCCTTCCCTCCTACATAGCCCAATTTTTTTTCTATCATGCATATGCCTTAGAATCTCTTAAATATTCCTAATGTATCTGCCTGTACCACCATCCCTGTTATTCCTCCTCCCCCTCCCCTAATTCTTTATAATCACCTTAAAATTATACCCCTTGTTTTACCCATTTCTACCCTGGGAAAAAGTCTCTGGCTATCCAAACTATCTATGCCTCTTATCATCTTGTACACCTCTATCAAGCCACCTCTCATTCTCCTTCACTCTAAGGTAAGCAAATGTAAACTTAAATTAACATAAATTACACATAACTTACACAGCAAAATAATCAACAAGAGAAAAAGAAACATAGTCCAAGATAATTTAGGATTTTTCAGGTTGGTTCAAGCTTGAGGTCAAGCCAGCTCATTCCGTTATTCCATTATTGTCCATTTTCCCAGGATACTCGAAAGACCTTGATATCTTGAGCTTAACTTACTGTGCAAGGTGTTGATGGCATCTGTTGCATTTTCACATATAACACTAGAAGATTGTCATCTTCTTGTGCCTTAGTTGTGCACATCAGAACAAGGGTGAAGACCCAAACCATGTGCTGGAATCATAAGGACACAGCCCCTTTGACTCAAAATTCTGCCAGGGATCCATGCCATATCTTGCTCCCAAACACCCAAGACCCCACACAGAAATTACTGGCCTTCAACTTCTCTCTTGCAAGTGCTGAATGATTGATTCACGCAATCTGTTGCTGTGTGCCGTTCAGCTAGGTCTTCTAATATTCAGAAACAAACTACAGCAAATTCAGAGAGGATCACCCTATTAATGAATCTATTATTTTACTTGCAAGGGGAGGTATACTTCCAGCCTAGTTACGTCTGGAAAAATACCTTCGATCTTGTGTTTCAACCAAAGCACTTTTATAGTTCTTTCACAAGAGGACAGCAATTAGGATGCTCCATTACATCCCTCCATTATCTCATTCTGACATTTGATCTTGAGAAGCCCAGTCCTATTTCTCTCTATTGTCGACTCTGGCTATAAAACAAATTGCTGATCATGAAAAACAACATCCTCCCATAAAACACATAGACGTGCAAGTTTTCCCACGCAAACCAGTAAAACGGCTTGGGATTTCATAGACAAGTGAAAATCTGCAGGTGCTGGAAATTCAAGCAACACACACAAAATGCTGGAGGCAGGTCAAACAGCATCTATGGAAAAGAGTACAGTCGACTTTTCTGTCACCTTACATTACAAAAGTTACAAATTCAAAGGGACTTCAGAGTTACAGATAGATTTCCACACTGTTCATCATGTGACAAACCAATCTCCACTTAATACTGATACAAGTACCAACTTTACATCAAGAAACTTCTGATTCCATGAATTGGTGTGCCAAGTTGAACATTAAGTTACACCTTTCTCTTAGCTTCTCTTTAGGTGCCATTTATCTGAGATAACCTTAACTGGAAGTTTTTTTTAAATAATCAGGAAAGACTCCAACATCAATTACAATCCAACAATAAGGGGCAGCACAGTAGCTTAGTGGTTAGCACAATGCTCTACGGTACAGGTGACCTGGGTTCTATTCCAGTCGCAGCCTGTAAGGAGTTTTTATGTTCTTCTGTGGGTTTACTCTGGGTGCTGCAGTTTCCTCCATGATCCAAAGACCTACCAGCTGGTAGGTTAATCCGTCATTGTAAATCATCTTGTTTAGGCTAGCATTAAATTTGGGGATTGCTGGCCGGCCGGGCTGGATGGGCCAGAAGGGCCTATTCTGTGCTATATCTCAATAAATAAATAAATAGATAGATAGATAAACAATATCTGAGTCTGGTAACACGTCCCCAAGATGTTTCATAGAAACACTTGTCAATTAAAATTTGATAGACATATCCAAGACTGAATCACAGAGAACTGCTTTAAAAATAAAAGTGATAGGAAGGTTTAGAATGGAATTAGGGCCAAGGCAGGTGAAAGCACACTCACTAAGAGTCCAACAGAAATCAAGGACTCACAATTCAGAGTTGGAGGAAACTTTTACTGGAACACAATCTATGAATGACATATTTGATGTCCCTGGTAAAATGGATACAGTAAAATAATTAACTGTCTAGATTCTGTAGGATCATGTTTTCCTGAATAACTATGGGCAACAACATATGTAGCTACAAGTGTTGAAGAAAGATGATGTGTTTCTTTTCCCCCAAAGCACGTCACTTTGCATTGGTCAAGCAAAAGTATAAAACTGCAGCATTCAGGGTTATACAACCAAGAACAAGACAGACCAGAAACAGAGATTTCTTATAGTGTACTGGGAAGTTCCACTGTAACCAGCCTCAGCGCCAATGTTTTATGACTTTCAATGATGACCTTGATCTGATTATATTGTGTGCAAAGAAACGCAAGGTAGATAACATTCCAATGGATTCATGGGAATTAATGCCCAGATGAGGGAATTTGATATCTACATTACTACATAAAACCTTTAAACTTATGTCAATTACACAGTAACCTTGTGGAATCTGGAACAAACGACAGCATTATATTTGGCCAAACCAGAGCAGACTGTTTTTGTGAAAATAAATTCACAGACAGACAGACATACAGACATACTTTATCAAAACCCAATTTCCCTCGGGATCAATAAATTAGGTCTGTCTGTCTGTCAATAAATATTGGTACATTAGAAAGATATGATAAAAAAATAATAATTTTGATTAGCCTGAAACAATTGAGTGCATAGTGATGACCACCCCAATGTTAAAAACTTCCTTTTCAAATAAATAAACATAACCTTATGATCTGCGGATTGCGAGCCTGAGGCAAGGGACTAGCTGGTTCAGCTCCACGACACGGCTCTGCGTTGAACTATGGGTCTCTCTTTGTGAACTTCAGTTCAGGAAGCTATCTGCTCACAGTTATTATTTGCATGATCTGTTTGCTTATTTTTCTCTGCACATTGAGTGTTTGAAGGTCTTTTTTTTAAACAGGTTCTTTTGGGCTTCTTTGTTTCATGGCTGCCTGATGAAACTCAAGGTTGTATAATGTGTACATTCTTTGATAATAAATGTACTTACAACTTTGAACCTGAAGACTTTCTTGTGATCACCGATGAGAATTTCAGCATGAAGCAAAATACAACAGGTCAAAAGCAGCAGAGTCATGAACTTTGAATCCAAACGCAAGTTGGAGGAACAACACTTTATATACTGGCTGGGTAGCCTCCAATCTGATGGCATGAACATTGACTTCTCTAACTTCCGTTAATGCCCCTCCTCCCCTTCTTACCCCATCCCTAACATATTTAGTTGTTTGCCTGTTCTCCATCCCCCTCTGGTGCTCCCCCCCACTTTCTTTCTCCCGAGGCCTCCCATCCCATGATCCTTTCCCTTCTCCAGCTCTGTATCACTTTCGCCAATCACCTTTCCAGCTCTTAGCTTCATCCCACCCCCTCCGGTCTACTCCTATCATTTAGTATTTCCCCCTCCCCCCACTGCATTCAAATCTCTTACTGTCTTTCCTTTCAGTTAGTCCTGACAAAGGGTCTCGGCCCGAAACGTCGACAGTACTTCTTCCTATAGTTGCTGCCTGGCCTGCTGTGTTCCACCAGCATTTTGTGTGTGTTGTTTGAATTTCCAGGATCTGCAGATTTCCTCATGTTTGCTCATGAACTTGCTGACTCCTTTTAGTAATGGCATGACCAGGGAACTTGGTAGAAAGTGGTAGAATTTCACGTAACTCAAAAATCCCTCAGGCAAAGCAGCATCTTATTCATTCTCCATATGCAGCAGTGAGTACAGTGTATACTGTCTACATTACAGCAACTCCCTAAGGCTCCAAAATAAAACTTCTTAAAACTATCAACTTCTATCATCTAGAAGGAAAAGACCAGCCAGCACAGAGGAACGTCACCACAATCCCCACAATAAGTCAAGCACCACCCCAGTTAGAGAAATATATCATTGTGGCCCTTCACATTTAGACGGAGACATAACGTAAAGATTTTTACTCCTCAAGTATGTGAAGGATGTAAGAAATAAAGTCAATTCAATTCAAAAAATGAGGGGTGACTTCATTATCGAAGGTTGAAAGGTCTCGATGGACTGGATGTGAAGAGGATGTTTCCTCTGGTGGGGGGAGTCTCAGACCAGAGGACACAGCTTTAAAATGGAGCGACATCCTTTTAGTATGGAGATGAGGCGAAGTTTCTTTAGCCAGAGAGTGGTGTATCTATGGAATTCATTGCCTCAGGCGACTGTGTAGGCCAAGTCATTGGGTATATTTAAGGTAGAAGTTAATAGATTCTTGATTACTTGGGGCATTAGTTGGGGTGAGGGAGAAGGCAGGAGATTGTGGGCTGAGAGGGAAATGGATCAGCCATGATGAAACGGCAGAGCAGACTCGATGGGCCAAAAGGCCTAATTCTCCTAAATCATATGATCTTATAGATGCCTGGGACTTCCTATGCAACCACATTGTGGAAGCCCTTTCAGTTCATGGACTATTGTGGTTCAGGAACACCTTTCCAAGAGCTATTTGGAATGGATATACATTCTGACCTTGCCACTTGTGTCCAACTCTTGTTATTGCATGCACAAAATCCTCTGTGATTCCTTCCGTGCATTCTAGAATCCTTATAAAAATTTAAAAAAGCAAAAGAAAGAGCGTTTATTTAGTCTCATTTGCAATATTCCACAATATTCATTGATTGTTGTCTGAATACACTGACTTTAGCAAGTAAACATTCATGGCCCTCTCTCGTAAAGAATACCAATATTCATTCTGCTCTGTACAAAGAAATTTCTTCAATTTGTGACTGACCTCTGGTTCTAGAGACCTAAACGAGAGAAAACATTGAGAAAACTTTATCATGTCCCATAACAATTTTATATTTTCCATAAGATTGCCCCTCATTCTCCTAAATTCAGGAGTAAAGACTCAGTCTACCTGACCTGTCCTTAGAGGGCAAGTCCTCGGCAGGGGGATCAAAGGTCCTCAGCACCCAGGGCAAGCTTTTTCCTTGCAGCTGCCATCAGGTAGAAGGTACAGGAGCCACAGGACTCACACCACCAGCTTCAAGAACAGTTACTATCCCTCAACCATCAGGCTCTTGAACAAAACGGATAACTATACTCATTCTATTTCTGGTGTTCCTACAACAGATCGTCTCACTTTAAGGACTCTTTTATCTTGTTATTTCATGATCTTTCGTTTCATGTTATTTCACACTCACTCATTATTTTATATTTGCATTTGCACAATTAGTTGCCCATTGATTCTGTTCACAGTTACTGATCTGTAGATTTCCTAAGTATACCCGCAGAGAATAAAAATAACCTCAGGGTTATATGTGGTGATATGTTTGCACTCTGATAATAAATTTTACTTTAAACTTTGAACTGGTGAACCTTCATTGCATTCCCTTTCATACAAGATAGTCCTTCCTTTGGTAGGAAAATAGGAAATGTATATCATATTACAGATATGGTGACGTTCCAGTTAGACATCTTGGCAGCAAGGTAGTGTTGCAGATATCACACAGCTCCAGCAAATCCAGGTCAGTGCTGATATCCAGTACTATATGTGTGGACTTTGAACATTCTGTCTATGACTATGTGGCTCTCTCCAGGTATTCTCGTTTTCACCCACCACCTAAAGGCCACTGGCTGTCAAATTCTTATAGCTGTCTACTGTAAATTACCCCTCAGTGAAGGCCATTATGAAGGAGCAGGGAGCTGGAAAGTCTTGGTCTGAAAGCCTGCAATGTCTAATTTTGTCCACTATGTTCCAGTCTTCAATTCTTGTATTCAAATTTTCCTGTATAAAGATCAACATAACAATTGTTTTTCTAATTGTACGTACATATCTATTTTCAGCGACTTATGCACAAGAACTCCAAGGTCCCTCTGAACACATACACAGTTTTCAATCTCTCACCATTTACCAAAGTATTCACCTTTTCCACATTTGCTACAAAGTGGACACCCTCAGAATTTTCCACAATATTTTGTCTCCCATTTCATCTCACATTCATTTAGCCTATCTATATTCTCAGAAGCTTGTCTGTGTCCTCCTTGCAATCCACACTGCCACCTAGCTTTGCATCAGCAGCAGACTCCAACACATTACACTTGATGCTCTTATCCAAATCATTGATTAACGAACATTGCGAACCACTGGGCAAACACATTGAATCATATCATCATCCCTGACAGCAAAAAAAATGGACTACAGGAACATTAAGTGAGATCATTAAGGGTGACACGCCATTAACAAGAGAACAAGCAGTTGTAGTGTTGCACCATGCTACTGTGATACTAACTTATTCTGTTGACACAGGAGGATCAGGCATGGATGATTAGAATCAGAATTATTATCACCAGCATGTGTTGTGAAATTTGTTAACTTAGCGGCAGCAGTTCAACACAAGATTACACACTTGAGATGTCGACTGTACAACTTCCCAGCTCTTCACTTTGCTCCTTCCCCCCCCCCCAGTTTCACTTATCACCTTGTGTTTTTCCCTCTCTCCCCCATGAACTGTTAAATCTACTCATCTTTTTTCCTCCATTTCTGCTGAAGGGTCTCAGCCCAAAATGTCAACTGTACTCTTTTCCATAAATGCTGCCTGGCCTGCCGAATTCCTCCAGTATTTAGTGTGTGTTGCTTCGATTTCCAGCATCTGCAAGTTTTTGCTTGCTTGTGATTAGATTACATGTGGATCTTTGTTTAGGAACATCTCCTGAGCATTTGCAGAAAACTTATCTTGGGTTTGTGTCCAATATAGAGAAAGAACTGCAAAAAGCTTTGAACTAGCAGCAATTTCAAGAAAACAAAATCAAGGGAAAAAAAGCAATTATGTTCAAAAGATTATATTTTCTTAACTGATGCCTGGAAAGAGTTCCAATAAGAAATTTAGGACTACAGGGGAAGCATTAGTTGGCTGATCGCTGGATTTCTACACTTTAAGTAGTGGAGAGTCAGATGCCAAACTTGCCAGTTATTCAGTTGAGATCAAAAGATGGAAGTGGTCCTGTAAAAATCTTCCTTTGGATCCAGCTTTTACCTCAGGGCAGGGAGTACATATTGACCCAGAGTCTGATGGAGAACATACGCCCAATAAAGTAACTCTTCAACAGAGAAGAAAGGAAACATGCTGAAGTTAAATCAGGCAACAGTATGGTTTTGTTGGAAAGACCAGACATATCCATTGAATACTGTGCAGACTCAGATGAGGAAACTGGAATGTGATATGACTTACCTTATGTAAACTTCCCGCAAGGAGCTCATGAAGGGATGTCCCAATCTTCCAGTCCATATCTGGGTATAGTGGGGAATACAACCACTGGACAACCAGATATGATATTAGATGGTGAAAGGGAACCAGACTTCAATATAATTGAAATTTATGCTGAGTTTAGTAGAAAGGCAGGAGGAATGAATGATGGACGGGATAAGGCATCTCCAAGAAAACATGAAAAGCCACAAGAAAAGATTCAAACTGATGAAATAGTGTCTGAAAATCATTAAGTAAAGAAGAAACTGAAATAAGATCACAGAGAGGAAACTTCCAGTTACACTGGCATATGATGCATCTGAAAATCAAAGTGTGTCAATTTCAATGATGAAATACATTACACCCACCTACAACTGGATTGGAAGATCTTGTAATTACATAACTCATTTGAATGGTGAAAGCCACATGATTGAATACTATCAAAACACAAGTGTGAACATAAAGTATAAATGCTGTGTTATTGATAATGAGTTTGGTAAGTGTCAAAGGTTTACAAAGTCACTAGGACATACATATTTTTGGTGGGGGAGCAGAGAATGTAATACCCTGGTTTAAGATCATGTTTTGTTTTAATAATAGTGTTATGCTGTGGGTATTTTATTTTCTGCTGATTTTCTCAAAATGCAATGAGTTCCTTTAATTATATTATACAATTGGATATTTTCATATTTTTTGCTGTTTAAAACAATAATACATCTGATTAAGTTAGGCCTGTTGAATTATCCAATAGAATTTGTCTTGTTAACATTTTTTCCTTCGAGAGTGCAGGAAAAGATTGGGGGCGGAGGGGGCACTTTTTTTTCCCTAGAGAGCCTGGGATTGAAGAAGGGGAATGGAAACGGTCGACAAACATCGGAGAACACAGTGAAACGTACATAGAACCCATATGGAAGCATAGATACTGATGTTGGAAAATCCTTATGCAGACCATAGTCTCACAAAAGAAGTGCAGATAACTGTTAGCTTGTTACTTAGAACACAACATTGAAGTAAATTAGTTTTATTCCTTCTTGGATGTTTCTTGGGACAGGTTCTTCAGTGCAAAACCATTTCAGTATTGTGAGTAAACTGGATAGATTAGACAGCAATGAGATCCAATGATTATGTGCACAATATAGTTTATATACATGGTAGGCCCCTACTTTATTTTGTATTATATAGTGTCATGTTATAGTTAGCAGTATGTTCAGAGACAAATAAGTAAGCGTGTAATACAAAACAATACTGAAACTGTTAGTTTCAAAAATCACTATTGTGAATGGAAAGTGCAATTCAAAAACCAGTCATTTAATTAATGACATGTGCACAATGATTCAGCAAAATAGAATGCTGAAATGGGAAATGACTGAATTGAGAGAGACCAAAATAGATGATAATGCTTGGTACAATAGATCATGGAAAAGAGGAAGCAAAAGTGACTGTATATCCAGTTTGACTCAATACAAAGCATTCAATATTAACATATTCCCTCCAGCAAGACCTCCCACTGCGTTTCATAGAAGTAATCAAAAATTAAATAATCAAGGTCAGAAATAAACTAAGCTCTCTAGAATTTTGGAAATGTGGAGAATATACACTTTTGAATGCTAAATACACCGTGTTGGGCTTATTGATGAAACCAGCAATTATTAAAACCATAAAAAATTCCTTGAAGTATTCCTGTTGCATTTACATTAATAACATTTAGTGAAATAAATTGCAGAAGTTTAGTGAGCAGGCTACTCAAGAGGCAATATACTGCATCATCTTTATTTGCATACATGATGGCCAGTAACAGGAAATAAATGGACACAATAACTACCTTACTGAAAACAGCAACTGCTTCAGATCAAACGGGTCACAGTAATGAGCGGTATCAACAGCAACATTGGCCCTCAATAAAGTTATTCTGAGCCACAATGTGATCAGTGTGCAGTTTCATTAAAATATATGTACAGAACATAAAAGTAGTCAAATTTAGTACAGACAATACTATGATGTTTTAATACCAAGATAAAAGCACTTATCAAAACTGTGTCATGTAAATCCCTCATCTAACCAGAAAAATGAAATGTTGATGTACAAGCACTCAAAATCCGAGAGCCTATGAAGAATTGATAATTCTGTTTCCCTGTCCCAACTCCTGACAATGTACCCAGATCATGAGATACCAACTTTGCTAACTATATTTAAGTTTGTGAGCATGGATTCTAAATTTTTTTATAGACTACAAAAGTTTTGCTATTTCATTCCCATCAAATTTTGTATCAATAACCTTCAGGATTTTCTATTTCTTTCCAAATATTACCTCAATTAAGTGACATTAGCTAGAAAGCCCACTTGCAGAATTTAAGCTATGAATTCTATCATTTCCCCCCTCAACTTTATACTTTTGTGAGGTATAGTTTCATAAGCAATAACTGTTCTCTCTCCAGTGAGCCGAAGCTTCAAGGCAACCACGCAAGCTCTCATTTGATAACTCGGCACAGTTTAGGAGCAGAGACAGGTACTTCCCTTGTCTGTGTCTTTCAACGCCATATGCAATGGTCATGAAGTACTTGGAAAGCAGTCACTCATTCAGACATTTGTTTCTTTTGCAGTTACCAGTGGATCCAGTGAGTTACTGCAAATAGTGAAGCAGTCTGTATGCTGTCAAAAACTTGTGTATTTATTAAAATACAGAAAAGCATTTGGTTTGTGTCAGACTTTCAGTTTTCATTGAATAGACCAATATATTCAAGCTTATGTCAACCCTAATCAGGATGCAGTCTGTTCCTAGGCACAGCACTTAAAGCTAGCAATTACACAAACAAAAATAGCTTTATTTTTCTTCAGTGGATTCCTTTTTAACTTCTTCATATACAGGATCATCTTCCCCTGTTTTCTTCTCTCCTTCCTCCTCAGCAGCCTTTGCATTTGGAATCCAGAGTCCCGAGTCAATGCAGCGCTGCATGTGGTACTTAGCTTCCTAGATGATGCACAGAGTAAATTCATCTTTAATAAAATTAAACCACCTTCTCCAGAGGATAAACACTGCTACATGCTTTCAGAGTTGGCCAGATTTTTCTTGTTTTTTTTAAGAACATAAAATGGGCCAGAAGGTAAACAAATTTATGCAACTAAACATAACTAAAATGCAACACACAGATATACCCAATGCCTAGCTGGGATCACTGGAGATCAAGCAGAAGCTGGGATTACAGATGCATGGTAGCACCAGTCTTAAGCGATCTTTTAAGTCATGTCATAGCACTCCTGCACAAGTCCACAAGACTGTGGTCTAAACCCTGCTCCAGTGCATGCATATCACTGAAATAGATAATCTACTGAGAGTGCTGTGTTGTTACTCTTTTGGATCACCAATTAGAATTTAGGAATTTCAAACTAAAGTTAAATTTTCATTACTTTTAAGCTGTTCAGTTGTCTTCATTTAGCTTGATTGATTCTATTCTACTCCCCCACCTCCCAATCATTAGGAATCTTCCCTCACACTCCCTCTTTAGAGCAGCAGACCACCAAATTGCTCAACATTGCTTTCAGGATAACCAGACAAGAGTTGACAGATTGACAGAGCTTCCACATAATATTGATGTCCCCACCCCACCCCCCAATCCTTTCATGTATAAAATCACATAATGTCTTCTATAGTCAAAATCAGGAAGTGTAGGAATACAAAAGTGATACCATCAGGACAAGATTAAGCATGATGCGGATGTAGAAGTGCTGAATATTTTTAGCCACCAGAATTACTTACTGTTGGATCCATTTTGCTGATAACATCCTGCAACAGCTGAATATCTTTTGCATCAAAACAATTCTTCATCTCCTGCAAAAACAGGCAGCAAAGACTTGAGCAATGTTGTAAACTTTTAAAAGCTTTACAAGAAGAAACAAATTTCTCAAATTCATTGAGGATGGCATAAATTTGGAAGAGTAAATGTTGCCTATTCCAAGGATTATAGAGTCATACAGTCATTGAATACTGCAGCAGAGTCTGTGCTGAACTATTACTCTGCCTAGTCCCCTTTGACTTGCACCTGGACCATAACCCTCCCATTCACGTACTTATCCAAATTTCTCTTAATGTTGAAATCACTTCTGCTAGCAGTTCCTTCCACACACTCACCACCAAGTAAAAAAACACCCCTCATATTCTCCTTAAACATTTCACTGTTAACCCATGATCTCTAATTCTAGTCTCATTTAGTTTAACCAAATTTGTTAAAAGCATATCATCTACAGAATATTTAATAGAAATACTCAGCAGCATCGATGATGAAATAACATTTCTCTTAAGAGATGCTGCCCGAGTATCCCTGCCATCTGGGGTTTCAACAAAAGTCTATTTTGATATGTTTTACAAAATTCCAAAATCAATTTGGTCCTGACAAGTTTGAAAATTGGAGAATGGGATCAGTGGTGGAAAAGGTGAGCAGCTTCAAGCTCCTAGTTATCAACATCTTCAGGATCTATCCAGGGACCAATACGTGGATATGATCATGAAAACAGCATGCCAACAGCTCAACTTTGAGGAGTTTAAGGAACTTGGTATATCAAAAAAAGTTCAAAATAAATGTATTATCAAAGTACATATACCATATGCAACCTTGAGATTCACCTTCTTGCAAGCAGCCAGAAAACAAAGAAACACAGTAGAATTCATAGCCTCCCCCACACCACAAAGACAGTCAAACATCCAATATGTGAAAAAGAATGAACAAATTGTGCAAAGAATACACACACACACATTTAAAAACAAACAATCCACAGAGCATGAAGTGAAGATTCCATAGCTGAGCTGCAGAGCCAGATTCAGTGCTGAGGTAAAGCCTCATTAAGTTATGAGCGGAACAGTGGTTTGTCCTTTGTCTTTGGCCTTGGCATCCTAATCTTATTAATCTGGCTCAGCACTTAAATCAGACAACCACCAGTTTGTTATTCACTCTCAGGTTTGAGCCCCACTGCTTCAGTCTGGCCCCAAGTCCACTCTAGCAATGGCTGCTACGATCATACTTGCATTCTCAAGTGCGCAGTCGGTATCTTCTAGGATACCAAAAAAATGTCGTGTTATACAGATGGTTCAAAAGCACACCCCTCAACGGGATATCACAAGCTACGGATTCCAGTAATCGTAGTCCAAAAAAGTATATTTAGTAGAACTGTTAGTATTTTTGTTAACTGCCTGTAAAGTGTTACCATGTCTCACCAGTGCCTTATTTGCTTTGTCATTAAAAAACTCTAGCAAATTTCTACAAATGTATGGTAATGTTCTGACTGGTTGCATCACAGCCTGATATGGAGCCTCCAACGTACAGGATGGCAAGAGGCTGCAGAGGGTTGTAGATTCAGCCAGTTCAAATCATGGGAACTACGTTCTCCACCATCGAGGATATCTTCAAGAGGCAGGAGCTCAAGAAGGCATCATCCATATCCAATGATCCTTACCATCGAGTCATACCGTCTTCGTATTACCACCATCACGGAGGAGGTACAGGAACCTCAAGACCCACACAACGATTTAGGTACAGCTTCTTCACCTCCACCAGACTTCCGAATGGCCCATGAACACTACCTAATTATTCTTTTTTTGTACCATTCATTTAGCAACTTATGGTAATTTTTAATGTCTCTATACTGCCACAATATAAATTTCACTGATAATAAATGTGACTCTGATGTAGCAGACAGAGAGATATTAAGTATCCCATCAGGCTCTGGGAGGACTCTGCTGGCGAGCAAGAGATGCTGGAACCAAGAACAAAGCAGCACAGCGAAGGTTACATGAACAGAGATTAGCAACAAATGTGGGAACGTAGCTGTGAAAGCTCTCCATCCGCTATGAACTATCCCTCTTGACTATACAGTGAACAAGCAAATGTGGACATTTCAAGAAATGACATCTTGTAAAAGGGGCAGTACGATAAATTTCAAAAATCACAAACTGATATTGTGGTAACTGTAGATTGGCAGAAATTTGAAAGGGGTTAAATAAACACTTGAAACAAAGAAAGATTGGAATCATAGCTATACAAATGGCAAAAAACAACTAGGCTGTAACTCCAAGACACGCACAGAATATCTAAAAGGACACCTTGAAGATAGTCAATAGCAGTGACACCAGAGACCAACTATAGAAGTCAAGGTCCCCGAGTCAGGGACTCAGAAAACTCGCTGAGGTCAAATCTCAGCCAGGTTCATCAAGAGCATACAATATCTGAATACAAATACCTGTAGTGGTCTTTGGAAGTTGTGAAAACTAAATTGAAACTACTTAGTGAATCCTTGCATTATAGTCAGAGAAAAAATACAACATATATACAGGCCCTTTGGCCCAACAAATCCATGTATTCACCACTGTGTTCATACAGCCAGTCCCAATTTCCTGCATTCAGCCCATATCCTACTAACCCCTGTCCGTTCACGTACTTATCCAAATGTTTCTTAAATTATGCTATTGCACTCGCCTAAATCACTTCCTTTGGCAGCTCATTTCATATACTCACTATCCTCTGCATGCTATATTTTCCCCTCTGAGGTCCCAATTAAATCTTTCTTCTCTCACCCTAAACCTATCCCTGCTAGTTTTGTACTTCCCTACACTGGGATAAGACTGATAACATCCACCTTATCTATGCCTTTCATAATTTTCAACACTTCTCTAAGGCCACCTCTCATTCTCTTACATTCCAGGGAATAAAGACCTAGCCCGGACAACCTCTCCCTACAACTTAGACCCTTTTATCCTGGCAATGTCCTTGCAAATCTTTTCTGCATTTTTTCCAGTTTAACCACATCTTTCCTATAGCAGGTAATGAAAACTGTAGAGACTCCAAATACAACCCAATAAACAACCTAGACAACGGCATCATAATCCCCCAACGGCTACACTCAGTGCTCTGACTAATGAAGGCCAGTTTGCTAATTGTTTTTTTTTTAAAACCATACTGTCCATTTGTGACACCACTCTCAACAAACTATTCACTTCTGCTCCTAGGTCCTTTTGCTCCATTACATTAGCTAATGGCCTACCATTCAAAGAACAAGTCCTATGCTATTTTGACTTTCCAGATACATTACCTCATACTTACTTCCATTGAAATCCATTTGCCACTCCTCAGCACACTTCCGATTAAAATTCCTTGTTAATCTGCGATAACCTTCTCCACTATCAACACTTCCTAATTTCGTGACACCCACAAAATTTACTAATCAAGCCTTGTGTACTTGCATTCAAATCAGTTACATAAATAATGTATAACAAGGGTCCCAACACCAATCCCTGTGGCACACCATTAGTTGCCTGTCTCCATTCGAAAAACAACTTTCAACCACAATTCCGTTTCCTACCTCAGAACCAATTATGAATGCACTTAACCAGCTCCATACCAGCCATCATTGTTACTCAACTGGCATACAAGTTGCTCTTCATTGACTACAGCTCAGCATTCAATGCTATAATTCCCTCAAAAGTGATCAATAAGCTGCAAGACCTAGGCCTCAATATCCCCTTGTGCAACTGGATCCTCAATTTCCTCACTTGCAGACCCATCAGTTCAGATTGGCAACAACATCTTCTTCCCAATTACCGGTAACATAGGTGCAACACAAGACTGTGAGCTTAGCCCTCCCACTACCCCACTCTACTTGTTTTATATTTATGACTGTAAGACTAAGTACAGCTCCATTCAATTACATACTTACATTTGACAATGACATCACTGCTGCTCACAGAATCAAAGGTGATAACAAATCAGCATATTGGAGGGAGATTGAAAATCTGGTTGAGTGGTGCCACAACAACAACCCCTTACTCAAATCTGCAAGACTAAAGAGCTGATTATTCACTACAAAAGCAGGAAACCAGAGATCATCAAAGAATCAGAGGTGAAGAGAGTTAGGAACTTTAAATTCCTCGGCGCTATCAGAGGATCTGTCCTGGGTCCAGCATTCAAGTGCCATTACAAAGAAGGCACAGCAGTATTTCCATTTTATTAGAAGTTTGCGAAGATTTGGTATGTCTAAACTCTAACAAATTTATATAGATGCACAGTGGAGAGTATCCTGACTGGTTGAAGCACAGCAATATCCTTGGCCGGAAAAGCTTACAAAAAGTAGTAGATACAGCCCAGTTCATCACAGGTAAAGATGTACTCACCATTGAGCACATCTACAAAGAGCGCAGGAAAGTTTTATCCATCAAAGCCCCCCACCACCCAGGTATAATTTCTTCTTACGGTTGCTAAGAGGAAGGAAGTCCAGGAACCTTTGGGTTCCACACCAACAGGTTCAAGAAGAGCTATTACCTCTTAACCATCAGGGGCTTGAACCAAAGGGGATAACTTTACTCACCCCAACACTGAACTGATTCCCAACCTATGGAGTCAATTTCAAGGTCTATTCATCTCATGCTCTCAATATTTATTGCTTAGTTATTTACTAATATCATTATATTTTAATGTATTAATTTATTAACATTATATTTTTCAGTTTTGGTTTTTACAGTATCTTGTCTTTTGGCTGTTTGTCTGTCTTTGTGTGCAGTTTTACATTGATTCCATTGTGTTTTTTTTGTATTTAGTGTGAATGCCTGCGAGAAAATAAATTTCACAGTTGTACACGGTGATGTGTACTTTGAAGATAAATTTACTATGAACTAGTTTCCTGACGAGACCTGCCGAGTTCCTCCAGCATTTTGTGTGTGTGTTGTACTGAAAAGTCTTTATTTTATTTTATTGAGATGCAGTGCAGAATGGGAGCACCTCTACTGGTGAAAGGTAAGAGTAAGAATGGACGATGATGCAATACATTAAATACTCTTCCTCAGACCAATGGTACCATTTAATAATGATATACTCACCAGTGGAAGACTTTCATATACATCCACAGGGTCAAGCCCACCAGGTCCCATACGCTTCTGGCGTTCTTCCTCTTCGTATTCCTTCATTGCCTTTTCTATCCTTGCTTGGGCACGACCTTTGACCCGCTCCTTAAAGGCTTCAAGTTCATCGTTAAATGCCTCCACGTACTGTTTATCTGCTGTCTGGGAAGACAGTTGTAAACACTCTAAAGTCCCAGATTCAAGATTTAGTCTTAATTCTCATGAAATACATAAAACTTATGTATTTATCACAAGAAAAATGATATCTGGTACAGTTAAAAGAATAGTAGGTCACAAGGGAAAATATGATTTCACAGGGAGATGGTCTAAAACAAACTGATTAAAACTCAAATGACAACCAGATTTTCCCATACCTTGATTTTGGTGAAGAACTGTCGAAAACAGGCTCTTGGATCCACCTTAAGGCTCTTGGCAAGTTCCAGGATAAACTGCATTACTATGGTTTGATGGGCTACCTGTCCCATCAGTGCATGTTTCTGGAGAGGGAACCCATTCAAAAAATAACTTTAACACATTAATTACTTTTAACAGATGCTCTGACGACCAACTGTGCTGACAGAATAAAATCCTATCCCATAAATTTACTTGCACTTCAATTTTTCAGTTGTCCCAAACATTACCCAATCGAGATTTGATGTCAGAACAATTCATGATTAGTAAGCCTATACGATGTGAAACTCATACGTATGCATGGAACAACAATGCCAAAACTGAAATACATAAACCACAGATGCAAACAAGATAAAAATCTTCTATGGTAAACTGTACAGTGATTTATAATTTAAAGTGGCTCTTTCACAATTATATATCCCTAAACCAGTAGGCATAATTGACTGGAAGATCTTTAGGCAGCAAATTATCAATAATTGTACAAAGCTGTCAGTCTCTAATGGGTCACAACAATTCATCAGTCTGGATAATAAGAAGATAATCAAATCAAAAGGATAGTGAGGGATAAAATTGGTCCCTTAGAGAATCAGAGTGGACAGCTATGTGTGGAGCCGAAAGAGATGGGGGAGATTTTGAACAATTTCTTATCTTCGGTATTCACTAAGGAGAAGGATATTGAATTGTACAAGGTAAGGGAAACGAGCAGGGAAGTTATGGAAACTACGACGATTAAAGAGGAGGAAGTACTGGCGCTTTTAAGGAATATAAAAGTGGATAAATCTCCGGGTCCTGACAGGATATTCCCTAGGACCTTGAGGGAGGTTAGTGTAGAAATAGCAGGGGCTCTAACAGAAATATTTCAAATGTCATTAGAAATGGGGATGGTGCCGGAAGATTGACATATTGCTCATGTGGTTCCATTGTTTAAAAAGGGTTCCAAGAGTAAACTTAGCAATTATAGGCCTGTCAGTTTGACGTCAGTGGTGGGCAAATTAATGGAAAGTATTCTTCGAGATGGTATATATAATTATCTGGATAGACAGGGTCTGATTAGGAACTGTCAACATGGATTTGTGCGTGGAAGGTCATGTTTGACAAACCTTATCGAATTTTTTGAAGAGGTTACGAGGAAAGTTGACAAAGGTAAAGCAGTGAATGTTGTCTATATGGACTTCAGTAAGGCCTTTGACAAGGTTCCGCACGGAAGGTTAGTTAGGAAGGTTCAATCATTAGGTATTAATATTGAAGTAGTGAAATGGATTCAACAGTGGCTAGATGGGAGATGCCAGAGAGTAGTGGTGGGTAACTGTTAGTCAGGTTGGAGGCCGGTGACTAATGGTGTGCCTCAGGAATCCGTACTGGGTCCAATGTTGTTTGTCATATACATTAATGATCTGGATGATGGGGTGGTAAATTGGATTAGTAAGTATGCAGATGATACTAAGGTAGGTGGCATTGTGGATAATGAAATAGGTTTTCAAAGGTTGCAGAGAGATTTAGGCCAGTTAGAAGAGTGGGCTGAACAATGGCAGATGGAGTTTAATGCTGATAAGTGTGAGGTGCTACATTTTGGTAGGAATAATCCAAATAGGATATACATCGTAAATGGTAAGGCATTGAAGAATGCAGTAGAACAGAGTGATCTAGGAATAATGGTGCATAGTTCCCTGAAAGTGGAATCTCATGTGGATAGGGTATTGAAGAAAGCTTTTGGTATGTTGGCCTTTATAAATCAGAGCATTGAGTATAGGAGTTGGGATGTAATGTTAAAATCGTACAAGGCATTGGTAAGGCCAAATTTGGAGTATTGTGTACAGTTCTGGTCACCGAATTATAGGAAAGATGTCAACAAAATAGAGAGAGTACAGAGAAGATTTACTAGAATGTTGCCTGGGTTTCAGCACCTAAGTTACAGGGAAAGACTGAACAAGTTAGGTCTTTATTCTTTGGAGCGTAGAAGGTTAAGGGGGGACTGATAGAGGTATTTAAAATTATGAGGGGGATAGATAGAGTTGACATGGATAGGCTTTTTCCTTTGAGAGTAGGGGAGATTCAAACAAGAGGACGTGAGTTGAGAGTTAGGGGGCAAAAGTTTAAGGGTAACAAAAGGGGGAATTTCTTTACTCAAGAGAGTGGTAGCTGTGTGGAACGAGCTTCCAGTAGAAGTGGTAGAGGCAGGTTCAGTATTGTGATTTAAAGTAAAATTGGATAGATATATGGACAGGAAAGGTTATGGGCTGAGTGCGGGTCAGTGGGACTAGGTGAGAGTAAGCGTTCGGCATGGACCAGAAGGGCTGAGATGGCCTGTTGCCGTGCTGTAATTGTTATATGGTTATAAATCTCTGCATCTCTCCCCACCCCTAAATTCAGCAGGAAAATTAGCTTTAGGGACCCAAACTGAGTGTTCAGATTATTTAATTTAGAACACAAAGCAGTACAGCAGAGGAACAGCAGGCCCTTCCGTTCACAATGTTATGCCAAACTAATCACATGAGCAATTAATTGCCCAACTAAACTAATCACTTCTGCCTGGACAATATCTATATCCTTCCAATTCCTGTACATTTATGTGCGTATCAAAGAGCCACTTAAACACCTCCATCATATATGTCTCCACACGGTCCAGACAGCCATCACTCTGCATATAAAATTTGCCTCACACATCTCCTCTGAATTTAACCCACCCCCATCTTAAATGCATGCCCTTTGGTATTAGGCATTTCACCTCTCATAATCTTATAAACCTCTATCAGATCTTCCTTCAGCCCTTGCCACTACAGAGAAAACAACTCAAGATGTCCAAACTCTCATTGTTGCACATGCCCTTTAATCTAGGCTGCATCATAGTAAACCAAAAACCCCCAGTTCCTTCCAATAATGGAGCAACCAGAACTGAATGCAATACTCAAGGTGCTGCTCAACTAGCATTTTATAAAACTGCAATATAGCTTCCTGACTTTTGAACTCAATTCCTTGACAAAAAGCTGGCATGTCATATGTCTTTTTGACCACCTTATGAACCTGTGCAGCCACCTTTACAGAGCTATAGACTTGAAGCCCAAGATTCCTCTGTACATCAACACTTAATAGTTTTGAAACCAACAGTGTACAGTCTCCTCCAAAAGTGCGACACTGAAAATATGGCAGGGTTAAACATCACCTGCCATTTCTCTATCATGTCCATACTGACAGTATGTCCTGCTGTATCCTTTTGAGTCTTCTATGCTATTCACAATACCAGCAATTTTGTCTGCAATCTTACTAATACCCCCATTTACATTTTTCATTCAGGTTATTTATATATATATCACAAACATCAGAAGTACCAGAATGGATCTATGCAGACCACCACCACCAGTCACAGACCTGCAGTCAAAGTAAACCCCATGGCTTTTCTCTGTCTGGTCTTTAGTGAATACTCAAAAGGTATTGACTTGCTTTGATGACAATTATTTGGCAAATGCATCAGGTCTTGTAAATAGTCTGGACAACAAAGGAATAAGGAAAAATGCAGAAAAAGGTGGGCAAGGTAAAGACCATCTATGATCTTGATGACTTGTGGAACAGAAATTAAGAGCCTGCTCCTACTCCTACTCAAAACATTCATGCTCTAATGACCCACTTTACCTCTTCAACTTCTAAATCAATGCACCAGATGACCAGATAATTAGCTGTCTCTTCACATACGAGGTGGGGATTGTCGGACAGGTATTTCTGACTGTCATCCCAGCGGCTGAGCATGCCTGTGTACAGATGGGTAACAAGGTTATTTTTCTCACTTTCTAAAAACTGGACAACCTTCACCTCCCTGCATTAATTTGAAGAACTTGCACGCATTCAATCAATCAATAACTTGTTACAACAGATTGTGTGCTAATTAAAGACATTCCATTCTAGATACATCCACAGTACACTGCAGATGTCCTAGACACCTGTAAAAAAATGTAAAGCGGAGATGCTTTCAAAAATAATGAAATGAAAATAATTTTTATCACGTTTGACACACTTTTTGTCCCACTTCCCTCTGGGAGAAGGTTCAGGAGCATGAAGATTCGTACGGCCAGATTTGGGAACAGCTTCTTTCCAACTGTGATAAGACTGCTGAACGGATCCTGACCTGGATCTGGGCCGTAACTTCCAAATATCTGGACCTGACTTGCACTACCTTACTTTCCCTTTTCTATTTTCTAATAATGATTTATAATTTAAATTGTTATTATATTTACTTTGATTTGTACTTCAGGGAGCGTGAAGCGCAAAAACAAATATTACTATGATGATTGTACGCTCTAGTATCAATTGTTTGGTGACAATAAAGTAAAGTAAGTAAAAGTTTCTAAATATCAAAAATTTACCTTAAACAGCAATAAACAGTAAAAAATTAAATCAAATCAAAAGTTGGTGTGACCACCCTTTGCCTTTAAAACTGCAATTTTCTTAGGTACACTGTTGTGCAGTTTTATAAGAAAATCAGCTGGTAGATTGTTTTAAGCATCTGGGAAAACTTCTGCAGACTTTAGCTGTCTCGCTTGCTTCTGTCTCTCCTGGTAATTCCTTTCAGCCTAGATGACGTTGAGATTAGGGCTCTGTGGAGGCCATAACATCTGATGCAGAATTCTTTGTTCTTCTTTTCGCTGAAGATAGTTCTTGGCCATGTGTTTGGGATCATCATCCTGCTGCAGAATTAAGTTGGGACCGATCAGACACCTTCTTTATGGTATTGTATGATGGATGAGAATCTGCTTGTACTTCTCAGCATTGAGGGTTCTATTAATTCTGACCAGAACTAATGCAGCCCCAAACCTGCAGGGAATCTCCACCGTACTTTACTGTTGGCTGCAGATACACATCTATGTAGTGCTCTCCAGGTCTTCTTCCAAGGACAAACTTGAGCCAAAAATTTCAAATTTTGACTATTCAGTCTAGAGCACTTACTGTTATTGTTCAGCACCCCAGTCCTTGTGTTTTTGTCTGAAGGTAAGAATCTTGGCTTTGTTTCCAGTTCAGAGGAATGGCTTTTTGGTAACAATTCTTCCAAGAAGGGTACTTCTGACAAGACTTCTCCAGACTATAGAGGGATGTGCTTGGATTCCAGTGGTTTCTGTGAGTTCAGAGCTGATATCCATGCTGGATTTCTTCCAACTTAGAAGAGGTGTCAGTTTGATGTCTCTCTCATCTGCTGCACTTAGCTTCCATGGCTGACCACTACATCCTCAACCTTGTCCATTTCTTTGTGCTTCTTCAGAATGGCTTGGACAGCACACCTTGAAACTCTTGTCTGTCTTGGAATTACCACTTGGGGAGACTATGCTGACGTACGATGACCATTTGGTGTCTCGTTGCTATGCTCACTCTTGCCATGGTGTAAGAATTGATGTTTTGAAGGTTAAGCTGCCACACTCTCTCTCACCTTTTAGTTTGGTTGTCCTTCACCCAGTTTGATTCCTTCTACACCCACTTCTGTTTCAGTTAATTAGTTGATTCAATTCATTATGTCATTGATCATTAATACTTGTTTGTTATTTTTGATTAATCATGCACTGAGCTAAATATAGTACCTACAAGCTAATCAAGTTTTTATTTGAAAATGGTCTATTACTTAATATGTCACTTCCTTTAATGAAATGCAAAAAAATCTTTGACATTTAATTTTTTGGAAAATTAATGGTTAGAACTCTAAAATTTGGTCTTTTCTACAGACACACTCATGTAAAAAACAAAAAGTAAATATCTAAAACAAAATCTATATAAAAAATCTTTTGTGCCCAACACTTTTGGACAGTATTGTAACTCATATTTTTAAGTAAAGAAAACAAAGCTTGCAAGATTGTTTCTACTTCCACAGATGTTGCATGATCTGTAGACTATTCTTACCATTTTATTTAAATCTCAAATTTTCACACATACCGAAGAGACACAAGTTAAAATTGTTGCAGTATTGTCATCAAGACTTCTGGTATTCAGTGTAGTAATTTTGCGACAGATTCTATGCAGACATAATAAATGAATGGCAAAATTTACACTAGTGAATGCAAGGCAAAAAATGGATTTGAAATCAAAGGTCAGAAACAGATGAAGGGAAACAGAAAAGGAAATGGCCGACTTCCATTTTAGAAACTGCAGTGTAAAATATTAGTCATGCCATCTAGTAATTGTGACTGCTTTAATTGGCGAACCGAGTCAAGTATAAAAATAAAGCAAATAAATCCATCAGAACTTAAAACTGGAAAACAGTCAGTGCAGAAAATAGAAGATAAAATGAAACATCCTCTTATTCCTAGCTTGATCTGGTTTGTACAAGGTCAGTGTCAACTTTTATAGAAGCAAACTCTGAGAGAATAGTCAACTTCTCCAGCAAGAAAAGATTTTGGGGTAGAACCTCAGGTGCACAAACACAGTTGCTTTCCAGAACAGGTAACAACTGTGGGGTGGCAGGGTGGTGTAATGGTTAGCACAACGCCTCACAGTACAGGTGACCCGGGTTACAATTCCCACTGCTGCCTTTAAGTAGTTTGTACGTTCTCTCTCTGACCGCGTGGGTTTCCTCCGGGTGCTCTGATTTCCTCCCATAGTCCAAAGACGTACCAGTTAGTAGGTTAATTGGTCATTGTAAAATTTTCCTATGATTAAATTGAGGCATTGCTGGGCAGAATGGCTTGAGGGCCAGAAGGGCCTACTCCACATTGTATCTCAATAAATAAATCAATCCAATCCTATGAAATACTTACATAATAATCATGAAATTAGCATTTTGGAAGCTTGCAGTATCACCAGAAAGCTTAAGATGTTGCCACTTACCAAAGTGCTTGATCTGTTTCTCGTACTTTTCCACAAAGGTCTTGTGTTTCTTTTCTTTATCTTCCTCTGTTTCAATCTGGGTCGATTCTGGTTTCACATTAAAAACGCTCTAAGCAAAAGCAGAACATTCCAGCATTTACAAAATGATCGAGTAAGCTGTGGACTTTCAACTGGCAGTTCAAGGTGGGGGGGGGGGGGGGGTAGAGAGACAGAGAAAAAAAAACTTTCCCTGAATTATTTCCAAGACTTAACAAAAGCAACTGAAAAATAACTGTGCCTGACTCTTTCGAAATTTTATTTTAGACAGGTTTTATGTATTACATCAAGTTTAACACCAACGACTTGTTTGCTAATGATATAATGGAGGGCCTTACTTATTTCAATAACAAAATAAAAGAAAAAAATTGGTTTAAATACCAAAATGACTCACTTGTCCATAATTGACAAAACTGGGCTAAACAGATAAATGAGGGTAGCCACTGGAGTTTATAAACAACTTGTACCTAATATAGTGACTTACTATAATCAGTAAAAACTTCTAAACATGCCTGACAATAGAAACACTGTTGACCAGGGCCCATTAAGATAAACATTTGATGACACAAAATATTAAAGGGTATTTTAAAAGACAAAACATAAAATGAGATTGGATTTAGGGTCTAAAATGGTCAAGGTGGAGCAAAGAAAATGGATGGACAAAGGCTCAGAGTGGAGAAATAGAGATAGGAAGTCTGGAGAACACTGCACAGAATAGCAGTGAGGATAACAGAAATGAATTCACATAAGCAAATGTTAATTTTAAAATACAGTTGTTGCTGGACCAAATGAGTGAGTGAACATAAAGTAGAATTACAATCTCTCCTGACTAACACTCACCCACAATCATTAAAACAAGTCTTCTCGCTGCATTGCTGATGCGCAGATTTACTTTGTTAAGGAGCTTCTGTATCTACTCTATTATAACTAATATTCATAAGTAATGAAAACATATCAGGATAGAGTGTTTCTATCTTCAAAGATGTTGCACAGTCTGTATACTATTTTTATTTATTTTTCCAGCTTAAATTATGAGCACACACAGAATTCCACTTTTAAGTGTGCAAAAAGTTATTTAATTGTTTGCAATACAAATCCAAGTCTTGTATTTCCCTGGCTATTCTGGGATTAGCACCAGCCAGGAAGGGTGGTGTCTGATATAGCACATATTTTCCAGTGCCAATGAAACAATTAGCATTTTGGAAGCTAATAAAAAAATCAGCTTACTGAAAAAAACTGCACTGATTGGTTTCGTATTTTCCCAAAGTTTCTGTTTGTCCTCTGGCACTCACCTGCCTTAACAGTGGACCAGGAGGACCACAACCTTGTCATAGGGTTTGGAGGATTGTGTGCCTCAATGACCCAGAGTGCTTTGTTGGTTGGAGTCAGGACCATGTGCTTAAGGCTCTTGATAGGGTCACACATGCCAAACAGGCCAAAGGGCAAAAGGCCAGACTAAGAGTGGTCTACTGGTACTCAAGGTTTAGGGGTTCAGCTCAGGGCTAACAACCCTGACTGGAAAAAAAAGTTAAGGAAATAGCAATGAAGAATCCTTCTGTATCTGTGTGCAACTGAGGGCCATACCATACCTGGGGCATAATAGAGAGCACGGCTAGAGATGGAGGAACTTCATTTCTGCCCTAAACGCCCCCAGTAAAATGGGCATCTTGATGTTGATTACGGTAAAAGTTGCACTTAAAGTGCTTGATTTGTTTTGTATTATCCCACAAAGTTCTTGTTTGCAGTCAGGCATTCAGCTGCCTAACAGTGGAAAATATGGAATACTACTTCAGTAACACCACACTAACCTTACTGAATCCTTCTTTACTTAGTGTGTCCACATTCCATGGCATAGACTTTTCCTTCTTCTTCAGCAATGCTCCTTTCTTATCCCATTCCTTCTCTTCTTTTTTCAGCTGTTTTAGCTCATCCTGTAATTTTTCAATCTCTATCTTTGCATCGTCCGTTTTTGCCAGTGCCAATTCTTTGAGCTTCTTTTGACATTCACTGAGCTTACGCTTAACGTCACTACTCCCCTTCTCATACTCCTCACGCTCTTTCTGTGCCTCTTCCATCCGCTCGATCCGAGCCTGGAACACAAAGGTGGCAAACACCTGCTCTTTGAGCTGATAACTGTGAACGTTGCTGTGAAAGTGTCGAGCAAAAACCGAGAAACGAACCAGTTGATTTAGAAACTAAATCATCCAATTTTGGCACAGTATGTCAGAGTTTTTTTTCTCAGGGAAGCACAGGGTGTTTGGGTACAATTGCTACATGATAACCCCGCAGCATTACCAGCTAATTGTATGCATACTGGAAGGTAAATGAGAAAATTATTACTGTCCATATATGTCCAGTGACAAGGTCCTCAAAGGCTTCTCCGCATTAAGACAGCTTTCAGAAATAATCGATTTCAGAATCTGCATGGGGGAAGAAGGACATTTTTATTTACCATGAACTGGAATTGAAGGATTGGAAGTCCAGAACTGAGGTGGAAAATGAAGGGTACCTCTATTTGTTCAGACAGATAGAGATCAATATAATATTTCAAGGTAGTTAGCTATCTTAATAAACCAATGCCAAGAGACTATTATGCAATTCACTCACTTGTTTGTGCACCATGTATAGTGCATTCCAACTACCTAAATGATGCCTAATATTTTCCTCCAAAACTCTGTGTAAAGCAACCATTCTCCTTTACAATAGTCATACACCTCAGAATGTTCAAGATGGAGAACTTGGGCAAAGAGCACAAAATATTCCTAGTTCTATTTTCAATCCATGCATGTCATCTGAAGACTGATAGTGATCACACTTGTTTGCACTTTCAGGAAATAAGACACTTTTACTAGCTACTGAACAAGTACTTCACATCAGAATTCACTAAGGAAAAGGACATGGAGAACAGCCTGTATGGAGTATCCCAATAATCATGGAGATCAAAGACTAGTGCTGTTGGATCTATTGATGAACACAGGTGGTTAAGTTCCCAAGACCTGATGGGTTATAACATAGGTTATTGAGAGAGCAAGAGGACACTGCTAGGGCCTTGTCAAATATCTTTGCATACTTTCTACCTTGTTGAAAGTCCAAGAGGATTTGAGAGTAGCCAAAATGTTCTTTTGTTTAAGGAGGGCAACAGGGATAATCCAAGATTTTACAGGCTAGTGAATCTGTCCTCAGTGGTTAGGTAGCTATTGGAGAACATTTAATAAAGCACAGGCTTATTAGAGATAGTCAACATGCCTCGAGCAACACACACAAAATACTGGTGGAAATCAAAGTCAGGCAGTCCCTATGGAGGGGTTTTGGCCTGAGACATCCAGATGAAGGAACTCCTCCACAGACATTGCTTAACTTGGCAAATTTCCTCCAGCATCTTGTGTGTGTTGCTCAAGATTTCCAGTACCGCTTGTGCTTACAATCAACACGTCTCTACGTGCTACAAGTCATGACTTATAAACTTGAAAGAGTCTTTTTTTGTGAGTGATGAGGGTTGGAATGTGGATGATGTCTACATGGACTTCAATAAAGCATTTGACAAAGTGCTTCATGACAGGCTTAACCAGAAGCTAAGATGCAGAGGATCAGTGACATGAGTCCTGAAATTGGATTTGTAAAATGGATTCAAATTGGCCTGGCAAGTGAAGATTGACAGCAGTGATGTTGTGGTGCTATTCTGACTGGAGGTCTGTGACCAGAGGTGTTCCTTAGTGCTTGATCAATCCTTGTCTGTGATAAGTGATGGGAGAAAATGTAGACTGATTAGTAAATTTATGGATGATGAAAGAGCATGGATAGCAAAAAATATTGTGAAACTTTACAATAAGATATAGACAGAAAACATGGCAGATGGAATTTTATACAGGCAAGTATGAGGTACTGCAAGTATGAAGTCAAATATTAGAAGAAAGTACACAGTTAATGGCAACCTAAGTAGATAGGGTGAGAGAAGATTACAGCTGGAAGCTTAATGTCCAAGGATACACATTGCAATGCAAAGACAGGCAGGAAGGCAGTGTGAGTGGCATTGTTCTGTTGGTAAAAAAAAATCAGATCATGAACAAGAATCATTGTGGATAGAGCTAAGGGACTTAAAGGGTAAAAACACCCTAATGAGAATTGTATACAGTCATCCCTCGGTATCCACAGGGAATTGGTTCCGGGACTCTCCGCGGATACCAAGATCCACGGATGCTCAAGTCCCTTAAATAAAATGGTGTAGTGTTTGCATATAACCTATGTACATCCTCCTGTATACTTTAAATCATCTCCAGATTACTTATAATACCTAATACAGTGTAAATGCTATGTAAATATTTGTTATACTGCATCGTTTAGGGAATAATGACAAGAAAAAAAAGTCTGTACATGTTCAGATTGTAGCTCTTCTGGGAACGTTAATGCCGATTCTCCCATGATCTTTAATTTAGCATCATGGTCAACAGAGACATTGTGTAGGTCAAACAATCACTTCCTGTGCCTTTTAAACTCCCCTTTAAAAAATAAATTTCAACCTCTCTGCTCATACAGTGTATTCTCAGATTCATTCTCAAAAGATGTTTCAGATTACAGCCAATATTTCAAGATAAGAATAGTTCAGATAGAGGGAGGAATGCTGTTTCCACTGGTAGCTGAGACTAGAACTAGGAGACAGAGCCTCAAGGCTCTGGGAAATAGATTTAGGATGGAGATGATGAGAAACTGCTTTTCCTAGAGAGTATGGAATTTATGGAATTCTCTGCCTGGAGAAGCAGTGGAGATTTGATAGATTATTGCACAGCTGAAGAATTAAGTGTTATGAGAGAAAGGCACCAGGTTTGGCTGAGACCATGGCCAGATCACCCAGTATCTTATTGAATGGTGGGGCAGGCTCAATATGCCAGATGGCCAACTCCTTCTCCTAGTTTCTTATACCCAATATGCCAAGATATTTTCCCTCTAGCAATCCTAAAGGCTAGAAAAATCAAAATTAGTTCATCACTTAATTTTGCAAGTCTTAGGGAATATAAACCAAGTTTTCTAATTGGAATCTCAGGGTCCACAGATCCCCTGTTACATATTTCCTGTATGATATCTAAGACCAGAGTATGCTGATGGCATTCTAGATTTAAACCAACTAGAATTTTGTATAATCAAATTACAAGTTTTGAATTAACACTGCTAGATATAAAAGGCTTCACAACACAGACTGAAGAAACTGACTGACATCCAGAGCTCACTGCCTGAAAGGATGTAGCTAATCAGGGGCCTGAAGAACATTTGCCCAAGTACTTAAGGAAAATACAGCATCTTGTACGGTTCCAGGAAGGTGGGAATGGCAGCTTAGTGCCTCCAGACAGGCACATGGTGCTGCCGCAAGTTTTTCATTGCATCAGTGCATACATGTACTTGTATATATGACTATAAACTTGATGTTGACCTTGACCTGATGTGCCTTATGAACTCCTCCTATGCATTAAGAATCCGTGGCACCATCGCCCATGCCAAGCCGTAATTACACCGTGACATGTTTACATAGCACATTTCCATTGTAACAGGAGCTAAATCAGCCCAACAAGTGGAGAGATCAAAACTCTTTCATACCTTTGGCAGACTCATGCACTATATGTATTTTGGGAATGGTGGGGAGGTACACAGCGGGAAAGGCTTGATCACACCCCATCCCCCTGTCCACCCAGCCACACATGGTGCAGGGGAGGACCCCGAGGTAGGTCCGGAACCCAGACCTTTCCCAGGAAGACTGTGGCCTGTGGGGAGCCGGGCCGGGGACCTGTACCTGGTGCCTCCATCGGAAAAGACTCGCCGTATCGATGTTGGGGTGAGTATCGTCCTCATCATCGGACACTTCGATGTGGTCCCACACGCTATAATCCACCATCGTCACAACCCGAGGCTGAAACCTAACTTCTCAGGCCACTCAATCCCTCCAGCCGCTTCTAGAAAACTCCCTGGGCCACCAGGCTCCCGCCCACCACGCGTCACTTCCACATCCGGCGGCGAGGCCAAGCCCACCCGAGCGCGCTGGGATGTTCGTCTCCATGAGGTAAAGGCGCTTGATAATGTCAAAGCCTTTTGCAGGGAACTTGCTGGCGTTTCTCATTTTTACCCAACTCCTGTTTTCCTTTATCAAATGTTTTACAGAGATACTGCTTTGTTTCTGGTCAGCATTAATTTCGAGTTCCTTTAATGTAAACTTGACATTTAATTTGACCATGTTGGTTAGGAAATCGTACAGTAATTTCACGGTCGCTTTCACAATTTGTTTCAAGAATTTTTTTTTGTTTTGTTTTTGTGGTGGGCTGGAGGCCTGTTTCACTATAACAACGTTTTTGTGTTTCACTATAAGATACAGGGGCAGAACCCGGCCGTTCGGCCCATCGAGTCTGCTCCGCCATTTCGGCATGACTGATTTATTTCACTTTTCAACCCAAATCTCCTGCCTTCTCCCCTTTACTTTTGACGCCCATACTGATCAAAAACCTATCAAGTTACACTTTTAATGCACCCAATATTTTATCTCATTTCCACTTGCCGACAGCTGTCTGTAAGACTTTACCCCTGAGGTGATTAAAAAAAGGTCGAATGAGGTATAAACACCACCTTGTCTCCAGAAAATATTCTTATGGAAATAGTTATTTTTTCAAAACAGCCATGTCGGAAAGCTATCCACAAACAAATGAGACAATATTCCTCTCTGTTTAAAGCTACCATTATGGTGACATGGAACTACTAACCTAAAAGTTACCAGAATTAAGCATCATGACACTGGACTTGATCAGTGCCAGCCCACACACCCTCAACTAAGTCCTGCACTTCCTGCTATTCAATAAAGTTTCAAATGCATCGAGTGGGCCCACATTCCTCATTTGCAGCACCAATTTCTTTCAGATTCAGATTATTGTCATTTAGAAACCACAAATGCAATGCGTTTAAAAAATGAGACAACGTTCCTCCAGAATGATATCACAAGAACACATGACAAAACAGACTACACCAGAAAATCCACATAATGTTTGGCAATCCTAAGCCAACTGTAAGAAAACCCTGTTCAATTCATGCGTCCAGAAAATAAAAGTGAAGTTTTGGAATAACATGATTGACAAAGCATCAAAATATGTAAACATTAAATAATACGCTAATGAAGTTTGAAGATGTCTTCCAATGCGCAATTTTGAACCACAAATTGGGTTATAGAATTGTGCATGAGAGGGACTGTGGGCCAGACAGTAGCAAGTGAAGACTGCAGATCAGCACAACTTGTTCCGTTTACAGTTACCCCTCGGTCCATGTCAATAAGAGGTCTGATGGTTGTATCCTTTCTGAGAGAAATTTTACTATGCTGATTACTGTAGTTTTCACATTAGGACAATTACTGCACTTTAAAAGTTCTTCATTGCTGTGACACCTTTGTTGGATAGCTTGTCTAATTTCCAATCCTTAGGGTTCTTCCAGGAGTCAAAAATGGTGAGTAGGTTTATTCCTAGGATTTCAGTTTATTTTAGAGTACAAACAAATGTTAAGCAAACTAAATAAACAGCTGAGAAATAGTGCTAAGAGGGGAATTGATGCTCAGCAGTGAGTAGACAAAAGAATAAAGATGGTGCTTCTGAAGAAGCTATCACATTTTATAGATAAGATAAAGAACATTCCTTTGAGAGTGATAAATTAGTTAACAGCCAGCATAATTAAAACAATTACATCACGTGGGTAATGTGCTAATACTTAACCAGTGAAAAGTGAGAAAGGAGATTAACTTTTTTGTTTTGCTGCTATACTGCTTTCTGCCAGTGAGTGTGAAAAATACATGAGTTTGTTAAAAAATTCAAATTTTATAAAAAGTATTATTTTTAAAAAGTGTTTTCCAAAACTGTCTTGCATACATTAAGGTTGTGAAAGGTATGAGAAAGGCAAATCATTTATTTCTTTGAATGCTCCACAAGAATGAGTTGCCTGGATGCCAGAAAGAAAAACAGCTGACACAAGGTCCTGTTTAAATTGAGGGCTCAGCTCATAAATATGAAGGTAAACTTTTCAGCAGACCAGGGAAGTTATAACACTGAGATAGGACACTAATCCAGTGGGAACTGGAGTGAAGGGACTCAGGATAGGACAGATAGTCAAAAAGCAAAGATAGCATGCAGTTAGATTGTCAGGAGGGGCAGGCAGGTGATGGGACTTAGTTGCTGCCAACAAGTTGAGTATCAAATCATTAGGGATGCAGAATCGGAAAGGATAGTAAATGTGATACAGTACTCAAAGTGTTGTATCTAAATGCACGTAGTATAAGAAATAAGGTCGATGATCTCATTGCAATATTACAGATTGCCAGCTGTGATGTTGTGGCTATCACTGAAACGTGGCTGAAAGATGGTTGTAGTTGGAAGTTGAATGTCCAAGGTTACACGTTATATCGGAGGGATAGGAAGGTAAGCAGAGGGAGTGGCGTGGCTCTACTGGTAAGAAATTACATCAAATCAATAGAAAGGTGTGACATAGGATCAGAAGATGTTGAATCCTTGTGGGTTGAGTTAAGAAACTATGGGGGTAACAGGACGTTGATGGCACTTATATACCGGCCTCCCAACATGACTGGGAAGTGGACCACAGGAAATAGAAAAGGTGAGTCAAAAGAGCAATGTTATGGTAGTTCATGGGAGATTTTCACATGCAGGTTGATTGGGAAAATCAGGTTGGTAATGGATCTCAAGAGAGTGAGTTTGTTGAATGCCTAAGAGATAGCTTTTTAGAGCAGTTTGTCATTGAGCCTCCTAGGGGATCAGCTATACTGGATTGGGTGTTATGTAACAAGCCAGAGGCGATTAGGGAGCTTAAGGTAAAAGAACCCTTAGGAACCAGTGATCACAATATGATTGAGTTCAACTTGAAATTTAATAAGGAGAAAGTAAAGTCCGATGTAGCAGTATTTCAGTGGAGAAAGGGAAATTCCAGTGGTATGAGAGAGGAGTTGGCCAAAGTAAGTTGGAAGGAGCTTTTGGCAGGGATGTCAGCAGAGCAACAATGGCATGTGTTTCTAGGAAAATGAGGAAGGTGCAGGCCATGTGTATTCCAAAAATGAAGAAATACTCAATTGGTAAAATAGTCCGACTGTGGCTGACAAGGGAAGTCAAAACGATTGTAAAAGCAAAAGAAAGGGCATACAACAAAGCAAAAATTAGTGGGAAGATAAGAGGATTGGGAAATTTTAAAAAACCTAGAGAGCAACTAAAAAGATCATTAGAAGGGAAAAGATGAAATATGAAAGCAAGCTAGCAAATTATATCAAAGTAGATAGTAAAAGTTTTTTCAAGTATGTTAAAAATAAAAGAGAAATGAGAGTGGATATAGGACTACTAGAAAATTAGGCAGGAGAAATAATAATGGGGGAGAAGGAGATGGTTGATGATCTAAATGAGTATTTTGTGTCAGTCTTCACTGTGGAAGACACTAGCAGTATGCCTGATGTTGTAGTGTGAAGGAAGAGAAGTGTTACAGTTACTGTTAGCAGAGGGAAGATGCTCAAAAAACTGAAAGACTTGAAGGTACATAAGTCACCTGGACCAGAGGAACTGCACCCTAGGGTTCTGAAAGAGGCAGCGTTAGAGATTTTGGTGGCAATAGAAATGATCTTTCAAAAATCATTGGACTCTAGCATATTGCCAGAGGACTAAAAAATTGCAAATGTTACTCCACTCTTTAAGAAAGGAGGAAAACAACAGAAAGAAAATGATAAACCAGTCGGCCTGACCTCAGTGGTTGGGAAATTGTTAGAGTCAATTATTAAGGATGAGGGGGATGGAGTACTTGGTGACACAGGGCAAGATAGGACAAAGTCAGTTTGGTTTCCTTATGGGAAAATCCTGCCTGATGAACCTGTTGGAATTCTTTGAGGAGATTACAGGTAGTATGGATAAAAGGGATACAGTAGATGTTGTATATTTGGACTTTCAGAAGCCTTTGACAAGGTGCCACACATGAGGCTGCTTACCAAGTTAAGAACCCATGGTATTACAGGAAAGTTACTAACATGATTAGAGCATCGGCTGGTTGGTAGGAGGCAGCGAGTGGGAATAAAAGGATCCTTTTCTGGTTGGCTGCCAGTAACTAGTGGTGTTCCGCAGGGGTCGGTGTTGGGACTACTTTTTATGCTGTATATAAATGATTTAGGTGATGGAATAGATGGCTTTGTTGCCAAGTTTGCAGAATGATACGAAGATTAGTGGAGGAACAGGTAGTCTTGCGGAAACAGGTAGGATGCAAAAGGACTTAGACAGATTAGGGGAATGGGCAAGAAAGTGACAAATGAAATATAATACTGGAAAATGCATGGTCATGCACTTTGGTAGTAGAAATAAATGTATGGACTATTTTCTAAATGGGGAGAAAATCCAGGAGTCTGAGATGCAGAGGGATGTGGGAGTCCTTGCGCAAAACACCTTGAAGGTTAACTTGCTGATTGAGTTGGTGGTGAAGAGGGCAAATACCATATTAGCATTCATTTCAAGAGGGCTAGAATACAAGAAGAAGGATGTGATGCTGCGGCTTTATGAGGTACTGATGAGGCCTCACCTTGAGTATTGTGAACAGTTCTGGGCCCCTCATCTTAGACAAGATGTGCTGGCATTAGAGAGAGAATCCAGAGGAGGTTCACAAGGATAATTCCAGGGATGAAAGGGTTATAATACAAGGAATGTTTGATGGCTCTGGGTCTGTACTCGCTGGAATTCAGAAGGATGAGGCAGGATCTCATTGAAACCTTTCAAATGTTAGGAGGCCTAGACTAATGTGGAAAGGATGTTTCCCATGGTGGGAGAGTCTAGGACAAGAGGGCACAGCCTCAAGATAGAGAAGTGCCCTTTTAAAACAGAGGTGCAGAGAAATTTCTTGAGCCAAGGGGTGGTAAATTTGTGGAATTTGTTGCTACATGCAGCTGTGGAGGCCAGTTCGTTGGGTGTATTTAAGGTAGAGATTGATAGGTTCTTGATTGGACATGACATCAAAGGTTACGGGGAACTGGGTTGAGGAGGAGATTTTTTTTAAAAAGGATCAGCTGTGATTGAATGGTGGAGCAGACTCGATGGGCCAGATGGTTGAATTCTGCTCCGATGTCTTATGGTCTAATGTTCACATCTATTAGATAGCTGGGGCTAATTTAGTGCATCCTAGAAAATGGAAACAGGGATCAGAGAGCACGATAGTACTATCACAGCAGGGAAAAAGCCCACTTGGTTCAAATAGCCAAAGAGAAAATTTGTGCTCCATTTTTTTAAGCTTCCTCATCGTTTTTCATCTATTAGTATAATCTTACTGCCTTCAAAGGGATCACTGATCATCATTTCCTTTTATAGAGGTGAGAGCCCAAGTCTAAATATTTCTTGATTGTTATAACCTCAGTTCCAGAAAAATAGCTTTTTCTTTGCATCTTCTTTAATTCCTAATATGATTGTAATACACTATAAATACATGATAGTATAGTGGTTAGCACAACACTTTACAGTGCAAGCTGTAAGATTGGGATTTAATTCCCGCTGCTGCTGTCTTTGAGGAGTCTATATTCTCCGCCCGGCGGCATGGGTTTCCACCATGTGCTCCGGTTTCCTACCATATTCCATAGACGTACAGTTAGTGTTAGTGAGTTGTGGGCATACAATGTTGGCGCTGGAAGCATGACAACACCTGCAAACTGCTCAGAGAAATGTTGACTGATTTGATACAACTATGCATTTCACTATGTTTCAATGTACATAGAACATAGAATAGTACAGGACAGTACAGGCCCTTTGGCTCACAATGTTGTGCAGACCCTTAAACCCTACTTCCCATATAACCCCCCACCTTAAATTCCTCCATATACCTCTTTAGTAGTCTCTTAAATTTCACTAGTGTATCTGCCTCCGTCACTGACTCAGGCAGTGCATTCCACGCACCAACCACTCTCTGAGTAAAAAAACCTTCCTCTAATATCCCCCTTGAACTTTCCACCCCTTACCTTAAGGCCATGTCCTCTTGTATTGAGCAGTGGTGCCCTGGGGAAGAGGCACTGGCTGTCCACTCTATCTCTTCCTCTTAATATCTTGTATACCTCTGTCATGTCTCCCCTCATCCTCCTCTCCAGAGAGTAAAGCCCTAGCTCCCTTAATCTCTGATCATAATGCATACTCTCTAAACCAGGTAGCATCCTGGCAGATCTCCTCTGTACCCTTTCCAATGCTTCCACGTCCTTCCTTTAATGAGACGACCAGAACTGGACACAGTACTCCAACTGTGGCCTAACCAGAGTTTTTTTGAGCTGCATCATTACCTTGCAACTCTTAAACTCTATCCCTCGATTTATGAAAGCTAACACCCCATAAGCTTTCTTAACTACCTTATTTACCTGTGAGGCAACTTTCAGGGATCTGTGGACATGAACCCCCAGATCCCTCTGCTCCTCCACACTACCAAGTACATGTGACAAATAAAGCAAATCTTTTGCATTTCACATTTTACTGGATGACGTTCAACTGAAATTCTATATAACTAACATTATTTCACCACTTCACACTTAACATAATCTAGAAATGATTTATTCCTATTTTCCAAGGAACCTGCTGTTTCTTTATTAGAGTCACAAAATCATAGAAAGGTACATCACAGAAACAGGCCCCTCAGCCCATTTAGTCAGTGGCAAACCATTTAATTGCCTACTCCCATCAACCTGCACTGGGACCATAACCCTCCATACCCCTACAAGTAGGAGAGGATATTTCCAATAGTGGGAGAGTGTAGGACAGCTTCAGAGTAGAAAGACATCCTTTTAGAACAGAGATGAGGGGGACTTTTTTTAGCCGGAGGGTAGTGAAACGGCCTCTCCAGATGCACTCTAGCAAGGCTTCCAAGATTTAATAGGTTTCAGTGAGATCCCCCTTCGTTCTTCTAAACTCCAGAAGTACAGGCCCAGAGTCATCATACATTAACCCTTTCATTCCTGCAATTCTTCTCGTGAAACTCTTCTGGATTCTTGTCAATGCTGGAACTTCTTTTAGATAAGGGGCTCAAAACTGGTCACAATACACCGTGTGGTCTGACCAATGTCTTATAAAGCCTCAGCATTACATCCTTGCTTATAAATCTAGTCCTCTTGAAATGAATGCTAACATTGCATTTGCCTTCCTAACCACCAACCCTAATCTGCAAGTTAGCAATTACAGAATCCTGCATGAGGACTTCCAAGTCCCTTTGCATCTCTGATTATTGAATTTTCTCCACGACTTGAAAATAGTCTATGTATTTATTCCATTTACAGAAGTGCATGAGCAAAATCTTCCGTACACTATATTCCATCTGCCATTTCTTTGCCCATTCTCCCAATCTATCTAAGTCCTTCGGCAGACTCCCTGCTTCTTAATCACTACTGACCTCTCCACCTATCTTTATATCATCCACAAACATGGTCACAATGTCATCATCCAAATCATTGGCATATATATAATGTAAAAAGAAGCAGCCTCAGCACCAACCCACTAGTCAACAGCAGCTAACCTTTCAGCCATCTTCTATCAATGCTAGTATCTTTCCTGTTATTCCATGGATTCTTAGTCCTGTTAATAACCTCATGTGTGGCATCTTGTGAAAGGCCTTCTGAAAATCCAAGTTAACAATATCCACTGACCCTCCTTTGTCAATCCTGCTTGTTATCTCCTCAAAGAAATCCAACAGATTAGTCATACAAGATTTTCTCTTTAGAAAACCATGCTGACTATGTCCTATTTTATCCTTTGCCTCCAAGTACCCTAAAACCTTATCCTTAGTAATGGACTTCATCTTCCCAGCCACTGAAGTCAGTTTAACTGACCTATAAATTTTCTTTCTCTGTCTCTGTCCTTTTCTTAAAGAGTAGAGTAACATTTACAAATTTCCTGTCTTCCAGAACCATTCCAGAATATAGTTATTCTTAAAAGATCATTACTAATCCCTCCACAATCTCTTCAGCTACCTTTTCCAGAACCCTGTGGTGTAGTCCATCTGCTCGAGGTGTCTCATTTACCTTCACACCTTTCAGCTTCCTGAGCATCATCTCCTTAGTGATAGCAACCACACTCACTCCTGTCCCCTGATATTCTCAAATTTCTGGTATGCTGCTGGTGTCTTCCACAGTGAAGACTGACACAAAATACCTATTGAATTTGTATACCATTTCTTTGACCCCCGTAACTACCTCTCCAGTGCTCCAATATCCTCTCTCATCTCTCTTTCACTCTTTATATATCTGGAAAAACTTTTGGTATCCTAGCTTACCTTCAGATTTAAGCTCTATGACTTTTTAGTTGCCTTCTGTTTTTTTAAAAGCTTCCCAATCCTTTACCTTCCCACTAATTTTTGCTACATAATTTGCTCTCTCTTTTGCTTTTCTGGTGTCTTTGTCAGCCATGGTTGCATCACCCTCCCTTTAGAATACTTCTTCCTCTTTGGCGTGTATCTGTGGTGGCCAGTGCTATCACGTTTACTGTTGTGTGCTGGGGCAGCAGGCTGAGGGTAGCAGACACCAACAGAATCAACAAACTCATTCGCAAGGCCAGTGATGTTGTCGGGGTGGAACTGGACTCTCTGACGGTGGTGTCTGAAAAGAGGATGCTGTCCAAGTTGCATGCCATCTTGGACAATGTCACCCATCCACTCCATAATGTACTGGTTAGGCACAGGATTACATTCAGCCAGAGACTCATTCCGCCAAGATGCAACACTTAGCATCATAGGAAGTCATTCCTGCCTGTGGCCATCAAACTTTACAACTCCTCCCTCAGAGTGTCAGACACCCTGAGCCAATAGGCTGGTCCTGGACTTATTTCCATTTGGAATAATTTACCTATTATTTAATTATTTATGGTTTTATATTGCTATATTTCTACACTATTCTTGGTTGGTGCGACTGTAACGAAACCCAATTTCCCTCTGGATCAATAAAGTCTGTCTGTCTATCCCGCACCTTCTGAATTTCTTCCAGAAAATTCAGCCATTGCCCTGCCATTGTCACTGCTGTGTCCCTTTCTGATCAACTTTGTCCAGCTCCTTTCTCATGCCTCTGCAAATCCCTTTACTCCACTGTAATACTGATACATCTGACTTGCTCTTCTCCCTCTCAAAATGCAGGGTAAATTTTATCATATTGTGGTCACTGGCTCCTCAGGGCTCTTTTACCTTAAGCTCCCTAATTAAATCTGGTTCATAACGCAATACCCACCAATTGCCTTTCCCATTGTGAGTTCAACCACAAGCTGTCTTAAAAAACATTCCTTAGGCATTCTACAAATTTTATCTCATGGGATCCAGCACCAACCTGATTTTCCCAATCTACCTGCATAATGAAATCCACTAAGACTGTTGTAACATTGCCTTTGTTACATACCCTTCATAAACGTTTAAGATAATTAAAGGATTTGATAGGATTGAGGCAGGAAATATGTTCCAGATGTTGGGAGAGTCCAGTACCAGAGGGCATGGATTGAGAATAAGAGGTCAGTTATTTAAAACAGAGTTGAGGAAGAGCTTCTTCTCCCAGAGAGTTGTGGAGGTGTGGAATGCACTGCCTCGGAAGACGGTGGAGGCCAATTCTCTGGATGCTTTCAAGAAGGAGCTGGATAGATATCTGATGGATAGGGGAATCAAGGGATATGGGGACAAGGCAGGGACTGGGTATTGATAGTGAATGTTCAGCCATGATCTCAGAATGGCGGTGCAGACTCGAGGGGCCGAATGGTCTACTTCTGCACCTATTGTCTATTGTCTATTGTCTAACTCTCTTTGTTATATGTATCTCTCATCCTGGCCACTGTTCAGATGTAGCCAGGGTCTTTTTACCCTTACAGTTTCTTATCTCTTCCAATCTTATGTCACTTCTTCTAAAGATTTGATTTCATTTTCTACCAACAGAGCTGCCCCACCCTCTCTGCCTCCCTGCCTGTCCTTTTGATATCCTTGGATGTTAAACCCTCAACTATGTTTTTTCACAACGCCATAACTGCCAATCTCTAACTGTGCTACAAGATCACCTACCTTATTGCGCATATTACGTGCATTCAGTTACATGCATATTACGTATCTTCAGTCTTGTAATCATCACCCTTTACAATTTTGCTCCGATGTTACACTTCAGCTCATCCCACTAACTGCAATTTTGCCCTGTCCTTCCTCACAGTTTGAATACACACTGCATCTACTTGTATACCAAATGCTCAATCCAAAGCTCTATCAAACTGGTTACCATCAATTGCCAAATTAGTTTAAGCCCTCCCCAACAGTTCAAGCAAATTTGCCTGCAAGGACATTGGTCTGCCTCGGGTTCAGGTTTAATCTGTCCTTTTTGTACAGATCATACTTTCAGTGAAGAGGTCCCTATGATCCAGAAATCTGAAACCCTGACCCCTGCACCAATTCCTCGGCCATGTACTTATCTACCAAGTCATCCTGTTCTTACTCTCACTGGTGAATGGCACAGGCAGCAAACTAGAGATTACTGCCCTGGAGGTCCTGCTTTTCAAGAGTCAGTGCCTTGGCAGGCATCCTTTGTCAACCATAAGCCAACCATTGGTTTGACAAGTTAAATCAAATGTCACGTAGATTGAGTCAGAAGGAAAATATTGTGACTTCTCAGGAGACCTAAGATACCGGAATCTGGAGCAACATGCAAAGTATTGGAGGAAATCAGTGGCAACATCTGTGGGAGAAAATGAAGAGTTGACATTTCAGGTTGAGGCCATTCATCTGGACTGGATAGAAAGAGGGGCAATTGCTAAAATAGAAGGGTGGAGGGAAGGAGGGGAGCCAGAGCAGGTAAGGGGAGAGAGAGATTGGGAATCATATAAGAAGTTGGGAGATGACAGATAGAAGTGACAAAGGGCTGAAAATGGTGGAGAATAGATTAAAGGGAGGGAGGTCAGAAGGGGAAACGTTGGGTAAGAGTGAAGAAAAAGACATGGGTTGATGGTAGGCAGTTGGATCAAGAAGAGAGAGAAAAGAAAAATGGGGGGAAAGATCCATCTACATCTGTAGCCCTTTGTCAGTTCCTCATGTCACTTCCCAGCTTCCTTCCCAACATCATCTCCACTCTTCCTCCCCCTCTCATTTGCCTGTTAGCTCCTGCACCTGGATCACCTGTCAGCTCCTGCTCCACCTCTTCCTTCGCCATTTTATACAGAGATCTCCCCTCTTTCTTTTCAGTCCAGACAAACACCCTCAACCTGAAACGCCAATTGACCATTTTTCCCTTCCCCCTTCACCCCATAGATTTCTCAGGGACCTAGGCATGGCCTGCAAGTGTCCTATCCAAAGCTGATAGGGAATGGATGAGATATGGCTATCATGAAGTCGCATACATGGGGTAATTGGCCTCAGAATCCAGGGGAACCAGCATTCCCTGCGAAGCTTCATTTCAGACAGTCTGATGATACTCTGGAATGAAAAGCTGTCAGCTCTTTTTGAATGGAGTAACCCACTTCATACAACAGAGGGCAGCAAACTACAAGATGCTGAAAATATCTGCAGCTCCAATCTGGAAGCAGACAGATAGAAAGTCCATTGCTCTGGTTTCTTAACGTACCACTAACCCTGTTCTGAAATTGTAGCTTTGGCAGATTTCATAAGAATTCTCTTGATTGAGATGATGTTATCAGATGCAAGAGCCTCACTGAAATTCATGTAGGAGAATTAGTCCATGAACATCCAGGGTCAATACTGACATTTCCTTCTTCCTACCTGCTCAGTAGCTTGACCTGTTCCTTGCCTCCTTCCCATTCTCACTAAAGTTCAAGGGAAATGCCACAAAGCAAATGTTCACATGGAAACATACACCACACCAGATTCTGCAGATGCTGGAAATCCAGAGTTACGTGCAAAAATGGTGGACGAACTCAAAGTACAAAGCAAATGTATTATCACAGTGCATATATGTCATCACATATAACCCTGAAATTTATTTTCCTGCAGGCATACTCAGCAAATCTATAGAATAGTAACCACAGTATCAGGATCAATGAAAGATCAACCAGAGTGCAGAAAACAACAAACTGTACAAGTACAATATAAATAAATGGCAATAATGAGAACATATAACAATCACAGCACGGAAACAGGCCATCTAGGCCGTCCTAGTCCGTGCCGAACTCTTAATCTCACCTAGTCCCACCTACCCGCACTCAGCCCATAACCCTCCACTCCTTTCCTGTCCATATACCTATCCAATTTTACCTTAAATGACACAACTGAACTGGCCTCTACTACTTCTACAGGAAGCTCATTCCACACAGCTATCACTCTCTGAGTAAAGAAATACCCCCTCGTGTTTCCCTTAAACTTCTGCCCCCTAACTCTCAAATCATGTCCTCTCGTTTGAATCTCCCCTACTCTCAATGGAAACAGCCTATTCACGTCAACTCTATCTATCCCTCTCAAAATTTTAAATACCTTGATCAAATCCCCCCTCAACCTTCTACGCTCCAATGAATAGAGACCTAACTTGTTCAACCTTTCTCTGTAACTTAAGTGCTGAAACCCAGGTAACATCCTAGTAAATCGTCTCTGCACTCTCTAATTTATTGATATCTTTCCTATAATTCAGTGACCAGAACTGCACACAGTATTCTAAATTTGGCCTTACCAATGCCTTGTACAATTTATTTTATTACATGAAATAAAGAATCCTTAAAGTGAGATCATTGGTTGTAGAAACAACTCAATAGATGGGCAAGTGAATGTAGTTAAACTCTTTGTTCAAGAGCTTGATGGTTGAGGGGTTGTGGGGTAGTAACTGTTCTTGAACCTGATGGTGCAAGTCCTGAGGCTCTTGTACCTTCTACATGATGGCAGCAGTGAGAAAAGAGCATGGCCTGGATGGTGAGGATCTCTGATAATGAATGCCGCTTTCCTACGACTGCATTTCATGTAGATGTGCTCAGTGGTTGGGAGGGCTTTACCTCAATGTACCGGGTTGAATCCACTACCTTTTGTAGGATTTTCTGTTCAAAGGCATTGGTGTTTCCATACCAGGCCATGATACAGCCAGTCAATAAACTCTCCACGGCACGTCTATAGAAACTTGTCAAAGTTTTGGTGTCATGTCAAGTCTCTGCAGACTCCTAAGGAAGCAGAGGTGCTGCTGTGCGTTCAGTGGAGAGGAATAAACAGTCAATGTTGCAGGCCTGAACCTTCAACCCTGCCTGTCCTGAAAAAAGGTTCAGGCCCACAACATTAACTATTTATTCCTCTCCATGGATACTGCCTGATCTACTGAGTTCCTCCAACATTTTCTGTATGTTGTTTATGTGGAAGCCTTTTAGTCTGGGCAGGCTTCTTTAACACCTTCAACACTTCTTTATAGAGTTTAGTAACTTGGACTTCAGAAAGCACCAAGGACTTGGAGATGTGTAACACAGCTAGTCTAAATCAATCAGCTGGTAATCTAAAAGTTGCTTTCAATTAGCTGGTGTGAATGGGGATGGGGGAGTATTATCTCCTGATAACGTGATCAGTTCAAAGTAGCTTTAGTTTGAATTTTGGGTTTCAAACCAACACAATTGCCCTCAGATCCAGATTGTACTGGGATTATCAACTTGGCCTGCTTGTTTTGATGATGCCCAAGGACATTTGGTACATTATTAATGCTCACTTGAACTTGTTCCACAAATGCAGGCACCATTTTGTAAATCTAAGGTAATTGCAATGCTCTAAAAATAGGTGCTGAAGCCAATTGTTTGCAGAATGTTTCAGCAAATTCCACAACTGCAAGGAGATGAATGACCGAGCCATTACTTTTGGAGATATACATCAGGGTGTACATTCTAGTTCGAACCAGGAGAGAAGGAAATATGCTGAACAGACTCACCGGGTTAACAACACCCAAATTAAGCTATTTATCCCTCTGCCCAGGTACTGAGAGATTTGTTGCAGTAAAAGAGTTTTATTTCCCTGCTTTAGCTCAAAATTTCAGAGAATCTTTAATTCATTCTTTTTAAATGTACTGAATATTCATACCATTGGTATCCAGTGACATATCATTGGGTGGTGATTGGGATACAGTTCACAAAATACTTGAGTTAAATGCAGAGATGGAATAAATTAATATTCCCTGCAATTTTTAAAGTTAAGTGACGATCTGATAGTAGTTACAAGAAGTCTGGAATTAGACAGAGCTAAAATTGAGGAATTATTGGTACTAATTGGGAAGTCTAGAAAGTGAGGACAACATCTGAAAGTTTAAATTTTAGGACACCAATTCAATTGTTAATTTTAATCTGTGATGAATAAATTTTTGACAACTACATATATTAAAGTTCAAAGTAAAATTTATTATCAGAGTACATATATGTCACCACAAACAACCCTGAGATTCTTTCTCTTTGGGCATACTTAGCAAATCTATAGAACAGTAACTGTAAACCGTAAACAAACTGTGGAAGGGTAGCTATAAATAAATAGCAATAAATAATGAGCATTATATAACAGAATCCTTAAATGAGTGTAGATCTCCCTTTTGTTCAAGAGCCTGATGGTTGGGGGATATTAACTGTTCTTGAATCTGGTGGTGTAAGTTCTGAGGCACTTGTACTTTCTACCTATGGCAGCAGTGAGAAAAGAGTGTGGTCAGGGTGGTCAGGATCTTTGATGATGGATACTGCTTTTCTATGGCAATATTTCATGTAGATGTGTTCATGGTTGGGAGGGTTTTACCCATGATGTACTGGGCCGAGTCCACTGCCTTTGGTGGGATTTTCTGCTCAAAGGCATTGGTGTTCCCATACCAGGTCTAATGCAGCCAGTTGGCACACCTTCCACCACACAGCTATAGCAGTTTGCCAAGGTTTTTGATAACATGCCGAACCTCCGCAAACTCCTGAGGAAGTAGAGGTGCTGTCACGCTTTCTTCATAATAATATTTATATGATGGGTCCAGGACAGATCCTCTGAGACAGTGAATCCCAGGAATTTAAACTTACTGATCCTCTCCACCTCTGATCCTCTGATGATTACTGGCGCATGGACCTCTGGTTTCCATTTCTTAAAGTCTACAACCAGTCCCTTGGTCTTATTGACATTAAGTGAGAGGTTGTTGTTATTACACCACTCAGACAAGTTTTCAGTCTCCCACTGTACATTGATTCATCACCCCCTTTGATACAGCCCACAACAGTGGTGTCATCAGCAAGCTTGTATATGGTGTTGAAACTGTACTTAGCCACAGAGTCATAGGTATTAAGGGAGTAGAGTGGGGGGTTAAGTACACACATCCCTGCGGTGCTCCTGTGCTGATGGTGATTGTGGAGGAGAAGTTTTTGCTGATCTGAACTGACTGGGATCTACTCTTTCTCTCTCTCTCCCTTCCTCCCTCCCCTCTCCCCCCTTGTCCCCTCTCCATCCCCTCTCTCTCTCCCTTTCTCCCTCTCCCTCTTTTTTTAATGGAGGATGAGAGCCTGTTAGGATGAGGCTTGGAGAAGCGACGCTAAAGATTGTAACATCAGAATAGTGAGCTGTTCGCCTCCTGCTCTTGTTGTTACAGGAGCGATCTCTCTTTCCCTTGCTGGTGAGAGAGAGCCTGTCTGAGATACTGAAGTGCTAGGTTATGGACTATAGATCAAGGTCTCTCTGGGGGCTTTTGCTTTTGTTTACATGGTGGGGGGTGGTTCTGCTGGTGCGTGGGGGGAAGAGCTGATGCTTCTACTGCTGGTTGGGCGTGTGGGGGGCTTTGGGGTTCTGAAGTCACTATCATCCATCCTTTGAGGTTTCATCTTTGTGGATGACTGTGAAAAATAGGAATTTCAAGTTTTATACTGTATACATTTTCTGATGTTAAATTGAACAATTTGAACCATTTGCTGTGTATGGTGGCCCATGCCCCATGTTCTGCAGCTCAGGGTTGTCAACAATGCTTTGAATCTGTGGATATCCATCCAAGAGTAGGTGTTTTCTGCAACACCTGTCTGCGAATAGACTGAAAAATTATCCACGGTAACAAAGTACGTTCTCCTATCTTGCGGGATTTCAGATGGTTAATGAATCACAGAAAGCAGAGTGCTCCTGAAATTTTTTTTGAGCATGGAGGACACCTGTTCTGAAACAGCCTTGACTTTTGTTGGATCTGGCTCTGCGTCATCTCTGGAGATCATGTGACCCACAAAGGAGGCTTCCTTCAGATTGAGTTTCAACTTTTGTTCATTTGCCTTCAGTTGCCTTGCCCTCATTCTGTGCATTTCCTTTGGCCCTCCCCCCACACACAGACAACAATTCCATTCGGCTATGGTCTTCAAGTGTAGTATCTAGGCTTTTGTTGAAATTTCTCTTTGCAGCATTCTTCAAAAATGCCACCCGACAAACAATGTGTTGAAACAGGCTAAGTATCAGGTCTCCTCATCATGTTTAACATGCTTTACTGGATCATTTTCCCTGTCTTAGGAACTGTCTCCAACTTGGCTTTATGTTTCTCCATCAGAGACACTGGAATAGGCCTTTGTCAGAACCAGAATCAGAATCAGGTTTATTAGCACCGGCATGTGTCGTGAAATTTGTTAGCTTAGCAGCAGCAGTTCAATGCAATATGTAATCTAGCAGAGAGAAAAAAATAATAATAAATAAAATTTTAAAAATAATAAATAAACAAGTAAATCAGTTATGTATATTGAATAGATTTTAAAAAGTGCAAAAACAGAAACACCGTATATTTTTTTAAAAAGTGAGGTAGTGTCCAAAGATTCATCCAAACGAGTGATAGATTTTTCAACAGTGCCATCTTTTATTCCTTTGTCTTGCACCCCTCAGTATAAATTCCCTTCTCAGCATCATTTTTCAGCTCTTTATTTAGCTTGCATAGTAGTTGTATGTTTGTTTGTACTCTAAAATAAACTGAAATCTTAGAATTAAGACTCCTCACCCTTTCTGACCCTTCCCGGAAAGACACAAAGATTAACTGGAGATCCAACAAGCATGAAAATGAGCTGTCAGCCCAGGTTCATACCAACCATTAAAACTCATTTAATCTAACATCCTCTCTTTTCTTATTCTCTCCATGTTCCATGTTAACCCCTCCTCACTTTTTACCACTGACCTACATGTGGAGGGCAACTTGCAATGGGCAGTAATCTACCATTTTGCAGCACTTTGGAAGGAGTCCCTGGAGGGAGCCCACATGGCCATAGGGAGAATATGTAAAACTCCACACAAACAGCACTGGGGTGGGATCAAGGCTTGGTCTCCGGCCCGCTGAGATAGCAGCTTTACTAGATGCACCACTGTGGCTACTCAGTAAACTGTAATTCGTTGTTTAGAACTTGATGGTGTTTGCCTCCTATTCAGTCAAAAGCATCCTGTGAACTTATGAGTTGCATAAGTGGTGCCAGCAAACAACGCTATCACGGATGACATTCCCCAGGTGGCCAATGGAACTTCCTTAACTTTTTTAATGTCTTATTTTTCTTTTAAACTGCTGGAACCAGTGATCTACAGTTTAATAGTGTGTTTTTGGGCCGATTGAGTTATCTAGTGCTTTGCTGCCTCTGAGATAGTTCTAGAAGGCAAGTGGCCTCAAGGCCAATAAACTTAGAGACCATGATTGACTCCGTTTCATGCTGATCTTGCTGATTAAAGCTTCAAGGAAGATGAAACGTCGAAGCAAGTGCAGAAAGCGAGTGAGTGTTCAGTGCCATCTACCAGCCTCTCGCTCATTACTGCCAGAGGAAGGTGTATGCATGTGGTGGTCTCTCTCCCTCCCTCTCACTCGCTGCTCCTGAAGGAAGGCCGCTGCACTTAAATGGTCTCTCTTATCCTCGATGCAGTCTTGTTGGAGGATGGTACCAAAGTTCTGGGTTTGCGGTTTGTGGTCACTCCTTTTTCTTTGCTATTTTGGGCAGCCTGCAGATAATAAACACTGAGCTGAACTGAATATGGACTCTTTCAATTTGGTGTATAATTTTCTGTGTTTTCACTTGGTCATGCTTGTTGCTGTTCACGAGATTTGTTATTTTTGCACGAGGGGGGTGATGTTCTTGTTGCCATTTGCGCAATTTTTTTTGCTCCGGGAGGATTTTGATGTTTATCTTTGAACAGGTTCTATAGTTTACTTTGTTTCATGGCTGACTGTGGAGAAGATAAATATCAGTGTGGTATACTGCATACATTGATAATAAATGTAATTTGAATGCTTTAATCCTGCCATGTTTATTTTTATCAGTCTCATCTGCATCACTTCCATACCGACGTGGGACGTTTTTCTGGTCAACTGTGATAAAATTCTAGTGCACTTGACTTCATGGGTCAGTTGATTTAGAGAACATCTCTAAGCCAACTTTAATCTTGTCTTTCTGCCTATCGAAGTTAGTGACTCACTGGTTTAAATTCAGCACATCAGGATTAATGGTAAATGTGATGTTGCTCTTGAACCAAGCTGAAAATACACTAAATCCAGTCGAAAGGTTTCGGCCTGAAACGTTGACAATACTCTTTTCTAAGATCCCCCAGCATTTTTGTGTGTGTTGCTTGGATTTCAAGCATTTGCAGATTTTTTCTTGTTTGTGATTGAATTCACCGAAATATCCTTGTATTATTATGTCAACAGTACTCCTAACACTTGGGCCATTTTGGCTGCATTATCCTCGTTTGCCTCGCATTAATGGTGAAGCAAGAAACAGAAGGGCGAGCAAGGGGACTGTGCAGCGAAGCATTACCCATTCAACAGTTCTTACCTGACTTTGGAGAGCTCAGCAGCTTTGTGTCTCTCAAGCCAACTATTCTTCACATTGCAGCAGTTGCCTTCAGGCTGAACACAAAAAAAAAAGCAAATATATCACCTTCTACGGAGTGATAAATACAAAACTGTAGTTATCTGTAAATCTTTCTGTCAAGAATGTATCAACAGAGTTTCCCTACACAAGGTTTCAAATTTAATTATTAGTTAGAATGCAATGTGCGCATGCTGTATCTAATTTGATCCCCAAGGTATTACTCAAGGGCTTTATGATGTAGTGTCACTCTTGCAAGATTGTCAAGCCAGAGAGTGGTAGTGAGGACAAGCTCCCACTACCTAAAAGTGATCCTCACGGCATCCGCCTCAAATAGCCTCTGACAACCAAGTCCAACTCCTGGCCTTCTCATGTGGCTTAGCCTCTAAGCCCGGTGGAACTGTTCTTACTGACAGGAGAAGGGGCGAAGGTGGGTCCCAGTGCCTGAAGACCAGAGCTTCGGGTAGATAGAGCTCATCAGCCTGGGAAGGCAGTCCATCTAAGAAAGGGAAAACTGATTTCAAATCTCCGCTGCCTTGCAGCCATGCCCACTTAGGGGAAAGGCTTCGGGAGTAACCCTGAGGACAAATCCGGAGCTGGAGTCCCTAAGGCAGTCCGACGTTGCCTTCAACATCACTCTGGCAACTCCTGCAACGACACTGGTGCCAAGCTGTATCGGCCCTTGGACAACATCGGTGGCGTGGAGAGGGGAGACTTGCTGCTTGGGCATCTGCCAGTCTTCCATACAACCTTGCCCAGGCCTGCACCCTGGAGAGGACTCTCCAGCATCACCTCACCGCACAACAGACGCTGCTCTACCAACACAGACTGTAGCAAGACTTTCCAGGCCAACATCATCACTCTTTCCATTTCTGATACCTGGAATGTTAACTCTAATCTTTTCTGGTTTATTAGTCTCAGTCATTTCAATATACAGGTGGCCCCCAGTTTTTGAGCTTTTTGACAGCTCGCTGTTACGAAGGACCTACATTAGTACCTGCTTTCACTAACCAAAGAGGATTTTCGCTTTTACGAAAAAATGACGCACGCTTTATACGTGTGTTTACCCTGAGAAAGACTACCATGACCGTGAAGCCTTGTGCAAGCAGTTGTGTACGTGCCGAATTTTTTTTCTTCAAATCGATTTTGGCTCGCTGTCTTCCTGATTCTGATAAGTAAAACTACACTGTACATACAATATTTCTACTTTATATAGGCTGTATATTTATCATATCATTCCTGCTTTTACTATATGTTTGTGTTATTTTAGGTTTATGTGTTATTTGGTATGATTTGGTAGGTTATTTTTTGGGTCTGGGAACGCTGAAAAATTTTTCCAATATAAATTAATGGTAATTGCTTCTTCGCTTTACGACATTTTGGCTTACAAACGGTTTCATAGGAACACTCTACCTTCTGATAGTGGGGGAACCTATATTGTAAAATACATTTTTTCTTACCTGGAAATCTAATACTAGGGCAGATCTATTTGCTTCATCGTACACAATCGTATGGTTTGCTAGATCTCTTGAAGCATTCCACAAATTACCTGGATTGGAGGGGGCAAAGTCCACTTTAGGAATTCAGATTAAGTCATGGACTACAAATGTCATAATTTCATTAACCAGAACTTAAGCGGCTGTTTCCAAACATTCTCTGACACTCTTACAAAGGTACCGAAGGATAGCTAATGGTTCTTAAGTTCAAAGTAAATTCATTATCTAAGTACATATGTATCACCATGTATAATCCTGAAAGATTCGTCTTCTTGCAGATAGTCGCAGTAAATTCAAGAACCATTATAGAATCAATAAACGTCTGCACCCAACAGGATGGACAAAAAAAAAACAATGTACAAAAGACAACAAATTGTGCAAATACAAAAGAGAAAAAAAAAGCAATAAATATTGAGAACATGAGATGAAGAGTTCTTGAAAGTGAGTCCACAGGTTGGGAGAACAGTTCAGTAATAAGGCAAGTGAAGTTATCGGGTTCAAGAGCCCGATGCTTAAGGGGGTAATAACTGTTTCTGAAGCTGCTGGTGTGAGTTCTGAGGCTTCTGTAACACCTTCCTGATGGCAGGACTGAGAAGGGAACACGACCTGGGTGGTGGGGTTCCCAGATGATGGATGCTGCAACTGCACTGTGTAGATGGGCTTAATGTTGGGGAGTGCTTTACCTGTAATGGACTGGGCTGTACCCACTTCTTTTTGTAGGCATTTCCATTAAGGCATTCAGGCCATTGGTGTTTCCATGCTAGTCTGTGATGGAACCACTACACATCTTCAGAATTTTGTCAAAATATTAGATGTCATGACAAATCTATGCAAACTTTGAAGGAAGCAGAGACGCTGTTGTACTTTCTTTATATTTGTTCTTAAGACAGGTGCTCTAAAATGATAGCACTGAGGAATTCAAAGTGGATGACCCTCTCCAGCTTTGATTTCCCCTCCCGCCACCCCCCACTGGCTCTTGGACCTCTGTTTCCTCTTCCTGAAGTCAATAATTAGCTCCTTGGTCTTGCTGACATTGAGTGAGAGGATATTGTTGTGGCACCACTCTGCCGGATTTTTAGTCTTCCTCCTATACACTGATTCGTCACCACCTTTGATTTGGCATTGACTAGTGATATCAGAAAATATAAATATAGCATTAGAGCTGTGCTTAGTCAAACAGTCATAGGCATAAAACAAGTAGAGTAGGGAGCCAAGCAAACAGCTCATGTGGTACCCCTGTGCTGGCAGAGATTGTAGAAGAGATGTTGTCGCCAATCTGAACTGACTGGGGTCTGCAAGTGAGGAAATTGAGGATCCAGTTGAACAATTGCACGTTGAGGCCAAGGTCTTGAAACTTATTGATTTGTTTTGAGGGGATGATAGTATTGAATGCAGAGCTGTAGTCAATGGGGAGCACCCTTAGTATGCATCTGGACTATCCAGGTGTTCCAGGCTTGAGTGAAGAACCAATAAAACAGCATTTGCTGTTGCCCTGTTGTGATGGTAGACAAATTCGAGTAGATCCAAGTTGTTTCTCAGGCACTGATAGGTTTCATCACCAACCTCTCAAAGCACTTCGTCACAGAGGATGTAATTGCTGCAGAGTGATTGTCATTGAGGCAGATTACCAGGTTCTTCCTAGGCACCAGTATGATTGAGGCCTGCTTGAGCGAGACTGACAAATTAAGAGGTTAAGAATGCTCCAGGCAGTTAATCAGCTCAGGTCTTTAGCACTTAGCCAGGTATCCCATTGAGCTGGATGCTGTCCAAGGGTTCACCCTCCTGAAGGATGTTCTCATGTCAAACTCAGAGACTGAATTCACGGGGTCATTGCAGTCGAGGGAGTTTGTGGTAAGGGAAGAGTGAATGATTTTGTGGGGATACACTTGTCCATGACTGTTTTATAAAGTTTGTAACAACTGTGGTATATTCATTCCAAGGACTCAAAGCAATCCCACAGCCACCTACGCAAGTAATTTATACATAACTTGTGATGTACAAACAACATTTTTAACAGCAGCTTCCACTGTGGAACCAGCAACTTCTGCAAGCATCTGCATTCTATAATTTGTGGCAACATATGAAGAACTATTGGTCCTTCACAATGCTTCATAAAGTGGTTTCCACCAAACATGATATAAGCCACTTCCACAAGTAAAGGCACTCACAAAGCCATTCTACTGGCTTTGACTATGTTCAGAAATTCGCTGTACGATAATAAGCTTCACTGATAAATAAAGATTATTTTGCACATAGTTTTATTCCTTGTCTATGATTAATTTGGGTGAGTATTCGAGCTGCGCAGCAAACCAGTCCAGTAATTGGGTGACAAGGTAGTGAAGTGGCTAGCGTAATGCTATTAAAGCACTAGCCTCTTGGGTTCACTTCCTGCCACTGTAGATTCTACATTCTCCTCGTGACCACGTGGGTTTCCTCTAGGTGTTCCACTTTCCTCCCACAGTCCAAAAGCCCTTGGGCTAGTAGGTTAATTAGTCACATGGCTGTAATTTGGCAGCATGGGCTCGATGGCCAGAAGGGTCTGTGACCCTGCTATATCTCTAAATAAATAAAAATAGAAGTGGACTCCTTGACTAAACCTGTCCGTGCCAACTGTTGGTTTATTTGCCTACATTAGATCTAAATTTCTCTCCTCCTTCCCTCTCCAGATATCTGTCCATGTCCCTTTTAAGTGTTGTTATTGTGTCTGCCTCTATCACACTTCTGCCAGCTCGTTCCTGATGGTTATCTGGTAATTCTGTCAGCACATGATGAAACTTAATCCCCGCTTCACCTGCTACACAACAAACATGCGTGGAAGGAAACTGATCAGTAACCAATCACAAACGAGAGAAAATCTGCAGATGCTGGAAACCCAAGCAACACACAGGAACTCAGCAGGCCAGGACACTTGATCTTTTCAATGATTTCAAGTTCCCTGACCCAGATCATCTTATTCTCACTATAGATGTCCAGTCCCTGTACACTTCTATCCTCCACCAGGAAGGCCTCGAAGTTCTCTGTTTCTTTCTGGACACCAGACCCAACCAGTTCCCCTCCACCACCACTCTCCTCCGTCTGGCAGAACTTGTCCTCACTCTTAATAATTTCTCCTTTGGCTCCTCCCATTTTCTTCGAATAAAGAGTGTAGCCATGTGCACTCACATTGGTCCCAGCTATGCCTGCTTGTTTGTCCGCTATGTAGAACAGTCTGTTTTCCAAACCTACACTGGTATCACTCCCCAACTTTTCCTACACTATATCGACGATTGTATTGGTGCTGCTTCCTGCATCCATGAGAAGCTTGTTGACTTCATCCTTTGCCTCCAACTTCCACCCGCCCTCAAAATTTACTTGATCCATTACTAACATCTCCCTTTTCTTTCTCAATCTCACTGTCTCTATCTCTGGAGACAGCTTATCTACTGATATCTATTTCAAACCCACTGACTCTCACAGCTACCTGGACTATACCTCTTCCCACCCTGTTACTTGTAAAAACACCATCCCCTTATCTCAATTCCTCCGTCTCCACTGCACCTGCTCTCAGAATGAGATGTTTCATACAAGAACTAAGGAGAGGTTCTGCTTCTTCAAAGAAAGGGGCTTCCCTTCCTCCACCATCAATGCTGCCCTCAACCACATCTCTTCCATTTCGTTCACGTCTGCCCTCACCGCATCCTCCCACCGCCCCACCAGGGATAAGGTTCCTCTTGTCCTCACCTACCACCCCACCGGCTTCTGTGTCCAACACATAATTCTCCATAGCCTCTGCCTTCTCCAATGGGATCCCACCACCAAGTACATCTTTCCCTCTCCCCAACTTCCTGCTTTCTGCTGCGATTGGTCCCTACGTGACCTCCTTGTCTGTTCATCCTTTCACACTGATATCCCTCCTGACACTTGCAAGTGGAACAAGTGCTACATCTGCCTCTATACCTCCTCCCTCACTATCATTCAGGGCCCCAAGAAAGTCCTTCCACGTGAGGTGACACTTCACCTGTGAGTCTGTTGGGTTCATCTACTGTATCCGGTGCTCCCAGTGTGACCTGTATATCAGTGAGCTCTGAAGCAGGTTGGGAGACCACTTCGCCAAGCACCTACACTCCGTCCTCCAAAAAAAGCGAGATCTCCCAACGCCACCCATTTTAATTCCACTACCCATTCCGAAATGTCAGACCATGGCCTTCTTTACTGCTGTGATGAGGCCACACTCATGTGATCAGGAACAACACATATTCCATCTGGGTAGCCTCCAGCCTGATGGCATGAATTTTGATTTCTCAAACTTCCAGGAATGCCCCCCTCCTTCACCATTCCCCATTCCCATTTCCCTCTCTCACCTTATCACCTTCCTCTGGTGCTCCTCCCCTTTTTCTTTCTTCCATGGCCTTCTGTCCTCTCCTGTCAGATTCCCCCTTCTCCAGCCCTGTAACTCTTTCACCAATCAACTTCCCAGCTCTTTACTTCACCCCTCCCCTCCTCCTGGTTTCACCTATCATTTTGTGGTTTTTCCTCCCCTCCCCCCTACTTTCTTACTCTGACTCCTTGACTTTTTTCCCCTGTCCGATGAAGATTCTCAGCCCGAAATGTCAACTGTATTCTTTTACATGGATGCTACTTGGCATTCTTCCAGCATTTTGTGTGTGTTGATCAGTAACCAAAGCCACTTTGACTTCTGTGTCTCATGTTCTTACCTACTTGGTACAGAAGATGTGGAATTTATCATTGGGTTTCCTTAAGTAATGTTACATAGGAAGGGTGGCACAAAGGCAGGTCAGATATCCAACTAGTTCATGCTGGCAATTATGCTCCACTCAAGCTTCCTCCAGCAAGAACAACTTCTCTCTCCTTTCTTGTCCTGCCATCTAATCAATCAATCCAAATATCTGATCTGATCCTGAGACCAACTCTGTCCTTTCAGAACATCAGACTTGTCCATACTGCACCAACTGCTGCCACTGGGCTATAATCGTGCAGGAGCAGTGTGTGGTTAAGTGCCTTGCTCAAGGACTCACACGCTGCCTCAGCTGAGGCTCGAACTAATGATCTTCAGATCGCTAGCTCAAAGCCTTAACCACTTGTGTCCTTTTCACACTGTTGTCGTCAGGCAGGAGGTTCGGGAACCCTGTGTCCCAGACCACCAGGTTCAGGAATACTTATTACCTTACAACCATCAGGCTCCTGAACTGAAATGGATAATTTCTCCCACCACAACTCTGAACCGATGGACTCACTTTCAAGGATGCTTTGCAAGTTATCTTCTCAATATTATTATTTATTTGCACAGTTTGTCTTCTTTTGCACATTGGCTATTTGTCAGTCTTTGCTTATGTAGAGTTTTTCTTAAAATTCTATTGTATTTTTTCCTATAAATGCCTGCAAGAAAATGAATCTCTAAGTAGTATATGGTAAGATATATATACTTTAATAAGAAATTTACTTTCAACTTTAAACATGGATAGGAAAACAGAAGGGCACATGGATCCAAAGCTTTTGATCCATGTCCTTACCTTTTCCTATCCATGTATAACATTCAAAGTAAATAAAACTAGCTTGGCTAGTACCATGGTTGACATGAATAAATGGCCTGTTCCCCAGATAAAATTTGTGGAATACAGGGACTCCCTGGTTACGAATGACATGACTTATGCAAATTCCTCCATACATTCTTAACAAAAATATTAAAAGCTTTCATGGTATTCACTCATGATTGGACACAGAACACCAGATATTCTGCAGATTACGTAAATACTAAATTACCCATTTCAAAGTGATGGAGGAATTCAACAGGTCAGGCAGAATCTCTGGAGAAGAATAAACAGTTGACTTTTCAAGCCAAGGCCCTTTATCAGTATTTATTCCATAAGTTTAAATTTGGGTAGTGTTAGGTTGATTATTTAATGGAATGAAAGACTTAAACAAGTGTACTATAGAGTGATATGGTATGGGAAGCTATAAAAAAAGGATATCTCTGACTTACAGAATAATCGGGTTACAGACAGTTTTCAGGAGCAGCATCCTTATGTAACCCGGGGACTGCCTGTGTCTCAAGAAGGAGTCTTTCATTCACTGCTTGACCAAAGTGGCAGGAACTTGTAGTAAAGCAAGGGGAATTTCCTCATATGGACTCTCATGTGTGCTGTTATTTCGTCACAGAATCATAGAGCAAAGGAGCAGACTGTATTTGCTAGCCTCTGGTTATGCTCTTCCTTATGAGTGAAAACAGCACCTCTAACAAAGCCCTTCATCATTTTAAAGACTTCTATTAGCTCACCCGTCAACTATCTTTCCCCTGAGAAAAGACATGCTGTCTGTTCAATCTTACCTGACATTTATACTCAAGCATTTATGGAATTATCCTTATTAATCTTCTTTGCACATTCTTTATCCTTTGAATCCTTTGTGTACTATGGTGACGAGAAAGGAAAATAGGAAAGCTGCAGTGTAACCCAAGTTCAGAACAGGTTGAGCAGAACTTCCCCACTTTTCATTTCTGTCCCCGCAGAAATAAGTTTGCATGCTTCATTTTTGTTTTAGTGCAACTTTCAGTGGCTGGTATTCCTTTGCCCCACAGTCACTCTGTAATCTAAACACTTAATACTTTTGCACTGAGCCATGTTGGGCCTGTAGCATTTATCGACATTTATGGTGGAACGATCAGGAGACTGTAATTAAAGGAATGCAGATCTCCGAGGGTTATAAAGAGAGGGAGGGGCATGACCATGCAAGGACTGAAAATTAAGAGGGTTTTAAAATCATGAAATCTGTTTTTTTAAATTTATTTACTTATTGAGATACAGTGCAGAATAGGCCTTCTGATGCTTTGAGCCACACTGCCCAGAAATCCCCCAATTTAATCTGAGCCTGATCACGGGATAATTTACAATAACCAATTAACCTCCTGGCTGGTACATTTTGGGCTGTGGTAAGAAGCTGGAGCACCCAGAGGAAAGCCCATGTTGTCATGGGGAGAGCATATAAACTCCTTACAAGCAGTGGCAGGAACTGAACCTGGGTCACCTGTGTTGTGAGGTGTCGTGCTAACCACTACACCATCGTGCCGCCCCAAATTGCTTAACTGGGAGCTGAAGTTGGTCAGCTGAAGGGGTGAGGAGCAGATGTCATTTTTGGACACAGGCAGAAGAGATTTCAATGATCACAGATTTTTGAAGAGTGGAACTTGGGAGGCCATCGAGGAGTGTGTGAAGTCCAGAGATAATAAAGACAAGGATGACAGTTGCAGCAGCTGATGAACTGATGGTGAGCCAGATTCAGGAATTAGAGAGGTGGGAATTGCCTTCTTCTTAGAGAAGATAGCAAGATGTAGTCTGGAACAAGATTGTACTTTCAGGTAGATGGTAGAGAATGAAATGGGTCGGTGTTTGGGGAATGGAGTTTGCAATAGGGATTGGTTTCAGGCTACTGATTATTTAGTTGACCTAGTTCCTACTAATGTACCATTTGATGTAGGTCCTTTCCAGGTGTATATTTTCATTTAACCAGTGTTGAAATTAGCAGGTGTCTGTAGGGCTAGCTCGAGGTAAAATCAGACTTTCCTTCTTTCTTACTGTTCTTCTGCTTTTTGCCACCCCCATCTTTTTGTCTTGCAAGCAGTAATTAGAACAAGAAATTTCTTCCCGTTTGACGTGTCCTACCTATACTTCACACCCCTCCGCCCCCTCTATCGTCAGTATGTAGCAGAGAAGGAAGGATAGAAAAAAAATCATTGTGGAGGGAAATGAGCAGCATTTGCATTCACCTTAAATGGTTCAGAAAGGGTGTTACCCAGCATGCTGCAAGCATAATGTCTTCTGCACCTTATTTTTACCTTGAGCCAGCCCCACGGTCACCTGCTAATCTAAACACTGCCAATAAGTGAAAACAGATGTCTGGAAAGGACCTTCAACAGACACCGCAATTTACACAGGCAAGATTATCTGGGATGTTTCACTCCTCCCACCTCACCTCCTGTCACCAATTGCATTCCAAGCCAGAGTCAAAAAAAAAAGGTTGATTATATGTTTTTATTTTTGTCATTGCAGAAAGAGACGTGGGGTAGGCGGGAAGGAAATCAAACCAAGCCAATCAGCAAAGCACTTTCCCTGGGATTAAATTGTATTTATCCTTTCTGGATGAGACCTAAACTCTGATTTACGTTTGAGCTGTGCCATTTGGCTCAATAATGCAGTATTATGGTTACTTTTATATATTTGATAATACAACGGACCCTGATAGTATTTGTTTTAAGCTCCCCTTTGACTTTTGGTAACAGGATTAATGTGTGATGGTGGAAGGGGTTTGTTTGCAGGATGAAGCATGCAAAGTGTATTGGAAATTAGTGAGATTCATGAGAGCTTTCTGACCTACTGCCACAGATGGCTGTGAAGGCCAAGTGATTGGGTATATTTAAAGCAGAGGTTGATCATTTCAAGTTCCTGGGTATCAATATATCTGAGGACCTAACCTTGTCCCAGCATATCGACACAGCTACAAAGAAGGCATGGCAGCAGCTACATTTCATTAGAATTTTGAGGAGGTTTGGTATGTCCCCTTAAACACTCATACATTTCTACAGATGTACCATGGAGAGTATTCTAACTGGCTGTATCTCTGTCTGGTGTGGGGGCAGGGGGGCTACTGCACAGGATCAAAATAAGCTGCAGAAAGTTGTAAACTTAGTCATCTCCATCTTGGGCACTAGTCTCCATAGTATTCAGGACATCTTCAAGGAGGAATGCCTCAAAAAGGCAGCGTCCATCATTAATGACCCTCATCACCCAGGACATGCCATATTCTCATTGCTGCCATAAGGAAAGAGGTACAGAAACCTGAAGCCAGACACTCAACAATTCAAGAACAGCTCCCTCCCATCTGCCATCTGATTTCTGAATGGACACTGAACTCATGAACACTACCTCATTACATTTTAATTTCCATTTTTGCACAACTTGTTCAATTTAACTACTTTATATATAATATATTCATGTTTTTTCTTATGACTGTATTGCATTGTACTGCTGCTGCAAAGTTCATAAATTTCAAGACATATGGTGATTCTGATTCAGACTCTTATGTTCTTATTTAATAAGGACATCAAAGGTTATGGGGGAGAAGGCTGGAGAATTGGATTGAGTAGGAAAATAAATCAGCCTTGATTGAATGGTGGAGTAACTTGATGGGCTGAAGGACCTAATCCTGTTCTTATGTTTAATATTCTAATGTACATTAGAGTCACATACACAGGAACAGACCCTTTGTCCCACCACATCCATAATAACTATCAAGTGTCTCATCTGTACTAATCCCATTTACCTGCACTTGGTCTGTAGCCTTCAATGTATTGGCAATTCATCCCCCCCACCCTTTTTCCACACTATCTGCCAGTTAAAGTACACGCTCTCTCTCAAAATTTTCATAGAAGGATCAGAAGCTTTGGATTCCCCTCTGTCCTTAACCTATCCATCACCTCCTCTGGTGGAAGGGATGGGGAGATTGGGGTGGGGTGGGGAGCTAGGGATGGGGAAGGGGTGGGGAGATGGGGTGGGGTAGGAGGATGGAATGGAAGAGGTGGGGAGCTGGGGACGGGGAAGGGGTGAGGAGATCGGGGTGGGGTGGGAGGATGGGATGGGAAGGGGTGGGATGCTGGGGATGGGGAAGGAGTGGGGAGATGAGGGGTGGGGTGGGAGGATGGGATGGGGAAGAGTGGGGGTATGGGGGTGGCAAAGTGGTGAGATGTGTTATTTTTTGTAACTCCAGAAACTAATCAATGCATGAGCTTCGATTTACTTTCCCTTAGTGAACTGTGCACACATGACGCAGTGGCATGATGACGAATGCCATTTACATACTTCTTACATATAATTGTAATGAATTATGTAAACCAAAAAAATGCTTAATCAAACAATATATTTACAATATTATTCAATAGTAAATTTTAAGTTGCTCCATTTGGGCCTGAAGAATTAAGCACTGTGGAGGATTTCTTACTCTTGAGGGATAGTGTCTTTCTTGACAAAGGGAGTCACTCTGCTTGCCCGGTGAAACTTGTGGCTGTGAAACAATCTCAGGTTCATGGTTTTCCTCGTGGTGGTTCTAAGGAGTTGACTTTGGGACTACAGGAAGTGGTTCTGACCGCTATGGACACCTTTCCTCTCTAACAATTGACTCTGTTCCCCTCAACCGCTCGTTGACATCAGATCTCCAGATGACATCAGGCACAATCTTCAGTGTGTAGGAGAGTGGTCTAGTTCTGTCCTTAATCCTCCCACGTACCCACTTTTGATCATCTCTGTTGTCCCTCACCAGGACAGCCTGTCCAGGAGTGAAACATCAACCTCCTTGTTAGAGTAGCCCTCAATTTGTCTCAGCTCTTTGTCCTGCATACTCCTTCTGAGATTGGGTTTGAGGAGATCCAAGTGTGAGGACAAGGGATGGCCCAGGAACAGCATGGCTGGTGAGTTTTTGGTTGTGGAGTCTGCTGCATTGTGATATGCAAGGAGGAAATTGGCGAGCTTCTGATTCAGAGTCAGTGCAATGTGTTCTGCTGACATTGCTCACAGTCCGTTCTTTAGACTCTGGACAAATATTTCTGCTGAGTCATTTGTAGCTGGGTGTAAAATGGGTGCAGATGTAATGTCTTTTTCCATTCCTTTTTAGGAGTGACTGAAACTGTTCCATAACAAATTGTAGTCCATTGTCACTGGTTAAGTGTTCTGGAACACCAGTCCTTGAGAAAAGGTTTCTCAACCCATCAGCAGTGTGTGAGGCTGTTGTGGAAGCTAGTGGGAAAGCACCTGGCAACTTTGTAGCAGCATCCACTACTCCCAAGAAATTTGTGTCCATAAGTGGCCCAGCAAAATCCACATGAATCCTCTGCCAGGGCAATGCTGGCTATTCGCAGGGATGCAGAGTCTCTGTCCATGGCATCTTCTGGACATGTTGGCATCCCGCACAGTGTATAGCAAGCTGATCGATCTGTGCTCTATTCCAGGCCGCCAAACAAAATTTTGAGCCAACCCTTTAATTTTGACTACTTCTAGATGACCGCCATGTGGCTCCTCCCACACTATACTTCTCAGCTTGGATGGTACAACAAATCTCAATCCTCACATTAGTCAACCTCCCCCCCCACAATCAATAGCGAGTTTATCTCATTACTGGTAAAAGTTGGCAAACTGGGATTTCTGCTGCACATTTTAGTCATTTTGGGTTGTCATGTAGACCTGAGACACTGGGTATTCTCTGGTTTCCTTTTCGATTATCTCTGGTGTCATAGAGAAATTTTTGATTTGATTTGGAAGAATATAAAACCATTAGATATAGGAGTGGAATTAGTCCATTTGACTTTAGTTCAGTATCCTTGAAATGCCATTCAAACTTATTTTGTGGAATGGTGTAAACAGTTAAGCCTGTGTCCAATTCTATTTTAATTAATTTGGAGTTCACTTCTGATGTAAGCCATATTGCTTGTCTCTTGCAACAGACACAGACACACACACACACACACACACACACACACATGCAACACTAGGGGAGCTCAGCAGGTCAGGATGCATCTGTGGACAAGAGTAAACCGTTGACATTTCCAGCTGGACCCTTTCATCAGGACTGTAAAGGGGAGAAGTCAGAGTAAGAAGGTGGGGGTAGGGGAGGAAGAAATGCAAAGTGGCAGGTGATAGGTGAAACCGGGAGAGGGGGACCAGATGAAATAAAGAGCTGGGAAGTTGATTGGTGAAAGAGATAAAGGGGGTGAAGAAGGGAGAATCTGATAGGAGAAGACCATGGAAGAAAGGGAAGGGGAGGAGCACCAGAGGGAGGTGATGGACAGGTAAAGAGATAAGGGAAGAGAGGGAAACAGGAATGAGGAATGATGAAGAAGAGGAAGTGGATAAGTTCGAGAAATCAATGTTCATGCCATTATGTTGGAGGCTACCCAAAGGGAATATAAGGTGTTGCTCCTCCAATCTGAGTCTGGCCTCATGGTGACAGCAGAGGAGGCCATGGACTGCCAAGTTGAAATGGGAATGGAAGATGGAATTGAAATGGGTGACCACTGGGAAATCTCACTTTTTGTGGCAGACAGAGCAAGGGTGATCAACGAAGGAGTCTCCTAATCTTTGTTGGGTCTATCATCTCTCTCTTCCCTTTCTTCTATGGTCTTCTCTCCTTTCCTACCAGATTTCCCTTCAGCCTTTTATCTCTTTCACCAATCAGCTTCCCAGCTCTTTACTTCTCTCTGCCCCCCTCTCCTAGTTTCAACTATCTGTACTTCTCTTTCCCTTACCCCCTTCTTACTCAGACTTCTGTACTTACTTTCCAGTTCTGATGAAGAATCTTGGCCCAAAATATTGACTGTTTATTCTTTACCATAGATGCTACCTGGCTTGCTGAGTTCCTCCAGAATTTTGTGTATGTTGCTTTAGATTTCCAGTATTTGCAGATTTTCTCTTGCTAGTCTCATTAGTTTTCACATTATACATCTCAAAGCTATACATTTCTGTGTTACTGTCATCATTAACAGATTTTCCATCAACAACATGCAAATTAGTGTTCTTTTTGAAACTGTAGCTTGACTTTTTATTTTTTTCTCTTCTGTGTCCAGTCCATTTATTTTTGTCTGCTCAACATGCTCTTTGTCTGTGTCCTACTTTGTTGCATTTAAACCTGTATTGGTATGGTGTATGTGAGCCTCTGCCACAAAGGTAACACCATTTGTTTTGCCAGGCAGGTTTCTGTTTAGGTGTTGCAATTTTGTTTACACTCACTTTCATTCCTGACTGAAACTCAGTTGTATCTCTGGCTGCTGTTTCTATTGATACTATGATTTCAAACACTCTTTTAAATGTGAGATGGCTTCAGTTAAGAGCCATTTTTGAATGCTTTCTTGTAAGAGTCTGCAAACTAAACAATCACTTGGTGCAATGATAAACCCATCACCAAAATAACAATGCTCAGACAATTTCTTCAATTAAGATGAAGTGGACTCCCCTTCCTTTTTATTCCACTTACGAAATCTAAAATATTCTACAATCTACAATGGTTCAGCTTAAAATTTCCTACAATACATCTCTTGACATCAGCAGGAATCATTTCAGCTGGTTTGGTTGGAGCACTTAAACTTCTGAGGAAACTGTGCTCTTCCATTAATTGCACTCAGCAACACTGACACTTGTTTTTCATTGACTACTTCATTTGCTTCAAAATACTGCTCAATTTGTTCAACATACATCATTCAGTTATTGGTTGTGCAATCAAAGATGTCTTATTTTTCTGATGTAACCTGAAATTTTTATTTATTATTAACACCCTGTTTATAAACCCATGAATTAGGTCAATTTTCAGCCTTTTTTTTATTCATGGACATCTCGCTTCCCTTCTGAAGAAAAAAATGTGTTGCGCCTCAACAGGTGAGTTAGTCATCTTGGGTTCATTTAACAGTTACCACTGTTAAGATTTGTAACTCCCGAAACTAATAAAAAAAATACATGAGCTGGGATGCACGTGCTTAGTTTCACTTTCCCTGAGTGAGACTCACAAATATGACGTAGTGGCGTAATAACGTATGCCATTCACATACTTCATACATATAACCCAAAACAAATTATGTAAGCAAACAAAGAAAGCTGAATCAAACAAAATATTTATAATATTACTCAAATATTACTGAAATATAAAACACTACAGGGTGGGATGGGGGTGAGGAAGGGGTGTGCAGGATGGGGGTGGGGAAGGAATTTGAGGGGTAGGGGTAGGGAAGGGGTTTGTAGGATGGGAGTGGGGAAGGGATGTGTAGGATGGTGTGGGGAAGAGGTATGTGGGATGGGGATGGGGTAGGAAGAGGTTTAAAGGGTGGGGATGGGGTGATTGGAGAAAGAGTGGGAATAGGGGTGGGATGGGGGTGGGGACAGAATGATGGCGTGAAGGTGATACAGGCATAGGAGATGAGGTGGGGAAGAGGTGGAGAAAGGGTGGAGTAGATGGGGAAATGATGGGGATGGGGTGGATGGGTGTTGGAGTGGGAAGGGAGTGGGAAAGAGTGGAGCATGGGGTTGGGATCAACATTGAGGTTGAGTTGGGGAAGGGGCGGAGAAAGGTTGGAGTGGATGGGGAAATGATGGGGATGGGGTGGTTGGGTTTTGGAGTGGGAAGGGAGTGGGGAAGGAGTGAAGCACGGGGTTGGGATGGGCAAGAGGTGGGGAATATCCAACCATATCCAATTGCTAAAATGCTGTTTGTGACTTCTCAGAGAAATATGAATGTTTGCTAAACATATTTGATGTGTGTGAAGAAGATGTAAGTCAATGGAGACTAATTAGAGAGCAGTTAAAAAACAGCGTGCTGGAACCTAGAGATGCAGATCATAGAAAATGTCCAGGTCAACGGTCTTGACTAAAAAATTTCATTGTCCATTTCCCTGCACAGGTAGTGGCTGATCTGCTCAACTCCTCAAATAGATTGCTTTTTGCTCAATTTTCCAGAAGGCCAGCAGGCATAGTAACACCCAAGGAGAGGAAAACTGAAGCATTACAATTTCATGTAACCATTCCAGTTCTGCCACAAACCTCGTTGAATGACATAGAGTGAAACAAAGTGCAAGTGAATCGCTGCTTTGCCTGGGACATCTCCTTTGGTTTCTGGAAGGTGGCCAGGACAACTTTGCAACTGTCACACCTCTCACTGACGCACAGGAAGGGAAGTAGTCGGTGGCAATGGAAGACAGACCACGGACTCTTTATTTTATTTTATTTAGAGGTACAACATGTGACAGGCCTGATGGCCCAATGAGCCACCCACTTATTTAATCCTAGCCTAATCATGGGACAATTTGCTATGACCAATTAACTGGTATGTCTTTGGATTCTGGGAGGAAACCCATGCAATCATGGGGAAAATGTACAAACTCCTTAAACAGTGCTGGAAGTGAACTCCAAGCTCCAAACGCCCTGAGCTGTAATAGCGTTGCACTAACTGCAGCGCTGCCATGGCAACTGTCTTTGAAGGAATGGTCCCTCTGGAATACTGGGAGGAGGGGACAAGATTTGCCTGGTGGTGGCCTCTTGTTGATGTGGGTCTGTTTTATGGGGAGGATGGGGAACTATATCCTTGCTCCAGGAAGAAAACAGAAGTGTGGGGAAGTAAGTGATGGAAGATTAACTGTAGTAGTCCAGAGTAACATACATAAAATAGCAGAGGAACTCTGCAGGTCAGGCAGCATCTATGGAAGGGAATGAACAGTCAGCGTTTCAGGCCAAGACCCTTCTTCAGGACCTGAGTTCCTCCAGTATTTTGAAAATGTTACTCTTAAACAGGACTCTGTCTGCATCTTCAGATGAACACAGGAAAAATAATGCCCATGTCACTACTTTGAAGCCGAGGAAGGGAATCTCCAGCCCTCTGTAGCTCAGCATGTCTTGGATTTCTTTGTATGAGATAAAAGCTGGAAGTTACGTGCAGGACAGGCACTGAACTCCAAACTTACTCCACAACCTAGAGTCACGTTCATGGACTGTACAACTCATTTTCTCAGTGTTACGAAGGATGAACAACTCTGATGGGCAGAAGGGTACAGAGTTGCCCATGTCCCCTCCCCTGGGAGAATTACAAACCGTTACTGTTGCTAGGCTGCTAATGAGAGAGAAAGAGATGGAACAAAAACATACTGGGACTAGAACATTTGCTTCAGACAAGGGAGAGATAACACCGGGGGAGAGAGACTTGTTCCACCATATTATGACTCTTGTAAGACTTATGGCTCCAGAGAGGGCTGTTTACTTGGTATTATTCTGTTCATTAAAATTCCTCATTGGACAGCAGGAGTGGGCTGGTTTGATGGGCTAAGCCATTCAAAACTGATTGACACCTGAGACCCTGTGAGTGGGGATAAAAGTGAGGTCTGGGGAGACACCCCTCAGATGCACCAAGAGACACACTAGTGAGCACTGCTTAAATGTTGGAACCCACGAGAAAGTGTGGGGCATCGGAGACCGAACGAAGGATCAGTCAATTTTAACTCAAAGTGTTTATAGGGAGGCCGGTGGGGGCTCGTGTGTGTGTCCACCCTTGCCTGGGTGACAAGTCCACCATAGAAGAACGGTCTAGCTTTAAAGGTGAGAGGGGTCATACCTGAATGGCCACAACAACACATCGACGGATCAAGAACGTAAAGGAAGGTTTGACTTGCTGTCACTGTTTGCTCACTCTTTCTCTCTCTCTCTCTCCAACAATTACAACACATCGACCAACAACTACCTCAGCCTGTATGAACTGAACTGAACTTTATATTCACATATGACAATTCATTATCCCCTAGACATTGATAGAGCTTGTTTATTATTGATTATTATTATACCCACACTTTTAGTTTTAGTATTGCTAAAGTGTATTATCTGTATATTTGCATTGTTGATATTGATTTGTATATTTTACTAATAAACACTGTTTTGATAATAGTACCAGACTCCAACCGATACTTCTATGCTGGTAAGGCACCCAGTTACAGGGTACGTAACATCAGTATCTTTTGTATTTGCACTATTTGTTTTCTTTCGTGCATTGGTCGTTTGTCAGTCTTTATTTATATATAGTTTTTCATAAATTATATTGTATTTCTTTATTTTTCTGTAGCTGCCTGCAAGAAAGTGAATCTGAAGGTGGTATATTGTGACATATACGTACTTGGATAATAACTTGACTTTGACTTTGAACTGATGTGTCCACTACACCAGAAGTGGCCATTCAGCACAGCAATGGAGTGGTGAGATGCTGAGAACAAAGTCCAGTGTGCTTTGCATCAGGCCCCACACGTTAATGACAAGGAGGCACTGCGGTGATCCTACCCGCTTAGGTGGTATCATCAACACTTGGGAGCAAGTTAGGTGGAGGTAATGTTCTCAACTGATGGAGTCACAAGGTCCTACAGCTCAGACACAGGCTCTTTGGCCCAAGTCTTTGCTGACTATCAGGCATTTATTTACACAAATCCCAACACATCTATGCTAACCTATTAGACTATCTACACTATTCACAATTGTCCATACTACAACCATACCCTTCAACTCCTTGTCTTTTCAAGTACCTATTCAAATGTTCTTCAACTTAGCGATTGTATCTAATTCCACCATCTTGTCTGGCAGCATGTTTCATGTATCAGTACACACTGTGTTGTACACTTATCTCTCAGGTCTCTTTTAAAACTCTTCCTTAAACTTATTATCTCTTATCTTTTATTCCCTTAATATGGGGAAAATTCTAACTATTTACCCTTTCTATGTATCATATAATTTTATATACAACTGTCAGGTCACCTCCTAAGCCTCCGCTCCAGGAAAAACAAGCCCAGCCTATCCAATCTCCCATAACTAAAGTCCTCCAATCCAGGCAACGTGCTGGTGAATCTCCTCTGCACTCTCTCCAGCGCAAGCACGTCCTTACCGCGTGAAATACTCAGCACTGCGTGCAGTAATCCAACTGTGGCTAAACAAATATTTTGTAAAATTGCAACATAACATCACAACTTTAATGTTTCATGCCTTTCTCTATGAAGGCAAACCATATGCTTTCTTCACCCACTATCTATTTGTGTGAGCATTTCCAGGGAATTGTGGACTTGAACCCCAAGCTCATCTGTTCATCAACATTCCTTCGAACCCTATCAATTACTGTGTCTCTTCTATCACTTCCCACAAGGTATCACCTTGCACTTGACAAGATTAAATTCCACCTGCTAATGGTGCACCTAACTTTCTAACTGATCTATCTCCTGCTGTGGTCTTAGACAACTCCACCAAACTTCATGTCATCTGCAAACTTACTAAACAGACCTTCGACATCTGCAGATGAGTTGTTAAGTTTCTCTCTCTCTCTCTCTCTCATACACACACACACACACACACACACACACACACACACACACACACACACACACACACACACACACACACACACACACACACACACACACACACACACACACACACACACACACACACACACGCACACACACACACACACATCCCATAAAGGCAACCCCTGCATTACAGGAGGGGATGGGAGTTGAATTCTTAAATAATGGTCTATAGTGTGATTTTCCATTATACAGATCCGTGTTATCTGCACATGTGACAAGAAATGGAAGCTGAACAAGTATTTTACTTATTTTCACACAAGTTTCATAAAAGTGAATTCTTATTCTGAGTATCACACTTACTGGTAGTGATTTGTGAATTCTGTTATAGTGAAATTTTGTTATCCAAAATGCCTAATGTTGGGAGGGTGGGATCACCTTTATATCATAAACAAGTAACCCAGAACCAATCCCTGCAGTACACCACTGGTTATAGATTTCAATCAGCCTTCTCCCACCACCCTTTGCCTCCTATCACCAACACAATTTTTGGTTGCAGTAGGTCTATATCCCTTAGGCCCCATGTGCCTTAAGTTTCAGGACTGGTCTATCACATGGGACCTTGTCAAATGCCTGATTAAAGTCCATTTAGACAATGTCTACATCATGCCTTCATTAATCTTCTTATTTACCTACTTAACAACTCAAATTTGTGAGATTTCCCCTACACAAAGCCATGCTGTCTATCCCTGCTTTTCCAAATGGCCATCCATTAGGTTAGGCTAATCCCTTTAGGTTTTTTCCATTAATTTTCCTGCTACTGAGGCCTGTAGTTATCTGATTAACCCTGCTGATCTTCTTAAATAAAGGAACAACTATTCTCAGCTATTCTATAGCTATTCTCAGTCTTCGGGCCCTTGCTTGTTGCTGGTGAAGATGTAGACATTTCTGTCAGGGCCCCAGCTAGTTCTTGCTCCAGATTCTCCAAGTGTCCCTCCTTGAACTCACCATCTTCCACAACCTTCTTGCTGGTGAATACAGATGAGAAGTATCCACTTAGGATCTTGCCTGCATCACCTGGTCCCACACACAGATTACCTCTTTAGTCTCCTGATTATCCTCTTGTTCCTGATATACTTATAGAATGCCTTGGAATTCCCATTAATCTTACTTACCACTGATAATCCATAATTCCTTTCTTCCTGAAATTCTCTGTCATACATTCTATATTTTTCAAGAGATGCCTACCTCTTCCATGGGCCTCCTTTTTCCCCGATCAAACATTCAAAAGTTCCCTAATCTTGCTACCTTTGTCTTTCACCTCTACTGGAAAATGCTGGTAGTGAATTCTTACTGATTCTCTTTTCAAACAGCTCCCATTTCTCAGCTGATACTTTACTCACAAGTATCTGCTCCCAATCTACTTTCACCAGGTCCTCCCTTACGATATTGAGGTCAGTCTTTCCCCATTTAAGATGTTAACTTGAAGGCCAACGCTTTCCTTCAGTAATCTGGAATTCAAGCTTTGCAGCTGAATGCAAGGCTGTGGATCTGGAAGTGTTTCATTTGGTTGTATGTATGTAGAGTTCAACAAAAATAAACTTGAATTTAAACGTGGAAAGGTCCAATAGATCAGGACAGGAGTCAACAGGGAGTTGTTTGAAAACAAGAATGAAGGTTTTGAAATCAAGGCCTAACTTAAACTAGGAGCATCAAGCACAGTGAGACAGAGCAATTTAAGTGCCATGGTACTTTGGGTTACCTTGGAGCAAAGTGTTGTCCAGGGCAAGGAGGTTAGCGATAATGAGAGGGGAGGCAGGGGTCGAGGTTTCCACCAACTGATGAGCTGGGGCAGGGGCAGGAGGAGGATATTGGTGGACCATGTGCTGGAGCTGACCTGTTCATCAAAGCTCACACTAAAGTTGGTTCCGATCAATTTTCCTCACATCCCAATTGACTTTTAAAATTGAATTTAATTTTTTAATTTTATTGAGATACAGTGAGGACTAGACCCTTCAGGCTCTTTGAGCCGCACTGCCCAGCAACCCCGATTTAATCAGGACACGATTTACATTGACCAACTCTTTGTAGGAGGAAACCCATGAGGTCACAGGGGAGAGGGAAGAATATACAAACTCCATACAGGCAGGGCAGCGGCAGGGATTGAACCTGTGTCACTGTTACTGAAAATTGATGTGCTAACCAGTATGCTGCTGGCTGCTTGAATTGCATCCCGCTCCAGATTGTATCAGTCTCAGAAGTGGAAGCACTTTCAATGGGCAATTATCCTAATAACTCACACGCCATCGGAAATGGGTTGAAACTGGAGCATGGAGGGAAACGTGCAGACTCTGCGCAGACAGCACCCAAGGTCAAGGCTAAACCCAATTTGCTGGAGCTACGAGTCAGCAGCTCTACTACTGTGTCACTCTGCCGCCTAACTCCAGGACTCCAAACAAACTGATTTAATCTCACACGGTTTCCAGCGAAGGAAAGGAGTTGGGGTCTGTGGAATGGAGTCTGTGGCGGGGACTGGCATTGATCATCTCCGTATTCAGTCAGGAAGAAAGTATTCACACATCCAGTACATTATTATGCAAACAATGTAATAATTGTATGATGACTCACCGTGTGATCCCCCTCTCCTCAGCAAACAGATTCCAGGTTCAAGTCATACTCTGGACCCAGCTTGTGAATTAAGGAGGCTTATTGTCGCTCTTCAGTGCAGGAGTATAAAGGAAAACAAAATGGTTGTTACCCTGGATCTGAAGCAGCACTGAATAAAAAGCATGAAGAACACAGTAAAAAGAAACAAAAAAACACAGTAAGTATAAATATAAAAGCAACCCTATAAAACACAATGTACAAGTTATGTACACAGACTGATTGTTCATACATAAAGTGATGCTAGGTGTTGAAACGTGGTGGTGACGGGTGGATTAAAGGGTTAATCTGCTTCACGCCTTGGAGGAAGAATGGGACAAACAGTCCATTCGCAGGATGGTTGGGGTCTCTCGTGATATCGCTGGCTTTTTCTGGTAACGTTTTGTATACATTCAGTGGCTACATTATTGGCTAATAAAGTGGCCACTGAGTGTATGTCTGTGGTTTTCTGCTGCTGCAGCCTATCCACTTCAAGGTTCAATGTGTTGTGCGTTCAGAGCTGCTATCTGCACACAACTTTATAACACACGTCACCTTCCTGCCTTCTTGAACCAGTCTGGGTCATTCTCCTCTGAGCTCTCTCATTAACAAAGCATTTTTGACCTCAGAACTGCTGCTCGCTGATTTTGTTTCTGTTGTTTCACATCATTCTCTGTAAACTTTAGAGACTGTTGTGCATGAAAATCTCAGAAGATCAGCAGTTTCTGACATACTCAAACCACTCCGTCTGTCACCAACAACCATTCCACGTCAAAGTCACGGAGAACACATCTCTTCCCCTTTCTTATATTTAGTCTGAATAAATTAACCTCTTGACCATGTCCACATGCTTCAATGCATTGAGTTGCTGCCACATGATTGGCTGATTAGATATTTGCATTAATGAGCAGGTGCACATGGGTACCTAATAAAGTGTGTGGAGATATATCCTTGATGGTGGGTAGGCTGGTGCCGGTGATGTGTTGGACAGCTTTAACTACCCGTCTGTCGTAGAGCCCTCTTGTCCACTGCAGAGTAGTTTCCCAGCCACACAGAGCATGTTAGGATGCTCTGCACTGCACATCTGTAGAAGATTATGAGTTTTGCTGTGCGTAGATCAGCTCTCTTCAGCCTCCTCAGAAAATAGAGGCTGTGCAAGGTGCATGTTTGTGGTCTTCTGCTGCTGCAGCAAACATCTTGCCAGTGCATGACTGGAGGGGACCCACATTGTCAGACATACTGCCTTTCCATTGAGTTCTTAATCCAAGTCTCTTTCTACCCACTGAGGAGGTTTTGTTTTGAAGCAGGACAGTGGGGTTATCTCCAGTGAAACCATATCTATTCCTCAGCTAACGTTACTGAAAGAGCTTATCGGAATGATTGTTGATGACTGGAGCTTGCTAAGTGCACATACTTCCCCACAAGTGCGATGCACTTCAAAATATTTACTTTGTTCACTGTAAAGCATTTTGCATGATCCCAAGGCCATGAAAGCACTGACAGAAATGCATGTCTTTTTTCTGGACCCACATAGTCATTCTGGGAGGTCTGAACCTCGCTCATCCCACAGGCTCAGTGCCTTCAGTTTGTCAAGGCATTAACTGCTGAGCAATTACATACCAAGCTGTGGAAGCAGGTGAACGGTGAACTGAGAGACAGTGTGCATGGTGATGGAATGCCTTTAAAGGTTAAAGACGCAGGAAGATTAACAGGCCTCTTTCTCTCTGATATTCAAAAAGAAATACCTACATATGCCCTCCATACAAATACTAATATACTGTATTCTCGCACAGCCGTCTTCATACACACACACACACACACACACACACACACACACACACACACACACACACACCATTTTCTCTCTTGCACACCCATGGACAGACACAACTTTGCACAAGCACTCTCTGACACATGCACCCTTGCTGAAGTCCGCAATCAATTGCTTGGTCTTGCTGACCTTGAGTGCACGATTGTTGTGACACCACTCAACCAGCCGATACTTCTCACTCCTGTATGCTACCTCATCGCCACCTGAGGTTCTACCAGCAACAGTGGTGTCATCAGTGAATTATAGATGGTGTCTGAGCTATGCTTAGCTACAAAGTCATGACTAGACGAGCGATGAAACACTATGCACTCAAGTAGAAGATGAACATACTTGGTCACATATGCTCACCAGGTCTCTCCCATAGGCTTTGTCCCCACACGCATAAAACCACAAAGACAATGCTGACACTCATACATACAAACCTTCCCTCTCTGTCACAGACATGTTGTACCCTCTTTCTCATATGCAGGTACACAGATATATATCCCTACATTACTCTTTTCATGCACACTCCATTCTCAATACCTCTCCCACAGTCCCATGCGCTTGCTAACACAAACAAACGCACACACACACACTAGCAAGCTGTATCCCCTCTCTGTCACCACCTCCCTTTCACACACCTTTGCTGATGCACACACATCTCAGTCTCTCAGACTGAAGTCTTCTCTTACTCATGCAGTTACATACATCCTTTCTCTCTCAGAGGTATACAGATTCTACTACACTCTCACACACACATAAAAACACATACCAACCAACCCCTTTATACACACGTTCTCCCTTACACAGTCACACTCTTCACACCTTCTTTGTTCACTTATCTTCTCTCTCACAGATACATTTACACAGACTCTCTTTTACAATCTCTCTTAAACACAACCTCTTCTCAATGCACGTAAGTGCAATTGCAAAGAAAGCATAACAGTACCTCTACTTCCTTAGGAGTCTGTAGAAATTTGGCATGACATCTAAAACTTTGACAAACTTCTATAGATGTGTAGTGGAGAGTGTATTGACTGGCTGCATCACAGCCTGGGATGGGAACACCAATGTCTTTGAATGGAAAATCCTGCCAAAGGTAATGGATTCGGCCCATTACATCACAGTAAAGCCACTGAGAATATCCACATGAAATACTCTTGTGGAAGAGCAGCATCCATCATCAAAGATCCTCACCACCCAGGCCATGCTCTTTTCTCGCTGCTCCCATCAGGCTAAAGGTACAAGAGCCTCAGGACTCACACCACCAGATTCAAGAACATTTTCTACCCTCAACTAATGCAAATATACATATAAAACAAGTTAGCAGTAATAAACCTAAAAGTGTAGGAATAATAATAAACAAGCTCTATCGATGTCTAGGGGTAAATAAATTGTCATAGAAAAGTATAAGGTTCAGTTCAGTTCATGAGTGCTGATATAGTTATGGTTGTTGTATTGTAATCGTTGGAGAGAGAGAGAGAGAGAGCGAGCGAGATGTAACAGCTACAGTCAGGCAAACCTTCCTTTGCTTTCTTAATCAGTCGTATCGGTGTGGTCATTCAGTTATGACCTCTCCGTCCTTCTGCTAGACCGTTCTTCTGTGGTGGACTCATCACTCTGGCATGAGTGGACACACACACACAAGTCCCCACTGGCCCTGCTTTAACACTGTGAGTTTTACTGACCGATCTCCTGGTTCGGTCTCCGAAGCCCCCATCTTTCTTGTGAGTTCCAACACTCAATCAGTGATGCACCATCAATAACTCACACTGAGACGTAAGGCGAGATATCGGCTTTTATTGACTGGAAGAAGGAACCAGGAGTGAGTGTCTATCATACAATGTCTTGGAGACTGAGGCCGAGCATCAGGCCGCAGATCTCCTTTATACAGGGGCCTGTGGGAGGAGCCACAGGAGCAGTCAGCAGGGGCGTGTCCCGACAGGCACAGAGTTCACCACAATCAGTGTCCACTGGCGTGTCTGGAGGGTGTCTCTCCAGATCTGTCTTTTTATCCCTACTATCGGGGACTCAGCTATCCATCACTCCTGAATGACTGTGTCCATCAAATAAGGCCACTCCTTCAGTCCACTGAGGAATGTTTATGAGCAAACTATTGTCCTTGCAGCGAAACAGTAAATTATTCAAAAAGCAGTCACAATATGGTTAATCAGCAATTTCCCCCTCTCTCTTATCTGTCGCAGATATTCTCGCCTGTTTTTTGTCTCTTTCTCATGGTCAGCATGGCAACAGTAATAGTTTGTGTTTCTCGGGGGGGGGGATGGTTAACCCTTCACCCCATTGTCCATCAGGTCTGTTCATCCCTCATAACACTATTTCTGGTGTTCCCACATCTGATGGTCTCACTTGAGGGACTTTTTATCTCAATATCTCATGTTCTCGTTATTTATTGCTATTTATTTATATTTGCATTTGCACAGTTTGTTGTCTTCTGCACTATGGTTGATGTTTATTGATCCTGTTATAGTTACTATTCTATAGATCTACTGGGTATGATCACAGGAAAATGAATTGATTGTTTATGGTGACATATATGTATTCTGATGAAATTTACTTTAACATTCTCAGTCAAGCTCAAGCCAGGTTTATTGTCCTATGCCCAATTTTATAAATCCCATGAAAATGAGCTTTTTTGCAGCAGCGGCAGCACACTACATTACAAACATCACAAACAGAAACTTAAATTGACATAAATTATATCTAATTTACACAAAATAAATGTAACAACACTAATGCAAGTTGAGAGTGGGAAAGAAATATATACAGAGCTGGTGGTAGAGTTTTTCTGGGTTGGTTCATGAGACTGTTGCCAGTAGAAAAAAAGCTGCGTTGAACTCAAGGGTGTGGGTCTTCAGGCTTCTGTACCTCCTACCTAATGGCAGCATTGAGAAGAGGGTATGGCCCAGATGGTGGGGGGGGGGGGGTCCCTGATCACGTTTATCACCTTCCTGGGTCATTGCCTCATGTAGATGTCCTCGATGGTGGGGAACTGGCTCTCTCTCTCTCTCTCTCTCTCACACACACACACACACACACACACACACACACACACACACACACACACACACACACACACACACACACACACACACACACACACACACACACACACACACACACACACAGAGCCACTCCTGGGATAACGCCATTTACCCATGGCTGGCTGGCAGTGTTGAGTGTGCCCTTGAAACCGGATGGATCCAGTAATGAGTTCCATCCCTCTAACAACTTCTCTTCAGCTGTTCTGATCCTTGTCGTTCAATAACACATGGATTGGATGGCGTTTCTGATGTTTAACTGAACCAAAAATACTTGCAGATATTGGAAATCTGATTGTCTTGTTTACTTCCCGAGCAGCGGGTGGTGCTGCTGCATAACATCTCCTGTGACCTCAGGCGCTGTCTATATGGAGTTTGCACATTCTCCCTATGACCTGTTTCCATTGGGTTCTCAGGTTTCCTCCCACATCCCAAAGACATCCAGATTGGTGGGTTATCATTGTAGATTAAGCCTCGGTGGCTGGTGGAAGAATCAGTGAACAACAGGAGGGCAGGTGAGGGAGAATAGGTCAGAGGGAAATCAGTGAAGGAATGGGACTGATGAGAAAGACTCAGTGGCCAAATAGACTCCTTCAATATCTGGGAAAACGTACTCAACTTCTCTTCCGGCCTGTTTCACATTCCCTGCTTTCCCTTTGCCCTGATCTGACTACAGGTGGACTGTAAGAGCTTTCTAACTGGTTGCATCATTGTCTGGTCTGGAGAGGTCACTGCACAGGTTCAGAAAAAGCTGCAGAAAGTTGCAAACTCAACCACCTCCATCATGGGCGCTGGCTTCCCACCATCCCGGACATCTTCAATTGCTGATGCATCATAAAGGCAGCATCTGTCATCAGTGAGGAGCTACAGGAGTCTGAAGACGCACAGTCAAAAGTTTTAGGAACTGCTTCTTAAGACCATAAGACACAGGAGCAGAATTAGGCCATCTGGCCCATCGAGTGTTCTCCTCCATTCAATCATGGCTGTTCCTTTTTTCTATCACCTCCTCAACCCCAGTTCCCGGCCTTCTCCCCGTAACCTTTGATGTCATGTCCAATCAAGAACCTCTCAAGCTCAGCCTTAAATATACCCAACAACCTTGCCTCCACAGCTGCACATGGCAACAAATCCCATAAATTCACCACCCTCTGGCTAAAGAAATTTCTCCGCATCTCTGTTTTGAAAGGGCGCCCCTCTATCACCATGGGAAACATCCTTTTCACATCTTCTCTGTCTTGGCCTTTCAACCTTAGAAAGGTTTCAATGAGATCCCCCCTCATCCTTCTAAATTCCAGCGAGTACAGACCCAGAGCCATCAAACGTTCTTCGCATGATAACCCTTTCATTCCTGGAATCATCCTTGTGAACCTCCTCTGGACCGTCCCCAATGCCAGCACTTCTTTTCTAAGATGAGGGTCCCAAAACTGTTCACAATACTCAAGGTGAGGCCTCACCAGTGCCTTATGAAGCCTCAGCATCACATCCTTCCTCTTGTATTCTAGACCTCTTGAAATGAATGCTAACATGGCATTTGCCTTCCTCACCACTGACTCAATCTGCTGTTCTGCACAAGGACTCCGAAATCCCTCTGCATTTCAGATTCCTGGATTTTCTCCCTGTTTAGAAAATAGTCCGCATGTTTATTTCTACTACCAAAATGCACGACCATGCATTTTTCAATATTGTATTTCATTTTCTGTCTTCTTGCCCACCCTGCTAATCTGTCTAAATCCTTCTGCATCCTACTTGTTTCCTCAATACTACCTGTCCCTCCATCAATCTTTGTATCATCTGCAAACTTGGCAACAAAGTCATCTATTCCATCATCTAAATCATTTATATACATCATAAAAAGAAGTGGTCCCAACACCAACTCCTTCAGAACACTAGTCACTGTCAGCCAACCAGAAAAGGATCTTTTTAATTCCCCTTTCTTCCCCTCTGCCACCAGATTTCTGAATGGGGGATGAACCATCCCATGAAAACTACCTCACTGTTCTTGCTCTCTTTTTGTCCTACTGACTTTACATATATTTACACATAGAATGGCCACTGTCATGGTCTGGTCCGTGAAGTCCGCGTTCCGTCTCACGGTCTGGTCTGTGGACTCCAGACTCCGGGTCTTCTGGCGTTCCCTTGTCTCATTTGGGCTAAATTATAGGCACCTGATTCTCATCTTGGGGCCAAGAATATAAGTGGCCCTGGGTTGGAGGCTGGTTGCTGGTTCATCTCGTCAGTATCATGTTCTTGCCTCTGTGTGGGTTTGTCCTGTCGGTATCCTGTCCTCACCTCCATGGGGTAAGTCAGGCCGTCCTTGCTGTAACCCTGAGGCTGGACTGTTCCCTTCCTTTCCTCTGAAGCCTTGCCTGCAACCTATATCTGGGGCCTCACCTTGCCTCTGCCTCACCTTGCCTGGAGCCTTGCCTCACCTTGCCTATGCCTGGAGCCACGCCCTGTTTGGAACTGTCTGTGTCCATGCCTTCGCTAGGTAGGTTCAGCCGTTCTGCCGCTACCTAGCGTTGGGAACTGTCTCGTTGTGTTTAGCGTTCTGTGTAATGAGTTCCGGCCCTACGTCCTGTACCCAAGGAGGGGTCCCGGCTTGGTGTTCCATGTTCCTGTCTCTCCCTCAACTCTGTGTTCTGCATTCCTGTTCTCCCCTGACCCAGTCTTTGTGTTCTGTGTTCCTGTTCTCCCTTGACCAGGGCTCTGTGCTCTTGTCTTGTCGATGTGCCTCACCCAGCCTGGTGCTGGGATTCCCTTGTCCTGTGCTGTGGTTCCCTTGTCCTGTCCATGAGTCTCACGTCCAGTCCTGTACCTCTCCTCATCCTGTAGACACGTCTTGTCTGAGCCTGGTTCTGGAGTCCGAGTCCGAGTCAGACCCAGGTTCTGGGTCCTTGTCCAGTCTCTGGCTCGGAGTCCAAGCCCAGGCTCCTAGTTGCCAGTTTCCTTGTCCTGGTTCTGCTATCCTCATCAAGTCCTAGCCCAGGCCCAGAATCTTTGTCTCTTCCAGGGCCTGTGTCGTGTCCAGCGTTCTTTCTTCCTCATTCCCTTGCTTCCTTCTCATGCCTGGTCCTGTTCCTGGTGGTTCAGTGTCTGTGTCTTGCTTTTGGGTCCGCTCTCAATGCCCCCATATGACAGCCACTCTGTTCTGTACAGGAGTGGAACCCCATGTGGTCTTCTGCCCAACCACTTCAAGGTTCAACATGTTTCATTTTCAGAGATGCTGTTCTGCACACCACTGTTGTAACATGATGTGGTTGGTTATTCGAGTTACTGTCACTTTCCTGCCAGCTTGCACCAATGTGACCATTCTTCGCTGACCGATTTTCCTATTTTAATTGATTATTATTTGATGTATTGCATTGTACTGCTCGCATAAAAGAACAAACTGACAACGAACGTCAGGGACAATAAGCTCGATTCTGATTCTCCTTCCTTTTTAACACACAGCCTCGCCTGCACTGAACCCCTTTCTTTCCCTTCTGAGGTGGAAGTGAAGCAGAGAAGGGACTATTTCGACTCATTAAGGCGCTGCTCAGTGACCCCCCACTTTGACCCCGCAGTTCACCCAACGACCCTCTCTGTTTCGCGAGGGCAAAGCCCTCAGCATTTTCGGTCACCCCGCCACCCGCGTAAGCAGTCTTTCGTAATCGAAGTCGGAGGCGATATAAAACAACAGATTTAGTTTCTCTCTCGCTCGCTGTACAGCAGCAGCTTCCTGCTTCAGACCTTGGTGTGGGAACTGCGTGCAGGCTGCAAGCCGGGTTTCGAGGAGGCTGGTGTGCAGTCGGGGTCTGCTGGCCAGAGAGAGGGAGGGCGGCAACTTCAGTCACCGATAATGTCTTCCAGGACTCAGGAGACCTGTTCCTCCTGTGGCACCTCTCCGCTGCCCTCCCAGCAAAACCTCGACACTTTCTTGGAAACCTGGGCTGCGGGTGGCGCCGGCGGAGTGTAAGTGTAGCCGGCTGCAAGCCGTCGGAAATGGGGAAGCCGTGGTGGAGCTGGTCGACAACGCCGACACGAGGTGTAGGAGCGGACGAGGGAGAGAGCGAGAGGGAGAAGAAATGGGCTGAGATATTCCAGCGTTTTGACACGAATAAGGATGGACAGGTGGATATAAAGGAACTGGGAGAAGGCCTGAGAGCCATGGGCATATCGATGGAAGGCAACACTGAGCAGGCACGGTATTTTTCATGTAATGATTGCCTTTGTTTCGAATTTAGACTTGTTCGGTGAATCCAACCGATTTTATTGCTCCCCGTTGTCGGGGACGGCGGTTTTGCATCGGGCTTGTGGGTAGTTGATATCAGCCGGTCCCACGGCATGGGTCTGTCTGAGTGGGAGGGAGGTCCGACAGTAGCTGGCGAGTGGCGATATGGGGCCAGCACTGGTACAATGCTCTCCGATACTGTCCCTTCCTCTTTCATAATACGGAACGCAACATCTCAGAATTAGCTGACCTCACTGGGGCAGGAATCACATGACTGGGACGCCGACTTATGTTACTAGACATGCTGCGAGCTGGGACAGACATGTTACACACACGTTGTGTTGGGCATCCCGTCAGTACTTTGCACACATGGTGTGTGCGGGACAGTTACACACACGGTCAGAGCTGCGACAGTTCTTTTTTTACACACACACACACACACACACACCGAGTCAGGGTGATAGAGTTGTGTTGCGTACACGGTCATATGGGGACAATCCTGTCACACAAACCGCCAGTGTTGGTTCAGTTGTGTTCACACACACTCAGGGCTGAGATATTAGTCAGTCAGTTGGGATTGTGTTACACACGGTTAGTGTTGGGCCGGTTCTGTTACACGCAGTTTGGGACTTACACAGTCGGTGTGGGACGGTTCGGTTACTCGTAGTGTGAGACTGTCTGTTACACACAGTCAGTGTGGGACGGTTCTGTTACTGGTAGTGTGAAACTGTCTGTTACACACAGTGTGGGACGGTTCTGTTACTGGTAGTGTGGGACTGTCTGTTACACACAGTCGGTGTGGGACGGTTCTGTTACTGATAGTGTGGGACTGTCTGTTACACACAGTAAGTGTGGGACTGTGTTAAGCACTGTCAGTGTGGGACGGTTCTGTTACTCGTAGTGTGGGACTGTCTGTTACACACAGTCGGTGTGGGACGGTTCTGTTACTCGTAGTGTGGGACTGTCTGTTACACACAATCGGTGTGGGACTGTCTGTTACACACAATCGGTGTGGGACTCTGTTACATGCAGTCGGTGTGGGACGGTTCTGTTACTCGTAGTGTGGGACTGTCTGTTACACACAGTAAGTATGGGACTGTGTTACGCACTGTCAGTATGGGACGGTTCTGTTACACACAATCAGTGTGGGACTCTGTTATATGCAGTCGGTGTGGGACGGTTCTGTTACTCGTAGTGCGGGACTGTCTGTTACACACAGTTGGTGTGGGGACAGATCTATTACATACGTCAGTGTTGGGCCAGTTCTGTTACACACTGTCAGAGTGGGACTGTCTGTTACAAGCGGTCGCCGAGGGACTGTCTTACACGCGGTCGCCGAGGGACTGTCTTACACGCGGTCGCCGTGGGGACTGTCTTACACGCGGTCGCCGTGGGGACTGTCTTACACGCGGTCGCCGTGGGGACTGTCTTACACGCGGTCGCCGTGGGGACTGTCTTACACGCGGTCGCCGTGGGGACAGTAATGTTACACGCGGTCGGCGTGGGGACAGTAATGTTACACGCGGTCGGCGTGGGGACAGTAATGTTACACGCGGTCGGCGTGGGGACAGTTATGTTGCACGCGGTCGGCGTGGGACCGTCTGTTACACGCACATCATTAATGCGGGACTGTCTGTTACATACACCATTAGTGCGGTAACACCCTGTTTGTTCTATTACATATAGTCAGTGTTGTACCTTTCTGTTACACACAGTCATTACTTGGACTTGCAGTCCCTTTTGCACACTGAGCTGCCAATGAGATAGATAGGCAGATTTGGCCAAGGCATTGAAGTCAGTGTTCAGCTAATTGAGGATTGAACAATCAACTCTTATTAATGGCCTGTGATCCACACCCTTTGGAAGTATTTGACATCCTGTGCTTGCTGGACTGAGCTCTCCTCCAGCTTGCTGTGAACTCGTCACCTCCCGTACCTGCCCCAGATTCTGTATACAAACACTGTCTGCGCTCCTATCCCTGCCAGGTGCATGACTCACACCTTGCTCCTGAGTTTGGCCTTGAGTTTCGGGTTAGTTATCTGTGCTATTGCTAAAGTGGCATTGTCCCATCTCTGCTGCATCTCTGGCCCGCTTCCCTTGTTCTTGTGCCCTCGACCAGGAGGCTCCTTGATCTCTCTCTCTCCCAATATCCAACTTGCCTCCCTCACATTGTTCATTACCATAGCTGTGTCAGAGCCCTGCAGCATGCCCTGGGATGTGTAATACCTGGACTAATTGTCGACTCAATAATAATCCGTCAAATGGGGAAGCAGCTTACCTCTGAGTGTTCTCCATCCAGAAGATGACCAGATGGGAGGGTCTATTTCTACCACATTCCTGACATAATTCGAGTCATTTGATGTTGCGGTACTCAGAGGTTGGCAATTAGCTTGCAGATGTTTCATCACCAGTAGAGGTGACATCCTGAGTGCGTAGTTGTTAGTTTTCTGTCTGGGAGTGCTCACATTTATGTACTCTTTCCCCCCCATAGATGACACTTATTTCAATGTGTTTGTTTACAAAGTTATCAGAAGGGAGCTGCACATCTGACAATTCTCATGCCTGCTTCGTGTTTGCCTGTGCCAGGACCTCTGCAGTGTCCCAATTAAAGTGGTGGTTCTTCTCGATCTTCATGAACCGAGACCAGCGAAGGAGATCACGTCTCCGTACCGCCAGTTGGTGTCCCTGTATACAAACGTGTAGAAATAGACACCATCTACAAACCCCGATGAGCCAAAGAAAGCCAGTAGAATTCAAATGTCCACTGAAGGGGGACCAATCAGGGCCAAGGCAAACGAACGGGCCAATATAACTACAAGCATCTCCAGGGAGAAACACCAACAGCACCGCATTCGACCGCTGATGATACACCTGCAAGGTAATTGCCAAGATCAGCGAACACTGCAACATCAAACGTCTCAACTCATTACTAATATTCATCATTATCCTCAATAATTAGAGTCAATACATCTCAAGTCTGGGTCTGTTAGATATACTTGTTTTAGAGATAATTCTAGGGCTTCAGTCTCTGCAAATTGAACTGTATGATTCCCTAAAGGATGCGCTTGCAACTCATGTTGTTCAAATTCAGTTTCCGATATAAACAATTTATAATCGGGGCAGAGATTATAATTGAGTGTATTTTCATTGTTGACCCATCACAGTACTATAGGTGAGAAGGGTACTGTAAAGGATGCTGTGCTATCTTAGGTCGTAGAGAAGATGGTTTTGCATCTTCCACGACGGGCAATGATAGTAAGTCATAGCCTCAGGAACATATACCCACATATTGTCTTGTAAAAGTACAGAGCATTCTGGTTAATTGAGACATATCACAACCAGGGCACATTGGCCCAATTAAGTTGCTGCCCCAATTAGCCAAAGTTTCATAGAAATAGTTAAAAATTTATATGAAAGACAAACTACAGTTTAACAGAGTAACAGATTATGAAATACAGAATAAATTAGAACATGACCAAAACTACTAAAGTACGGTAAAACTATGTATTAGTTCCTGATAGTTATCAACTGAGGAATTCATCTGGTGTATGCTGACGTGTTCTTTCGATTGACTGTGAATGAACAAAATCAGCACAGACGCCTGTTACAGACAGTGGACCACCTTTGTACAATGCTTTCAATGATAACATTTTCCAAATCTTCATTTTCATTGTAACATTCAAGATGATTGTCGATACCTTCAAATTCTTTGTAGTGCCTAACTTGTTGAAGTAGTGAAATTGTTTCATTTTCACTCCTGACAGTTCCTGGCATCTTCAAGCCTGCACGTTTGAAATCGCAGCTGAAACAGTCTGAAATGTTTATTACTCGCCAATGATCAGTGACTGAAATCACTGCTTTTTGAACATAGTCAGATGTGATTTTTTAAAAAACTGTTTGCTCTAAGCACAGTGTAGTGTCTAACGGCCACATGACATGTACATGACTGATGCTAGTTAGAAAATGTTCTGCAACAGTCTCCTATTCCAATTGAGCGACATTCTTCTTGGCAATTCCTTTCTCCAGAAGAGGTTTGCCATTGCCTGCTTCTGGGAAGAGTCTTTACAAGATGGGTGATCCCAGCCATTGTCAATACTCTTCAGAGATTTTGAATAAGCTCTTCTCGGGCTTCCAGCCGGGTATAGGTATTAATTTTAACTGGCAAACTCGGCCATCTTCATCAGGGATGATGCCTAGGCATTTTTAACACAGTGGTATACCTCTGCTGTCTGTCCCTCCTGATTCGTTAATACTCAAACAATCAGGTTTCCGCTGTCCCACTTCGTTTACAATCAAATTCCAGTTCTTTCGTATAGCGAGCCCTTCATCTTTGTTAAAATACTTATTCTCTAGTCTTAAATCTTTTTTTTTTCTAAATCTTTTTATTAATATTAGTAATATGGACAGAATACAAATGATATATTGATAAAGAAATTACCAACATATAAATTCCATTGCATATGAAAAAAAACATACATAATAGTTTCAATATAAATAAGTTTACCAAGACATAAGCCATAAAATATATGTATGAACATAGTAAGTCTAAATATTTCATAATATATGATATAAAGAAAACAGAAAAAAGAAAGAAAAAAAACAAAAACAAAAAAATAATGCAAAACTAGCTAATTTAATCTAATAACTAATATAGAAGAAAAAAGAAGCAAAAAAAAGAGAGAAAAAAAAAGGGGCTGTTTATAATATCTCACAAAAATAAGTATTCATCAGTGCCGTCACTTCCGGTCCTCTCAAAATACATAAGCTAAAAGCTGGGAAATCAAATGAACTTGGCACAGGGTCATATTACATCATATGAAAATGTTGAATAAATGGTCTCCATAACTTTTCAAATTTAATAGAAGTCTCAAAAGTACCACTTCTAATTTTTTCTAAATTTAAACATAACATAGTTTGAGAGAACCAATTAAATACAGTGGGAGGATTAATTTCTTTCCAATTCAACAATATAGATCTTCTAGCCATCAGAGTTAGAAATGCAATCATTCGACGGGCAGAAGAAAATAAATGCAGCGGGTCTAAGATTGGTAAACCAAAAATTGCGGTAATAGGATGAGGTTGTAAATCGATATTCAAAACTGCAGAAATAATATCAAAAATATCTTTCCAATATTTCTCCAAAAATGAACAAAACCAAAACATATGAGTTGAAGACGCAATTTCAGAATGACATCTATCACAAATAGGACTAATATGAGAGTAAAAATGAGCTAATTTACCCTTGGACATACGACCTTAAATTGTATTAATGAATGTTTGGCACATAACGATGATGTATTAACTAATTGAAGAATTCTATCCCAATTCTCACTAGAAATACCAAGACGAAGCTCTCTTTCCCAATCCTTTTTAGTCTTATAAAGAGGCTCTGAACGTACTCTAGTCTTAAATCAATGGTTTCCTTTACCAGGTGGTCCCAAAAGCCATTGGTGCAGCACAGTAGCTTTGTGCCGTCAAAGTCAGTCCCATAGCCACTGCGAATGCTATGTTCTGTTTCTCTGGGTTACCCAAACGGATACATTTTCTATGCTTTTAGTGACTGTCTGACTGATATATACTGCTCCGCATTCACAGGGAATCCTGTAAACGCCAGACATCCTGGGTCCCAAGTCACCTTTGACCCACATAAGCTGTGATTTGAGTGTCCTTACAGGTTTGTGGATGGTATTAATCTAGTATTTCTTCAGGATCCTGGCAATCCTTCCAGAAGCCATGGAAATATAGGGTGGTAGCAACAGGTTTCCCCTCATTGTTAGGTTCCCTGTCTTCTGTTGGCCCCCTTTAGAGATTGTCTGCCTGGTGTCATTGATCCCATAATCAGGACTTGTGATATGCACCAGCCACTCCCATGGCTTTATGTGACCCCGAACAGGAGGCTCAGCAGATGCGACAAGGGTGACCTGCAGGCTAGCGGAGGGAAGGAGCACCTTACACCTCCTTTGGTAGAGACATATCTCCACCCTGCCACCCTAGCTTTTGACTATTTTACTCAATGCTGTTCAAAGTCATCTACGGACATCCCCTCCATTTATTTGTTTATAAATTCTTGCAAATATCTGATCAAAGGATCAAGACAGGGGCAGAGCAGTCGGAAACCTCCGCACTTGAGTGATCACCCTTTCAGAGAGAGAGAGAGAGAGAGAGAGAGAGAGAGAGAGAGAGAGACTATCAAGTTGCCCAAGGGTTGGGAAAGGCAGTACTTTTTGATAGACTCTAGATCATGGTTGTAGTGGGTGGTTGGTGCTCTTGCTGGAGCAGGTGGGGAGGAGAGGAGGAAGAATTGGTGCTTTTGTTGCTTGTGCATGGGACATAGTGGGACTTTGGGGTTTTAACATCTGTCATTCATTCTTTGGGTTTTTTTCTCTCTGTTTCGTGGATGTCTACAAAGTGTAAGGTTTTCAGTTTGTATACTGTATACATTCTGTGGTATTAAATTGAACCACTGATAGGGATTTCCATTCTGGTGTGGAGATGGTACCAGGATTATGGGAAATAGTAATAACAGGAATTGTTGAATATGCTTGGTGTGTATGGCAGGCCCAGAAGACCTGTAACTCCCTAGCATTCCCAGCATTGGCCACTAACGAATTGCTTCAGCATCACCGTGGTGCATACTGTCTGCAAACTCTGAATAGTCAGAGGTCCAAGATCTTGATGGGAAGTTTGTGTGTGGTGAGCTGCAGCAGCTCCCTGTACGGGTACTCTTCTTTCACTTGTTATAGTCAATCTTTTCAATAATTCTTGTCTGTGTTCCTGTTCTCCGGGCTCCGTTAGCAACTGTAGGATTCGCTAGTGTGACTGATACCTCGTGTGAGCCTGGGAGGAAAACATGGTAACCACCCCCCCCCCCCCCCCACCCCGCATCCATCAGGATTGAGATGTGGGCCACCAGGTTCTGTTACCTGAGCATGTGATCTGCACAAGGGCATCTGGTGGTTTCTATCTAAAAAGGGGCCAATGTGGTTTCTCTGGGCACAAGTTATTGCCACATTGTTGGAATCTGGCACAAATTGTGGTGGTCTGAGTCCAGCAGGTTGTACAGCGGGGTTTGGCCTGCCTAATCTACATCCACTCTTCGATCCCTTCATCATTCCAGTCTAGGACTTGAGCAATAAAATATTCATTATGTTCAGTGTATTATCCTGTATTTCTGATAAATTATAAATACCTTCATAATACCGACCGGCATTTGCCTGAGCCCTTACCGGAAACCAGGAGGTTGACCATTTTGTAGTGCTCGGTTGGGTGCTGCAGCACTTGTCACGAGCTCTCTGAGTTGGACTACTGATAAATAATAATTCTTTCTAAAATAATACTTTTGTTATAATGTAACCATGTTGGGTGCCAACTGATTATTATTAGGCTTGCTGTCCACAAAGATCTTAAGCCCTATTGGAAATAAATACTCATGAGCACTCTCACTAAAAGGAGATTATAGTTTAACTAACCAATCTTCACTTCCCACTGTGAGTTCAAATGCCAGTACCCACTATCCAAGCGGTGAGAACCCCTCTCTCACAAGAAGATACTTCCAATTAACAAAGTAGTTTATTTATTCTCAGTGACACACAATTAAATCCAGACAACACTCTTTAAAACATGTTTGAAACTTAGAGAGATATCTATCTTAAACACTTTCAAATTCAAACCATTTCGAGATCGCAAGTAATTTCAAAAACAGGATTTCCAAAACACAAGCACAATTTCTATAAACTAAAAAGACATGCCCACAATGCAGATAAATGAATTGTCCATCGCAGAAATCAAATCCAGAAGAATGTTTTCCAGTTCACCCTGTGTTTCTTACACGCTTCTTGATGCGTCCTACCCCATTCCTAATAAGCCTGGACTGCCTTCTGCATTTATCCAGCTTCTTGCTACTTGGGTAACTTTACATGTGTGTGATATATCCTCAAATATGGTTTATACACAAACAGTTTAAAAGCTTTTTTGAGACACAAACCCAAGCTGCCTACCATAAATGCTGTAAAGCTAAATTCCTTGAGTACATAAAACTTACAATTTATTAATAAATCAGTTATTGATATACTGTGTTTGTTTCCATCTGGTCTAAACACTACTTTGGACTAATCAACTTGGTGTTGTCTGTTTTGAATTAAATAGCCCAGTGTCTTAGACTGCACCTCTTCAGCAGTAAGATGGGAGCTATGAACCAGCAAAACTGTGGTTCCATAAGGAGCTTGTTTGCAAAGTTGTGTTTTTTTTAAACTTCTAGCTGATTACTGCTTGCTATTTACATTTTAGGAACTGAAGACTTGCTCCTACTTGCAACTAGAAGCTAAACAAATACAGTGTTTGTACTCTTAAGTGGCAGCTGCTGAGTTTAGAAAGCCGAGCTTATAAAACAACCAAGAGGCCCACTGGCCCAGGAAGTGAATATCCATCACAGCAGTCGTCAATGGGATTTATTCTGGCTGGAAGTCTGTGATCCGTGCTGTTCTGCAGGGATCTCTACTGTTTGTGACATATACAGTAAACTGGATGATGACAGATGTAGATGGTTGAGTTAGTAAATTAGTTTGCAGGTGATACCAAGACTGGTGGTGTAATGGAGAGCGTAGAAGACTGGCCAACGGTACAGTGGGATCTAGGTCAGCTGCAGATATGGGTGGAGAAATGGCAGATGGAGCTTCACTGTGCCAAATGTGGAGTGCTGTACTTTGGGAGATCAAATGTAAAGAGACAATACACTGTCAATCGCAAAAACATAACACTGTTCCTGAGCAGAGGAATCTTGCAGGCAGAAAGGAATAGTTCAGTTGGCATATATTATGAAGTTAACCAGTTCAACACAACATTGTGGGCCAACAGGACTGTTCCTGTACTGTACTGTTCTATGTTCACTATCAATGCAACCCTATCCCAGCCTGTAACCCACAATCTCTACTTTCTCATTAATTCAGGCACTCAACTGCAAATTAGGGGCAATCTATCGGTTAACTAATTGCCAAATATCTTTGGGATGTAGGGGAAACCGAAGAGAGTGCAAATTCCACATGGAGAGCATCAGAGGTCAGAACTGAATGAGGAACTCTGGTATCGTGAGACGGTGGTTCCACACACTGAATCACTCTGCTGCCAAAAGCAATGGTGTCTGACCCTTGTTGAGGTGCCAGGGCAGTGCTGAGTCCTCAGGAGCTGCTGCTTGTTGGGACTGCAGGCAGAATCAGAATTGAGTTTAATATCACTGGCATGAGTCGTGGAATTTTTCTTTGCTGCAGCAGTACATGGTACATAATACTAGAGAAAAAAGATGATTACAGGAAGTATTTTTTATATATAATGTCTGGGAGAGGTGCTAAGACGTGCTGAGTGAAATGCACTGTGCCTCAGCTCCAAGTCAGAGAGTTGCCGGTTCAAATCCCACTACAGAGACACAGGTACAAATTATGGGGATGATGTTGTCAGGGAGGTTCGTAAGATAGTGCTGCTCAAGCAGAGAGACAGTACTGAGGGAGTGTCTCACTGTCAGAGGGACAGTACTGAGGGAGTGTCTCACTGTCAGAGGGACAGTACTGAGGGAGTGTCTCACTGTCAGAGGGATGGTACTGAGGGAGTGTCTCACTGTCGGAGGGATGGTACTGAGGGAGTGTCACTGTCGGAGGGACAGTACTGAGGGAGTGTCTCAATGTCAGAGGTACAGTACTGAGGGAGTGTCTCAATGTCGGAGGGACAGTACTGAGGGTGTGTTGCACTGTCGGAGGGACAGTACTGAGGGAGTGTCGGACTGATGGAGGTACAGAGGTGACAGAGAGGCAGTTCTCTCTGGGAAAAAAACTGATAAATAATATAATTTATTTTGGATGATTGTGCGGTGTTCTCTAAAGTGAGAAGTTGTCACCCGGATTTGAAGGAGTGCTCCTTGCATTGCCAGCTCCTGGTGTAAATGTCAGAGAATTTGTGTGCAGGAGAAGGGAGAATGTGAAAGTGTCTGTTGTGCATGTTGTAATCCTAGTGACTGTTCACAGATGGAGAATCACTTTACTTCCACTTTTAGCTGTGACCACTGCTCGACTGAATGTAAACAATCCCAGCACTGACGTTTCAAAATGTCATGCAGGCAGAATGAGAGGGGCTAACCCAGCAAATGTGCCTGCAGTTTAACTCTGGTCACGCCAGTAGCCGTGGTGATTTTTCAAGGCCTCGTCCACTGTGTTGTCGTGTTCAAGTGGTGAATTTGGTTTACAAATTTCTTTCTCTCAACCCGGAACTTCCCAGATCTACGTCTTTGCGCACAGGAGCGGAGTGGGATGTAGTAATCGTGTTTTCATACGGTGACACAGATAGTAGGGCCACTGCCTCATGGCTCCAGTGACCGAGGTACAACCTTGACCTCCAGTGCCGTCGTTACAGAGTTTGCACTTTCTAATTTTGATCATGTGGATTTGGCCTGGTTTCTCTGGTTTCCTCCAATTCCCCGAAACCATACAGGTTGGTAGGTCAATTAACCACAGTAAATCGTCCCTAGTGTGGAGGTGAGTGGGCAGATCCAGGATGAGCTGTTCAAGGTGTGGGAAGGATAAAATGGGATCACTGTATTGGGGTGCTCCCGGTGTGGGCTCCTGTGAATCGGTGAGACCCGGCGCCGATTGGGAGACAACTTTGCCAAGCACCTTCGCATCATCTGCAACAACCAGCAGACCACCCATTTCAGTTTTACTCCCCATTCCCATTGCTCCATGTCAGTCCGTGGCCTCCTCTGCTGCCGCGATGAGGCCACGCTCCAGATGTGGCTTCACCTCATTTTATAAGCAACACCTCGCTTGTATTCCGTCTGGGTAGCCTCCAACCTGATGACATGAACATCGATTTCTCACACCTCCGGTAATTCCCTCCCTCTCCTCTCCTTTACCATTAACCGTTCTGGTCTCCCTCTCACACCTTCTTACCTGCCCACCTCCTCCCTCTGGTGCTCCTCCCCTTCCCTTTCTTCCATGGTCTCCTCTCAGATTCCCCCTTCTCCAGCTCTTTATCTCTCTCAACAACTAATTTCCCAGCTCGTTGCTTCACCCCCCTCCCAGTTTCACCTGTCACCTTGTACTTCCTCCTCCCACCTTCATATTCTGACTTCATCCCTCTTCCTTTCCAGCCCTGATGAAGGGTCTCAGCCCGAAATATCGACTGTTTATCCCCACCCACAGGTGCTGCCTGGCCCGCTGAGCGCCCCGGCACATTGCTCTGGATGTCCAGCATCTGCAGTATCTCATGTCTCTGTGTATGGGTGTTTGACAGTCGGTGTAGATCCTGAGGATCAAAGATACTGTTGCCATGCTGAAGGACTCTCTGGTATACCACAGCTACTTGTTGAACAGCTGGCGGATTCTGGAGAGGCTGTTACAAAAATGTTTCTGGGTTATTGGGGCAGCACGGTAGCATAGCGGTTAGCACAGTGTTTTACGGTACAGGTGACCTGGGTTCAATTCCCGCCATTGCCTGTAAGGAGTTTGTACATTCTCCCTGTGACTGTGTGGGTTTCCTCCGGGTGCTCCGGTTTGGTCTCACATTCCAAAGACGTGCCTGTTGGTCAGTTAATTGGTCATTGTAAATTGTAATTTGGGGGATTGCTGGGCGGTACGGCACAAAGGGCTTACTCCTCCTTTACGCCAATCAATCAATGAGACACCAAATAGAAGATGGATGGGCGAATGGGAACTCAAACCAATGTCACCAGCTCGAAGCAGTAACTGTCACACAGATTGGATCAGATGTTATGTCTCAAGGCTGGATTATCACCTCCCACTATGTTTTCAAGCCCCAGTGTATCTCCAGTCCATGGTGCCGTGAGAGTTCTGGCACCGCGGTGCTGGGAGCACGGCAGCAAGAGGACGCAGATCCAGGTACCGCGCTGGGCTTGATCGGTCAACAATGGAGGCTCGGCCCCAGTGACCCAGAAGAGAATCACCTGCTCTCAAAGCTGAAAAAGAGTGAAGTAGGAGAGAAAGATAATCCCCCCCCAAGACAGGTGGTCTCTGAGGAAACATCTGCGTCTGCCACTGGCATGTTTGTGATCCTGCAAATTCTGGGATTTTCTCAGGATTTATAAATATACAATATATATGGACGCAGTTACCTTTGGACTGAGGGATCATGAATAACAATGAGGTTCGAAGGACATAAGCACAAGAAGTTCCTTTTGAAGTGTCTCCGTCTGAAATGTTGACACTGATTCACATCGATGCTGCCTGGCCTGCAGAGTTCCTCCAGTACTTTGTGTGCGTTGAAAGTGGGAAGACACTTTGAGGCACGAATGTAATTTGCCACCCATCATCATCTGTGCCCAAACATCGTCTGGGTCTTTCTGGATGCTGGCGTGGCTTGCGTCATTTGCTGAGGAATTGCAAGTGGAACAGAGCATTGTGCCATTCAGTCACCTGCCCATTCACCCCCTCCCTCACCTCCATTTGGAACTGCAAACAGTCCTTCCAGGTGAGACAAATCTGATGGGGCACATCTACTGTATCCAGGGCTCCTGATGCAACTCCACTACATTAGTAAGACTCAACTTAGATTGGGGGTGTCAGGACGCTGGAGCAGGGATCCAATCGCAGACCCAGTACTGTGCACACAGTGATATAAATGAGTAACAAATCCTGAGGTGCAAACAAAGTCGATGTCAAAGTTCAGGCAGAGATCAAAACATCCACAGAAATCCAAAAACCAGAATCAGGAAACAAGCAGAGTTAATATTCACATACAAATACCGGAAAGGCTCAGGAAAACTCACTGGTACAATCTGGCAACAGACGGGTGAAAGCACAGGACTGAAATACATGGAGCAATGAACAGAGGCAGATGGCAGGTGGAGCACAATGAGACACAGGTGGCAGCAATACAGGTAATAATGAGAAACAGGTGAGAGACGGATAGTCAGTAATACAGGGGCTGGAGTAGAGCAGGAGCACATGGGAATACAAAACCACAGACTGACGGCCAGAGGGAAAGCACACCAAAAGACAGTTCAACTGGAGGTACTGACGGGGGACCACTTTGTCAAGCACCTTTGCTTCATCCACAACAAGTGGGATTTCCAGGTGGCTAACCATTTTAATTCCACCTCATATTCTCAGTCCAAGTCCTCCTCTCCTGCCATGGTGAGGCCATTCTCAGGCTTGAGGGACAACACCTCATATTCCATCTGTGTAGTCTCCAGCCTGATGGCATGAGCATCGATTTCTCAAACTTCCAGTAATTTCCCCCCTCCCCTTCCCTCTTCAATTCCTCATTTGCTCCCCTCTCACCGCTCCTCTTCTCCTCACCTGTTTATCACCTCCCCCAGCGCTCCTCCTCCTTCCCTTTCTCCCACAGTCCACTCTCCTCCCCTATCAGACTCCTTCTTTGCCAGCCCTTTACCTTTCCTACCTCTCACCTCCCAGCTTCTCTCTCTCCCCCTCTCCCCCCCCTCTCTCTCCCTCCCCCCCTCTTTCCTTGTAAACCCTTCCTTCCTCCCTCAGTGCTAGCAATCTCCCTCTAACACATGTCATCTCTGTGCATGAACTCAGGCAAAAGTCTGAATCCACAATCACTTGGTCTTACAGTGAGTGCCAAGTTGTTGCTGCGACACCACTAACTATCTCAATTCTGTGTGCCTCCTCATCACCACCTGAGATTCGGCCTGCAATTGTTTTATGCACAGTGTACGAGTTGCGCCTAGCCATATAGTCATGAGTGTAGACCAGGTGGGCAAACTTTTTGACTTGTGGGCCACAAAGGGTTCTAAAATTTGACAGGGGGGCCGGACCAGGAGGAGATGGATGGACTGTTTTGGTAATACACCTCATAAGAGAAAATAAAATATCATGGGATATGTAGAAAACATGTGCTTTAATTTCAATTGAAAATGAACAAATGCATTACAACAAAATATCTGTCTTTGAAGTCCCATGGTATTTAGCTATTTATTGAAATGTCTTTTAAAACACTGAAAATTAAATGAATAAAATACAGCTTTTTTAATAGTAACAGTTATTATTTTAAAGCACTGAAAATTCTGTTATCCTTCAAGATATTATCATCATCACTCTCCTCCTGACTGTCTTTATTTCAAAAATGGTAGGAGATGCAGGTCTGCTTGTCCTGCTCCTTCTTATTCAATTGTCCCCTGTGCCAAAACTCAACAACGACCCGCACAATGACAGAACAGTGAGAGCACGCCAATATGCGGAGCTCTGTGCTCGCAAATCCCCACAGGCTATCTCCCTTAGCCGGAACGCTGGCTAATTGTGAGCCGGTTCGGATGTGCCAGGAAATAGGTCGCCACAAGGTCACAAAGTAAAGCGCAAATGTGGAGTAATACGCTGCACCTCAACAAAGGTCAATGTATATAGAGTGCGTCATCTATTGGGAAGACGCCAGAATTGTGGGGAAAAAACGTTAACAAGGTTTATTAATATAATTTCATCAAGTTCTGCGGGCCGGATTAAAAAGCTTAATGGGCCGCATACGGCCCGCGGGCCGTAGTTTGCCCATGCCTGGTGCAGCACCTGCTTAGAACCCCTGCCCACCTCCGGATCAGGGCCATGTGAAGCCATGGGAGCAGGTGGTGGATGGTCATATGAGCAGCCGGTGCAGATCACAAGTCCTGGTTATATGACCACTGATGCCGAGCAGACAATATTTGAAGAGTATTGATAATGGCCGGAGTCTCCTATCTTGTAAAGACACTGTCAGGAGAAGGCAATGACAAACCTCTTCTAGGAAAAATTTGCCAAGAACATTTGTGGTCGTAGGATGGTTTGTAGCCAATAGGAAGCATGAAAATATTCTAAGGGTTGCCATGGACTCAGTGGGGTGAATGGCAGGGAGAAAATAAGAGAAATTGAGGCAGGGTTTCGACCAAAAAAGTCGACATACTGTCTTTCTTCTCCCCCACCCCCGAGATTGCTCTATGTACAGAATTCCTCAGAGTGTAGTTTCTCCATATTCCATCATCTGAGGTAGCGGCGCCCCCAAATGGCAATTCCTGGCCATTGCAGCAACTGCAGATCTCTCATTCATAGTGATTGCAGCCAGTCTGATGAGAGTCGAGTACCCATGTTCAGGCCTTTGGCAGGTAAGATTTTGTTTTAAAACAGCAGCAGACATTCTGTGAGATTAAAATAATGCTGCAGGTTCTGGAAATCTAAGGGATAAGCTCAAAATGCTGCAAATTATAATCACAAGAGATTCTGAATGTGCTGGAAATATTGAGTGGTGCATGTGTGCTCACACACACGAAAATGTGAAAGTTTGTAATTGGAAAGGCTGGGTGAAATAGAATCTGGTTTATTCTGGGATAATGTATTCCTGTGTAGAGAGAGCCTTTCCTTACAGAAGAAACTAGATTTGTAAACCAAAGATATGAACCCAAAGGATCAAAGGGGTTATAGTAAAGGTTAACAAGTCAAACCTTTATAAATTACTGAATCACATTGAGGAATAAGCAGATTTGGTTTAATTTGCCATCATGTTCGGTACTGATCACAAGACTAGAACTAGAGGTCATAGGTTTAGGGTGAAAAGTGAAATTTTTAAGGGGAATCTGAGGGGGACTTCTTCCTTTGCAGGGTGGTGTAAGTGTGGAATGAGCTGCCGGCAGAATTGGTGGACGCAGGTTCAATTGGAACATTTAAGAAAAGCTTCGATAGGTACAGGATAAGAGGGGTTTGGTCCCGGTGTAGGTAGACCCAACCAGGCACAGGTGAGAAGGGTTGAAGGACCTGTATCTGTATCTATGACATCCAGTACCTGTGCTGTACTATTGTAGAGTCACAGAAAAGTACAGCACACCCTTCGGCCCGTCTAGTCTGTGCTGAGTCATATACACTGTCTACTCCCATCGAACTGTTTGTTTTCACCAGGCTGATATCTATTGGCTTTGTTGACAACCATTGTAGCCTAACAGGTTCTGGTAATGTAGGGGTAATTCTGGGGCATAGAAACCAGGACTATTGATTGAGGGACATGGGTTCAAATCCCACCACACAGCGGGAAAGTTTATTTATACAGTGTGAAAATGGCCCTTTCGGCCCAACAAGCCACAGTAGCCTCTTTCAAAGACCTCTTTCAGAGTCGATTCCTCCAGAAGACATGGTACATCATTAAAGACCCCTCATACACTCTCCATCAACTGTTCTGCCATCAAGCAAACATTACAGAAGCATCAAAACAAAAACCACAAGGCTACTAGACAGCTTCCTCCCACAAGCAGTCAGACTGCTGAATAGCTGTTCTACCTGACTCTGCTTTGGACACTTTTAACTTGATTTTAACTGACATGTGGCTGTTGTGTTTTACTATTTATTGTTGTGTTTACTACTTGTTGCATTTGTTATATTATGATTGCATTTGCCCCTGGAAAACGCTGGCTCATTCTGCCCTGCAGGGCTAATGTATGGTTGGAATAACAACAAAGTTTTTGAATCTTGAATCTAGCCAGTAACCCACCTATTTAACTCTAATCTAGTCACAGGACAACTCATAACGACCAATTAACCTACCAACCGGTAGGTCTTTGGACAGCAAGAGGAAACTGGAGCACCCAAAGGAAACATGCAGGCACATGGAGAATGTACAAACTCCTTACGCGGGCATCGGAATTAACCTCCGAACTCCAGAAAGCCCTGAGCTGTAATAGCATTGCATTAAACATTACGCGCAATGGCGCCCGAGTATGAACTTGTACATTTAGCGAGGGGGCTTTGGTAATCACAGGATTATTGGGTTGCTGAGAAGCAATCCTGCCATCCTTACACAATATGTCGAGCAGAGGCTGACAGCTTCAGGGACACAGGTTCAATCCTGACCCCAGGTGCTGTCTATGTGGAGTTTGCATGTTTTCCCTGTGACCATGTGGGTTTCCTGTGGGTCCTGCAGTTTCCTCCACTTTCTGAAGACCTGGGTATGTGGAATGTTAATTGGCGGCTAGGAATTGCCCTTACAGTGTGGGTGTGTAGAAGAATCTTGGGGCATTTCAATATGGAAGTGTGTAAGCAGACGCTTGATGTTATGCGCACTTGGTGGGCCAGTTTTAAGATGCCAAATTTGAAGTAAATTTATTACCAAAGTACAGATTTATGTTCTCACTGGCATTTGCAGTAGAACAAAGTAATACAGTATAATCAATGAAAATCTACACACTAAGACTGACAAGCAACCAATGGGGAAAAAGGAGACAAACTGCAAATACCATAAGTAAATACCTGTAAATAGATCGATAATCAATCAATAATCAGTCAATAAATAAGAACAGAGCATGAGTTGTGGAGTCCTTGAAAGTAAGCCCTAGGTTGTATTCAGTGATCAGTTCCGATAGGTTTTGTGACTATTTCGAAGAAAGGCATGGGGCTTAGGGAATCGGGGGATAATTTTGTCTTAAAGCGAAGCAAGCACATACTTGATGCAATTAACGTGTTTTGTGTAGAACCTCTAATGAATTACTTAAACATACAAAAATGCTGAATCAGACAATATATAATAAAAATTACCCAAACATGAAATACACAACGAGTTCAGTGTTAAGATGAGTGAAGCTGTCTGCACTGCTCCAGGAGCCTGATGGTTGCAGGGTATTAACTGTTCCTGAACTTGCTGGTGTGGGACCTAAGGCTCCTGTGCCTCCTGCCTGATGGCCAAAGCAGGAAGAGAGTATGGCCTGTATGGTGGGGGTCCCTGATGGATGATGCATTTTTTGTGGCTCCATGATTGAATTTCTGTGCCTCTATAATTGTATCTGACTCCAAAGCCACTGTTATTAATGATGGATAGTGAATAAAGGATAGAAGATAAACGGTGGCATTAGCCAGTGGTGTGCACATCCTGAAAGCAGCTGGTGGTGTAGTGGGATCCACATCAGACTTTGAGGCGAGTGGTCCTGTGTTCAAATCCGGCCAGCTCCTTGCATGCTTCCCATCTGTGCTGGGCTGAGCGTCGAGCTAGCAACTCAGCCTCGAAAAAAAACAGGCAAAAAATGAGCAGGAAAGAGCAACATCCTGAATATGGTTTAAAAGCACATTTGGCTGGGTGTGAAATCTTCTCAATCCTTCTAGATAAGTTTTTTATGTCTCATTTCTCTCCAAACCCTCTGCTCATTCCTCCCAGGAGATCCTCCGATCGGGGGACACGAATCAGGACGGACAGCTGAACCTGTCCGAGTTCACGGAGTACCTGCGACAGCACGAGAGGAAGCTCAAGCTGGTGTTTAAGAGCCTTGACCAGAACAATGATGGTATTTATGACATCAACTGCTCTCAGCAGCTCCAGTTAACCATAGAGTCAGAGGGAGATACTGCATAGAACCAGAACCTTTCGTCCACTGAGTCCGTGTGGACCACAAACCAATGACACTAATCTGTGCTTCTACTAACTTCCCATTCCCCCTATTCTGATACCTCCCACCTGCTCTAGGGGCAGTTTAGGCTGACCAATTAAGACCATAAGATATAGGAGCAGAATTAGGCCATTGGGCCTATTGAGTCTGCTCCATTATTTCATCACAACACATCCATTTTCCCACTTAGTCTCAATCTCCTGCCTTCTTCTCGTATCCCTTCATGCCCTGACTAATCAAGAATTTTTCAGCCTCTGCCTTAAATATACCCAATGACTTTGCCTTCATAGTCACCTGTGGCAACAAATTTCACTCTCTGGCTAAAGAAATTCCTCCTCCTCATCTCCATTCTAAAAGGACATCCCTCTATTCTGAGGCTATGTCCTCTGATCTTAGACCACAGGAAACATCCTCACCAAATCTACTCTATCGAGGCCTTTCAATATTTGATAGGTTTCAATGAGTTTTCCCCCTCATTCTTCTGAATTCCAGTAATACAGATCCAGAGCCATCAAACACTCCTCATATGACAAGCCATTCAATCCTAGAATCATTTTTGTGAAGCTCCTTTGAACCCTCTCCAGTGTCAGCACATCCTTTCGAGGATAAGGGGCCCAAACCTGCTCACAATACTCCAAGTGAGGCCTCACCAGTGCTTCATAAAGCCTCAACATTATATCCTTGCTTTAACCCGCTGGCCTGTCCGTCTTTGGTGAGGAAACAGGATTATCTGCAAAGGGAGAACATGCAATGTCCACAAAGACAGCAGCCAAGGTCAGGATTCTATGATGGTGACATGAATCACTGTCCAGTTAGTTGTTCTTTAGTTTTTGTTTTGGTATGTAGAGATAGTTTTGGGGACAGGGAGAGGAGTTAGGGTTTAGAGAAGGGGATGTGGGGGAATTAGAGGTCAGGCCAGAGTCTTAAGTCTTTACTCCATGCACCCCTCCTACAATCTCTTCTCCCTCCTGACAATAAAAAAGTGACTTGACTTGTGTTGGAAGGCCAGTGTTGTGGATGTCTGGCTGGATATTGGTCTGGCAGAGCTGTGTCAGTGTGGGCTGGTGACAAATCACACCCAGGGTCCGCGGGTTCTGTAGTTGGAGTTCCATGCGGGCAGGCGGAATGTGGTCTGAGGAACCCCTGAGTTCACGAATCAGTGAGACTGGAGCTTGAGGCTGGTGCTTGGGGTCCCTGTTGAGCATCGAGGCCAGAGGGTTGAATTCCCAGTGTTGAGGCCTGTTGGTCACAGCCCAGAGTCTACTGAGGAGGCCGAACCCCAGAGTCTATGAGGCTGGGTCTGAGTGTGAATTCACTGGAGGCTGGAGACCAAAGAACGTGGCCTGTCCTGGGCTTGGAGGACTCTATATGTGCATGGGTGGGAGGGAGGAATGGGGCTTGTCTTGCTGCTGTTGTTTTGTTGCTTGTTGTGTTGTGCTGAGCACTGTGAGCGTGGTACGTTGGCGCAGGAATGTGTGATGACAGTTGGGGGCTGGGCTAAGCACAACCTGAGGTGTGTTAATGCAAGTGCTACATTTCACTGCACGTTTCAGTCTACACGTGATAAATAAACTTGAATCTTGAATCTTAACCTTGGACTTGGATTTATGACACTGTGGGGCCGCAGCTCCCCCCTGCTCTGATATCCAGCCTGACCCTGACCCGTACAGACAGTGTTGTCCTTTTGACAGCACAGATGGTCCCAGTTAATTGGGACACATCGGGACCGGTACATTTTGACCCTACAATTAAGCAGCTGCCCTAGTTAGCCAAGGTTTCATGGAAGGAGTTAAAAAGGTATAAAAAAGACAAGCTATTGTTCAATTGTGTAACAAATTATGTATTTCAATGAAATACAGAACAAATTAGAACACTATCAAAACTACTAAAGAACTATAAGTCTGTGTGTTAGTTCCTAATGGTTACAGTTGAAGGAATTCATCCAGTGTACACTGCTGTGCTCTTTTGATATAAATGAACAAAATCAGTGCAGACACCTAGTGCAGGTAATGGACTGCCTTCATACAATTTTTGATGATTGCATCCTCCAAATCTTCACTTTAATTGTAACATTCAAGATGAATTCACAAATTCTTTGTGGCTCCTAACTTGTTGAAGGAGTGAAATCATTTCATTTTCTCCTCTGGCTGTTCCTGGCATCTCCAAGCCTGAATGCTTGAAACCTCAATGAGCAAGTCAGTTCCGAATTGTCTTACTGCTTATTTCTCAATAACTATCCGTGACCAGAATCGCTGCTTTTTGAATGCAGACACATGTAACTGATGCTATTTGAGCACAGTGTGGTGTCTAACGGTCACACAAGTGCTCCCGTCTGACACTATTTGGAAACTGTCTCCTGTCCCAATTCAGTGCTGTGATGTTGCAAATAACAGAAGAGAGCCCTGGCTATTTTCTTGATTTGTACTTTTTCTTTAAGATTTGTCCCAAATAACTGAGAGCTCAATTAGCCAGAATCCACTGTATTTCCAGAACGACGACACAGCGGGGTTCCAGCCCCATTCAGCCATCAGTGAGGACATGGTGCAGCACACCTTCGTCTCACTAACTGGATTTCACTCTATGATTCTGCTTCTCATCACCTTTCTAAGAATTTGTCCTGGAGACTGGAACCGCATTAACTGCCCAAGACAAACTGTCCCCAGGAATATTGATCAGCCTTCTTGAATGGTGACCGTCCTTGTGGTGAAGGCGTTTCCATGGTGCTGCTTAGCGTGGAGCTCAGGACTTGCCCTGAGCAATGATGAAAGAGCAGCTCAATATTTCCAGCAGTATGTGACTTGGAAACGTACCTAAAGATTGTAGTTTCCCCACAAGAACCAAGAAACAGGAGCAGGGACCTCTTGATCTTACTCCACCATTCAATCGATCTGTGGCTCGGGTGACTGTTGGTCTCCATAAGGCCGTAAAATTGTACGACATAGGAACAGAGTTAAGCCACTTGGCCTCTCAAATCTGAGTTCTGCTTTCTGCCTGTTTCTCATAACCCTTGTTTGTCTTGTGTTTGAAGTATATCTCTCCCTCAGCCTTGAATGGCTGAGCATCTAGGGCAGAGAACTCCATATTCATAGCCCTTTGAGACAAGAAATTCCTCTTCATCTCAATCTTAAATGACTGAACTTGTATCTTGTGACTATTCCCCTTGGTGTCAGAGACCTCTACCAGAGGTCTCACATCACATCCTCACATTACCAATGGGTTGAAAGTCTTATTGCATGAAGATCCCCTGTCATTTTCATAAACGTCCAAAGAACAGGGGCACACTTTTATGCAAGACCTGCCAGGTACACCATCAAGGCATCATGCCTTGGTGGTGTACCTGGCAGGGTACTGAAAACCAACTTGTGGGATATCCTCAATCACTCAATGTTGCAATCAGAGGTCCACGTCTGCTTCAAAAGGGCAACAGTTGTATCAGTGCCCAAAGAGAGCTGGCTTAATGACTTCCATCTGGTAGCTCTCACATCTGCTGTGATTAAATACTTTGACAGGTACTGAAGTTACCTCCTGCTTGAGCTGTGGACCCACTGTGGTTTGCCTACCACCACAACAGGTCTACAGCAGATACAATCTCACTGACTCTCTACTCAGCCTTGGACCTACTAGACACCAGCAGTATCTACAAGAGGCTACTGTTTAACGATCACAACTCAGCGGTTAACACCATCATCTCCCCGGTTCTAATCAGCAAGTTTCAAAACTTGGGCCTCTGTATCTCCCTCTGCAACTGGATCCTTGACTTCCTCATTGGGAGATGACAATCATTATGGATCGTTAATGTCACTTCCTCCTCACTGGCAATCAACATAGGAACAAGGATGCATGGTCAGGCCATCGCGATACTCTCTCTGCACCCATGACTGTGTGGCCAGGCACAGCTCAAATGCCATCTACAAGTTCACAGATAACACCAAGTTGATGGTAGAAACTCAGATGGTGAGGAGGAGGCATCAGCTGCAGAATAGGCCAGCTGGTCGAGTGGTAATGCAACAACCTTGTACTTAACATTAGCAAGACCAAGGACCTGATTGTGGGCTTCAGGAAGGGAGAGTAAAGGAACACGCACCTGTCCTCAGCAGTGGAAAGGGGGAGCAGTTTCAAGTTCCTGAGCATCAGCGTTTCAGAGGATCGATCCTGGGGCCACCATATAGATTCAGTCATGAACAGTGGCTATACTTCATTAGGAGTTTGAAGAGGTTTACCATGTAACTAAAGACTCTAGTAAATCTCTGCAGATGTTCTGTGGAGCATTCTCCGCTGCTTGATATGGAGGCTCTGATGCCCGGGATCAGAAGAGGCTGCAAAGAGTTGGAGACTCGGCCAGGTCCGTTCTGGCACCAAACCTCCCTGCCACTGAGGATATCTTCAGAAGGTAACACCCACCATGAAGGGCCCTCACCATCCAGAACATGCCCTCATCAGGGAACAGGTACAGGAGCGTGAAGACCCACACTGAACAACCGAGGGACAGTTTCTCCTCCTCTGCCACCAGATTTCTGAATGACCCAGGAACACGACTTTTGCACTGTTTGCTTTTATATGGTAACTTATCATAATTTGTTATGCCTGCACTGCTGCCCGAAAACAACAAATTTCACGGTTAACGTCAGTGCCAAAAAACCTGATTCTGGTTCTGATCTTTAACCCCTTTATCCCTGAATACAATTGAGTGCACTCTCAGTTCACGGTCTCCAACATCCTTCCTTAACGAAGAAGATCAGACCTGTATGCAGTGTCCCAAGTGTGACCTTGGCTAAACAGTGCAATTTTAGCACGACCTCCCGACTTTTTGTATTCCAAAGCCTTTGCAATAAAGCTCACATCACGCTGGCTTTTCTAGATATTTGCTATGTTCCAAGGTGTCAACCATGCTTCTCCTTCTGGGACCAGAGGAAACTTGCTTTCACTCCATTAAATGCATTATTAAATGCAGCATCTCCAAGTTTGCGGATGACACGAAGCTGGGCGGCGGTGTTAGCTGTGAGGAGGATGCTAAGAGGATGCAGGGTGACTTGGATAGGTTAGGTGAGTGGGCAAATTCATGGCAGATGCAATTTAATGTGGATAAATGTGAGGTTATCCACTTTGGTTGCAAGATCAGGAAAACAGATTATTATCTGAATGGTGGCCGATTAGGAAAAGGGGAGATGCAACGAGACCTGGGTGTCATTGTACACCAGTCATTGAAGGTGGGCATGCAGGTACAGCAGGCGGTGAAAAAGGCAAATGGTATGTTGGCATTCATAGCAAAAGGATTTGAGTACAGGAGCAGGGAGGTTCTACTGCAGTTGTACAAGGCCTTGGTGACACTGCACCTAGAATATTGTGTGCAGTTTTGGTCCCCTAATCTGAGGAAAGACATTCTTGCCATAGAGGGAGTACAGAGAAGGTTCAGCAAATTGATTCCTGGGATGGCAGAACTTTCATATGAAGAAAGATTGGATTGACTAGGTTTATACTCACTGGCATTTAGAAGATTGAGGGGGGATCTTATTGAAACGTATAAAATTCTAAAGGGATTGGACAGGCTAGATGCAGGAAGATTGTTTCCGATGTTGGGGAAGTCCAGAACGAGGGGTCACAGTTTAAGGATAAAGGGGAAGCCTTTTAGGACCAAGATGAGGAAAAACTTCTTCACACAGAGAGTGGTGAATCTGTGGAATTCTCTGCCACAGGAAACAGTTGAGGCCAGTTCATTGGCTATATTTAAGAGGAAGTTAGATATGGCCCTTGTGGCTAAAGGTTATCAGAGGGTATGGAGAGAAAGCAGGTACAGGGTTCTGAGTTGGATGATCAGCCATGATCATACTGAATTGTGGTGCAGGCTCAAAGGGCCGAATGGTCTACTCCTGCTCCTATTTTCTATGTTTCTATTTGAATGGTCTGGGCTCGGATCGGCTGAATGGCCTCACTATGTTTGTCCTGGCCTCCTACTATTTCTTCTTCAATTTGAAAGGTGCTAGGGGTGGATGAAAGGGTTGAGGGGAAAGTCATTGCCAGGAAATACTCTGTGCCAACTGAAAGAGATTGTGTGTGTGTGGGGGGGTGGGGGGTGATAGATAAGATCATGGTCTTGTAACCTATCGGTCAAAACTAATAATTCGTGAGGTTACATCTTGCAAAAGCACCTGGGGATTTTAAAAGGCTCACAGCTCCATGAATTTGGATTTGAAACTGACCTGTTGCATCTTCTCTCTGAGAGCACTGGGTTCCCCAGGGTGATCTGCGCTCCACCCACAGCTCCTGCTGGCTGCTGTGAATTGCCACCAAGGAGAGGTGGGTTTGAATCAGGTCGGTCAAGTGGGAGAGAACAGGTTGCAGGGAAATAATCAAGGGTAGCGTAGCGGTTATCAATTCGTAATTACAGCTCAGGGATTCAGAGTTCAATTCCCACTGCTGTCTGTAAGGAGCTTGTACTTTCTCCCTGTGACCACGTGGATTTCCTCCGGGTGCTCCCGTTTCCTCCCACAGTCCAAAGACATACCGGTTAGTAGGTTAACTGGTCATTGTAAATTGTCCTGTGATTAGGCTCATGTGTGCTGCTGGGCGGTGCAAATCGCTGGCTGAAGCTTCTGTTTCTCACTGTATCTCTAAATAAAATAGTTGGATAAATAGGCTGGGGAATGTAACAGTTGAGGTTGCTCTGAGAGCCAGAATAGACTTGTCAGGCCGAATGACCTCGGAAATTGTAAGGAAGTATTAATATCCATCTGTACTGGTGATCATGAATTGTTGCAAGGACCCTCCTGTTCACTGAGGAAAGGACTTGCTCTCCTTACCCAATCTGACTGATGTGTGGCAATGCAGTGACTCTTTACTGCTCTCTGTTTGGGATATTTAAATAAATATTGATACCGCCCTCACCTGCATCTCCTCCATCTCCCAAACATCCATGCTCACCACATCTTCCCGCTGCCTGAACAGTGATAGAGTTCCTCTTGTCCTCACCTACCACACCATGAGCCTCTGCATCCAATGCATCATCCTCCGCAACTTCTGCCATCTCCTAAGGGATCCTGACACGAAACACAGCTTTACCTTTCCCTCCCTCTGCTTTCCGCAGGGATTGCTCCCTCCACAATTCCCTCGTCCATTTGTCCCTCCCGACTAAACTCCCTCCAAGCATTTATTCCTTCAAGTGGCCCAAGTGCTACACCTGCCCCTTCACCTCCTCCCCCACCTCCAGTTAGGGCCCCAAACAGCCATTCCTGGTGAGGCAATGATTCGTCTGTGAATCTGCCGGAACCGTCTGTTGTACCCGCTGCTCCCAATGTGGCCTCCTGTACGTTGCTGAGAACTGTTGTAAGTTGGGAGACCGCATCGTCCAGCGCCCCTGCACCGTCTGCCACAAGCGGAACTTCCTGCTGGCCCAACGCTTTAATGATGAAACCCATTCCCGTTCTGACATGTCGGTCTATGGCCACATTCAGGGTGGAAGAGCAACACCTATATTTCATCTGCATAGCCTCCAACCTGATGGCATGAATATTGATTTCTCCTTTCGGTAAAGAAAATTTCCTCCCCCTTCCTTCTTGTCCCCACACTGGCCTCGCCTCCTCTCGCCTGCCTATCACTTCCCCTTTAGTGACCTCCTCCTTCCCTTTCACCCACGGTCCACTGTTCTCTCCTATCAGATCCCTTCCTCTGCAGCCCGCTATCTTTCCTACCTACCTGGCTTCACCTATCACTGTCTAACTATCCTCCTTCTCCTCCCCTCATATTCTTATTCTGGCGTCTTCGCTGTACTTTTCATCTGGAAGAAAGATCTCAGCTGGAAACACAGACTGCTTATTCACTTCCACAAATGCAGCCTGACCTGCTGTGGTCCTTCAGTATTGTGAGTGTGTGGTTTTAAAGAAGGCATGTCTGGAATTAATTAAACTGAAATAACCAGGAATGCTTCCCATTTGGCCTGCTTCAGACTGTCTTTTCTTTCTTATTGTGCTGCCTTTGACCAGGGGAAATCGATGCCTACGAGATTCAGCAGGCTCTTTTGAACCAGGGCATCACGATCACTCGCCAGCAAGCTGAGAAGATCTTGCTGAGGTAAGATGCAAAGTGCAGTAAGCCAGGGATCTCACTTTGTGATGCTCTTCTCCCCATTCCATCTCGGACAATGGGGGCTGTAATTGGTGAGCAATTCCTTACCCCACCTCCATTCATACATCTCCCTTTCCCACCCCTCATTTATACAAACTCAAGAATACCATTTACTGCCCCCATTGAGAGAAAACAGGCAGAGATGGAGTGAATAGCAGAGACGTTATCCCAGGGTGGAAATGGCTAATACCAAAGGGGTGTAATTTAAAGGTGCTTGGAGAAGAGCAGAGGGGAGATGTCAGAGGTGATTTTACACATAGAATGGTGTGTGCGATGCAATTCTTTGTTAGGGTGCGCGGGCAAAGACAGGTATATTGTGGACATTTAAGAAACTCCTGGACAGGCACACGGCTGATGGAAAATTGAGGAGCAAAAGGTACGAGTTAGACTGATCTTGGAGTACAAACCCTGCCTCTCTTCCTCCTGTAGCTGTGGGAACACTTATATCCAACCAAGAGAACTTTGTGTTCCTTCTCAGAAAGAGCAACCCTCTGCACTGACTTGCTAGTCCCATTTGATAGAGCACCACTCCCTCTGACTGTGCAGACTGATCATCGCAGGACATGGTTCTCAGTACTGATACTCCAAACTTAGAATCCTATCTAACTATGGACCATCTCCTAAACTCTCACAGTACCGTGCCTGTGACTGCATAGGTACTGTCACTCTGACAGTGAGACACTCCCTCAGTACTGTCCCTCTGACAGTGTGATACTCCCTCGGTACCGTCCCTCCGACAGCGTGACACTCCCTCAGTACTGTCCCTCTGACAGTGTGACACTCCCTCAGTACTGTCCCTCTGACAGTGTGACACTCCCTCAGTACTGTCCCTCTGACAGTGTGACACTCCCTCAGTACTGTCCCTCTGACAGTGTGACACTCCCTCAGTACTGTCACTCTGACAGTGTGACACTCCCTAGGTACCGTCCCTCCGACAGCGTGACACTCCCTCAGTACTGTCCCTCTGACAGTGTGACACTCCCTCAGTACTGTCCCTCTGACAGTGTGACACTCCCTCGGTACCGTCTCTCTGACAGTGTGACCCTCCCTCAGTACCGTCCCTCCGACAGCGAGACACTTCCGTGGTACCGTCCCTCCGACAGCGAGACACTCCCTCGGTACTGTCCCTCCGACAATGAGACACTCCCTTTCATCATTGTTCCTTTTGTTGTAAATATGAAACCATGTTTTTCTCTTCTCTCAGCTCCATGACACAGTTACAATGGGGCGGTACATTAGTGTAGTGGTTATGACAATGCTTTACAGTCCCGGCAACCCAGGTTCAATTCCCGCTGCAGCCTGCTATGAGTCCAGGTGCTCCGGTTTCTTCCCACAGTCCAAGGTAGGTTATTTGGTCAGTGTAAATTTTCCCGTGATTATGCTCAGATTAAATTGGGAGATTACTGCATGGTTCCCCTTGAAGGGCTGGAATGGCCTGTCTCCTGCTGTGTCTTAATCAATAAACACACAGACTGCATCCTATCATTACGTCTCCCTGTCTCACCCATCCCCAGATCAGTCCCAGATGTCTGGATGGAGAGCTTGATATGCTGTTGAAACGTGTCAAGAAAGGACACCTCAAGTCAAGAGCTTTCTTTCAGAAGACTGAATTGATTCACAAAATCTGTGAATAAAGTGGATGTGAAAGTCAATCTTTCTTGTCATATATGTGGCTTAAAGCTATATATTGACCAATCAAGAATCTATAAACCACTGCCTTAAATATACATAAAGACATGGCCTCCACAGCCACCTGTGGCAAAGAATTCCACAGCTTCACCGCCCTCTGGCTAAAGAAATTCCTCCTCATCTCCATAATATTCACAAAAATTATTCCAGGATTGAATGTCTGGAACACTTGATGTCTCCGGGCTTATATTCACTAGAATTCAGAAGAATGAAGGGTGACCTTATTGAAACCTATCGAATATTGAAAGGCCTTAATAGAGTGGATGTGGAAATCATGTTTTCTCTGGGAGAGGAAACTGTCTCACAATTGAGGGCATCCTTTTAGAATGGAGATGAGGAGGAATTTCTTTAGCCAGAGGGCGGTGAAGCTGTGGAATTCTTTGCCACAGTCTTTATGTATATTTAAGGCAGTGGTTTATAGGTTCTTGATTGGTCAGGGCATGAAGGGACACAAGGAGAAGGCAGGAGATTAGGGCTGAGAGCAAAATTGGATCAGCCATGATGAAATGGTGGAGCAGACTCGATGGGTCAAGTGGCCTAATTCAGCTCCTATATCTTATGGTCTATATGTAAGTGTATGATGTGTAAATATCTAAAATGTACATATGAGTCATTCACATACAGCAGTGTCATTAGCTGAAGGAACCAGCTGCACATGTTGTAAGTGATTCTGCGCCTCTGTATTTCCCTGTGTCGTATGGGGACAACGGTGTCCACCCTCAAGCACATTGCAGTGGGTTGGAAGGAGACAATTTCACATTGGCTGCAGAGGATGGAGCTACTGCATGATTGCTATCATTGACACTAAATTTTCTGAGGGTTTCTCCAATTTCTTCCTCAGTATGGACAAGGATGGGACGATTACAGTGGACTGGACTGAATTTCGAGACCATTTCATCTTTAACCCGCTCTCTAAAATGGAGGAGATTGTGGAACACTGGAAACACTCGACGGTAAGTGCAGTACCCAGCGTTAAAGATGCCCCCACATGTTGCTGGCCAAGTGGGTTTTCAACCTGAATTGCATTCTTGTGGATCTTATGAAGCATTCCACCCATCCCCCCACCCCCGGCTTCTGTCATTGGGCATCTGCCCATCCTCGTGACATCCTCTTTACTTGTTCCTACTATTAGTTGTCGAACTTGACTGGGCATCTGTGTGTACCCATTGCCAGTGGCCCCATGGATCTGTTAAACATTCATGATGTCCCCTCACTCCAATAATGATTGTTCCAAAAGTTGAGAATATGTATTTTGATCCTTTATTGCCAATTAGCAAACATACAATCCTGGAGCGACAAATCTTAAGTGTACCCAATTGTAAGCTGAGCGCAATTGATCATCAGCAAAAGATCTGACCTCCACTGGTCCCCAGCTACTACAAACTGCGATGAACAAAGCACGAATACGTGACTTATTCCCTTTGCATTTACCATGCCCCCACTCATGTGACTAGTTACCATGATAAATGCACAACACAATACAATACAGATAGAGAGCAGATACATGGCTTCTACACTTCCATTGGTCAGCTGACATGTGCATCGCAATGTTATTCTATTTACCTCATTGATTCAGAAAATGTTTCTTCAAATGTCATTCCCATTCCTGCAGTCCTAATTCTCAGTTATTTTCTAAGCCAGCTGATGAAAGAACCATAGCTGTTTTTATTTATTCAGTTGTCTCCCATCTGGTATTTTACTGTCTTTGAAAATAATCTTTGATTCCTGAAGACTTCAGTCCTGGAGGTTTGGTCACCCTGCTGATCTCTGACCCAGAAAGGCCATTGGAAGTATCCAGTCATCACCTGTATGGACGTTGATTCCACTCGCACTGAACTGACACTGAGAGCATTACACAGCAGATTTGTTCACTGTCTCTCTCTTTAATAATCAATGTGTGACACCAACATTAGTTACACAAGAGGAAGTCACTCAGCCCAACAGGTCCATACTAATCCCCAGCAGATTAATTCCATTATTCACACGACATCCCCACCATGTTACCTCTCTCTCGCATGCCCATCAACTCTCCTTTGCTTCTGTTTGCTCTTAACTAATACTAAGGGGAAACGCACCAGGCAATTGATCTGCCTTGGGATGCGTGAGGAAACTGAAGCAGTTGTGGAGCGAGAGTGCATGCACAGATACAGAGAGTGCCTGAGGTCAGGATTGAATTGAGGATCTTGGAACTGTGAGGCAGCAACCCCCATGCTTTCCTACTGAAGCAGGGCTTCAGAAGACCCAGAGTAAGCCAAGGGCACAGACTGAGCCAGCACGGACTAGATCTGGCATTGTATGGAACTTCTTTTCTTGGTGAATCACAGATCTTGGCTCGTAGGTTGGAACCTGAGGTTCAACTACCCTGTATTTTTAATGGGGTGTGAGGGCGTAGAAGGATGCAGGAGGTGGGGATGGGGGGGGGGTAAAACATGATATAAGATCAAACATCTTGCATATCTTGGTGAAATAAAGGGGCCTCATGAAAATAGTGGAAATCTGGAATATTAAAAATAACATAAAATGCAGGTCAGGCAGCATCTGCGGAGAGAGAAAAACAGAGTTAACATTTCAGGTTGATGTGGTGGTTGGTGCTAAAGTACAGAAATGGGTCTCTGTGTTTCTCAGCTGGTCCAAACTTTTGAGTTCTGAGCTGGGCACGATGGCAGAGATGCTGTGTCTCACAGTTCAATCCTGATCTCGGATGCAATCTGCGCGGAGATTTCACATTCTCTCTGTGACCACCAGGGTTTCCTCAGACCGATCTGGTTTCCTCCCACAACCCACAGACATGTGGGTTTTGTAGGCTAATTTCCTCATTATGTGCCATGCTGTATGATGCAGTCTTTGACCATGATTGTTCTTGGCAAATTTTTCTACAGAAGTGGTTTGCCATTGCCTTCTTCTGGGCAGTGTCTTTACAAGACGGGTGACTCCAGCCATTGTCAATACTCTTCAGAGATTGTCTGCCTGTTGTCAGTGGTCGCATAACCAGGATTTGTAATATGCACCAAATGCTCGTACGAGCATCTACCACCTGCTCCCATGGCTTCACTGACCCTGGTCCGGGGGGGAGGGGGTGGTAGTCATGGTAAGCAGATGCTACAACTTGCCCGAGGGTGACCTACAGGCTAGAAGAGGGAAGGAGTACCTTACACCTCCTGTAGTGGAGACCTCTCTCCACCCACCACCCCGTAGCCTGTAATTGCCCCGAGATGAGTGGGAGGTTCTGGGGAGAGTTGTTGGAATGTGAGGAAAATAAATTACAGTCAGTGCAATTGCAGAGTAGGATCTCTCTGTGAGCCAGAATAGGCTTGATGACTGAAATTACCTCCCCCTATTTTGAATGGAAATAGAACATAGAACGTAGGTCAGTACAGCACAGTAACAGGCCATTTGGCCCACAACATTGTGCTAAACCTGCTAAAAAGCAAATCAAAAACCCTCAAAAACTTATTCCTCCTACCTATATAATGTCTATGTGCCTCCATCTTCCTCGCATTCATATGCCTATCTGAAAGCTTCTGATAGATTTGCCTCTCGCACCATACCAGGCACCTATGACTCTCTGAGTTAAAACTTACTCCTCACCTCCCCCTTCAACCTGCCCCTCTCACCTACAATGCATGCCCTCTTGTATTAAACATTTCAACCCTGGAAACACTCTCTGTCCACTCTATCCATGCCTCTCATAATCTTGTAAACCTCTGTCAGATCTCCCCTCAGCCTCCGCCACTCCAGAGAAAACAACCCAAGTTTGTCCGGCAACTCATGATAGCACATGCCCTCTAAACCAGGCAGCTTCCTGATAAACCTCTTCAGCACCCTCTCCAAAGCCACAACATCCTTCCTATTGTGTAGTGACCAGAACTGCACGCAATACTCCAGCGTGGCCTAACCAGCGTTCTATAAAGTTGCAACTTTATAAGTATGGAGATCAGTCTCCGTTATCTAAACACCAGTAGGAAGGGGTGACGTGTAAATAAATTCCAGCCACTGTACTGTATTGACCCTGATAATTGTGGCTTATCATACTGCAATTCCATCCTCTTGCCTTTTGTCCAAATCCTTACAGTCTTTGCCTCAGGGAGATCCCTCCATCATGAGGCTAAAATCCAGCTGTGTCTCTCGCAACAGGAGCTCCAGATTTGGAACTACAGACGGTGTTAATTCCCTGCGTAATAAAGACAAGTTGGACCGTTTTATTTCCATACCACCATTTATATCCCTTTCAGGACATCCAAAAATTTTCATTGAAGTATGGAGAACACATGGCAGCGGAATCCTGTCAACAGCGATGGGATCCACAGCAGATAATCCATTCTTATTGAGCTCAATGTAGGATAAATACTGGCCAAGGCACAAAGGAAAGCTCGTCAAATCTTTTCCAGAAGGGTGCATTACACCCACCCGAGAGAGTAAACGGGGCTTCTCTTTACCCTAAGGTGAGAAAGACCACAACTCTGTCCGTGTAGCTTTCCCTTGGTATGGATCTGGAGCGATGGCCTGGACCTCTGTATTCAGGCCTCCAGCCTTGGACTTCAGCCACCAATCTCCTGACCTGGAGGTGAGAGTCTGAAGCTGACAACTTCTGAGTTATGACTGCCTTATACCCCAACACTCAGGAGACACAAGCGATGCAGACGCAGGAGGAACTCAGCAGGTCGGGTAACATCAGTGGGAGGAAAGAAATTGTCTTTGTTTCGGGTTGAAACCCTGCATCAGGAACTCCTTTCCCCCACAGGTGCTGCTACACTCACCAAAGTCCTCCAGCAGATTGCTGTTCCAGATCACAGTATCTATGTTATTGCAGTCCTAACGCAGGATTAGGACCCAAAACATCAGCATTTCCTTCCCCCCTTGATGTTGACCTTCTGAATTGCTGCAGCAGATTGTTTGCTGTTGAACTCACTCAAGCCCCTTTAATTAGAAAGATGACTTTGCCTAAACTCTGCAAACCTTGACTTACAGTTCTTGGACATCGGGGAGTCCTTGACCATTGTGGATGAATTCTCAGAGACGGAAAGACTGACTGGGACCTGGTGGAGGCAACTACTGGCAGGAGCAATTGCTGGCGCTGTGTCACGCACCTGCACTGCACCCCTGGACCGGCTGAAGATCTACATGCAGGTAAAGTAGGGTTAGGGGGGGAAAGGAGCCAGAAGCACGGTGGTCACAGTGACTAACACCGGGGTCAGTGACCTCCAGGTGTGAAACATCCATTCTAGATTCATTGATCTGAAACAAACGGTGTTATGGAGCCACTGATCTGGAACTAGTGATCTAGAGCTAGCCATCTAGCACTGGTGATCTGGAGTCAATAATTTGGAACTGATATGGAACAAGTACTCTATAACTGGTGATCTGCAACCAGTAAATCCAGGGTTAGTAAACAGGAGTCAGTGTTGGTTTGTAAGTTACTGTATGAATCCAGTGGTCTGTAGATGCTCCAGTTGTGTTGATATAGATCGACCTTACATGCCCTTCCAACCCAATGAATGCACATTACCCAATTATACCCAAGTGAATTATTAACCTGCTACCGTTTAACCTGTACACAGAACCAGGAGGAAACCCACACAGTGTGAGGAGAACATACGAGCTCCTAACAGACAGCGGTGGAATTGAACCAGAGTTGCTGGCACCGTTATCGTGTTATGCTAATCTCTATGCGACCATGCTGTCTGTAAAGATCTGGGTAGGGTGATCTGGACCCCACTATCCAGCCAGGATTTGGTAGTCTTTTGGGGATTAGGATCTGATGGTCAAAGTCTTATGATCTGATTCCAAGGATGTGGATTCTGTGAGCTGGGTCCATTTGTCTGAATCTGCCAAGCTTGGTCCTGTGATCTGACTTGACATCGCTGCCCTCTCCCTCTGCGGTAACTCTTGGCACCAGGGTATGTTGGGCCCTCATCTCAGGCTCAGCCACTGCTCGGTTGATAGGTTCACTGCACTCACTCCAGAGCACAGGAACGTTAGCAGCCTTGGGTAAGGATCAGTCACTCTCTTTTCTCCAGGTCTTTGCAGCTAAGCGGAAGTTGAACGTGGCTGGTGTTTGGAAGATGATGGTGGCGGAGGGAGGATACTTATCCCTGTGGCGAGGGAATGGGGTCAACGTGCTGAAAATTACCCCGGAGACGGGCATCAAATTCATGGCTTATGAACAGGTACTGCAAGGGGTTTGAGAGAGTGGAGACTTTGGAGATACAAGAGGAAGGGAAAGGGTGATGCGATGGACTCGGAGAAGTAGGGAAGAGTATTTGGGTATTGCGAGCAGTTTTGGGCGCCTTGGTTAAGAAAGTATGTGTTGGCATTGGATTGGGTCCAGAGAAGGTTCATGAGAATGATCCTGGGAATAAAAGGGTTAATGTATGAGGTCTTTGATGACTCTGGGCCTATTGTCACTGAAGTTTGGAAGACAGACAGACATACTTTATTGATGCCGAGGGAAATTGGGTTTCGTTACAGTTGCACCAACCAAGAATAGTGTAGAAATCTAGCAATATAAAACCAAAAATAATTAAATAATAATAAGTAAATTATGCCAAGTGGAAATAAGTCCAGGACCAGCCTATTGGCTCAGAGTGTCTGACACTCCTAGGGAAGAGTTGTAAAGTTTGATGGCCACAGGCAGGAATGACTTCCTATGACGCTCAGTGTTGCATCTCGGTGGAATGAGTTTCTGGCTGAATGTACTCCTGTGCCTAACCAGTACATTATGGAGTGGATGGGAGACATTGTCCAAGATGGCATGAAACTTGGACAGCATCCTCTTTTCAGACACCACTGTCAGAGAGTCTAGTTGCACCCCCACAACATCACTGGCCTTACGAATGAGTTTGTTGATTCTGTTGGTGTCTGCTACCCTCAGCCTGTTGCCTCAGCACACAACAGCAAACATGATAGCACTGGCCACCACAGACTCGTAAAACATCCTCAACATCGTCTGGCAGATGTTAAAGGACCTCAGTCTCCTCAGGAAATAGAGACGGCTCTGACCCTTCTTGTAGACAGCCTCAGTGTTCTCTGACCAGTCCAGTTTATTGTCAATTCGTATCCCCAGGTACTTGTAATCTTCCACCATGTCCACACTGACCCTTTGGATGGAAACAGGGTTCACCGGTGCCTTGGCCCTCCTTAGGTCCACCAGCTCCTTAGTCTTTTTCACATTAAGCTGCAGATGATTCTGCTCACCCATGTGACAAAGTTTCCCACCGTAGCCCTGTACTCTGCCTCATCTCTCTTGTTGATGCATCCAACTATGGCAGAGTCATCAGAAAACTTCTGAAGATGGCAAGACTCTGTGTAGTAGTTGAAGTCTGAGGTGTAGATGGTAAAGAGAAAGGGAGACAGGACAATCCCCTGTGGAGCCCCAGTGCTGCTGACCACTCTGTCTGACACACAGTGTTGCAAGCGCACGTACTGTGGTCTGCCAGAAGGCAGGGGTTACCGGTGGGTGTGGGGGAAGATCTCATTGAAACCTATTGAACACTGAAAGCCCAGATTAAGTGAGTGTGAAGAAGATATTTCCTATAATGGGAGAATTCAGGACCAGAGAGTATAGCCTCAGAAAACAAGGACATCCCTTTAGAGCAGAGATGAGGAGGAACTTTTTTAGCCAGAGGGTGGTGAATCTATAGAATTAATTACCATGGACAGCTGTGGGGGCCAGGTCATTGGGTGTACTTAAAGCAGATGTTGATAGGTTTTTGAATAATAGGGTTATAACATATTGCAGTGGGGGGGAGGGGAGGCAGGAGAATGGGACTGAGAGGGATAATAAATCACCCATGATGGAATGGCAGAGCAAACTCGTTGGGCCAAATGTCCTATTTCTGTTCCTATGTCTTATGGGGTAGGGGAGGATAGACTGAGTGAGATGTGGTATAAGAAGGGTGTGTGAAGGCAGGGGAAGGAGGAGGAATAACAAGATGTGTAAGGTGCAGCTTTGCTCTCTGTATGGGGACCCTTGCAGAGGGATAGGGGAGGGAGAGCAGCAGGAGTGAGGGAGGCGGAGGGATTGTGGGGAGAGGAATGCTCAAATAATTTCACCTTGAGATCTTTCCATCACATAAGATCTGTAAGCATTTTGTTTCCTGTTGCCCTTACAAAGTAAAAAGTAAGTTTTATTATCAAAATACATATATGTCACCATATACAAACCTGAGATTCATTTTCCTGTGGCAAATCTATAGAATAGTAACTACAACAGGATCAATGAAAGATCAACCAAAGTGCAGAAGGCAACAAACTGCAAATGCAAATATAACCAAATAACAATAAATAATGAGATCATGAGAATGAGATAAAGAATCCTTAAATTGAAATAATTGGTTTTGGGAACATCTCAGTAGATGGGCAAGTGAGTGTAGTTATTCGCTTTGTTCAAGAGCCTGATGGTTGAGGGGTAGTAACTGTTCTTGAACCTGGTGCTGCAAGTCCTGAGGCTCTTGTACCTTCTACTTGAAGCCAGCAGCCATCATGTAAAAGGTGCAAGAGTGCCAGCTAGTAATCCTGTAATCTCGTGTCAACACTGTCAGTGGGCAATGCTTCAAGTCTGGACCATAAGCACCCAGGCCAGTGCTGCAGTACAACAGTGAGACTGCCAGTTAGGTCAGATGAGACATTAATGGAAGACCTCATCTGCTCTCTTGGTGGGGTCAGGAGGTCGTGGCTGGGAAGAATAAGTGATTCCACAGTTCTGTTTAGAACGTGAGGTTTCCTGTAGGCCTCAGGGCCAACACTTATGGATTGACAAAGCTGATAATTGTATTGTTATCCTGTTACTTTTTTGTGGGCTCTTTCTGTGCACATTTAGGCCACTGTGTTTCCCTAGATCACAGCAGGAACCACACTTCGAATGTATTTATTGCAAAGAAATCTGGGATACCCTGAGATTTCCCAGAGGCTTCAAGGCTGCAGGTCAATGTCAGATCAACGCACCCACCAGTTCTGGTAGTCAAGTCAAAACATTTCACAAATGCCCTTGAGAAGGAAGCTTTTAGCAGGGTGGTATAGGGGCAATTCAGCCCATCCTGGCTGTGCTGGCCCTCTGAAAGAATACTCCACTCTCCCACTGTTCTGCTCTTCCATTCCCAATGAGTGAACTTCTATCACGTGGCATCACGTAGACAGTCTGCTGCTAAGGTTTTCTTCTTTATAATCTCAAAACAGTATAAGAAGATCTTCCTTGTCCAGAAGTCCACACTGGAGGTGCACGAGCGGTTCATTGCGGGATCTCTCGCTGGTGTCACCAGTCAGACACTCATCTTCCCAATGGAGGTAAGCAAGCTCAAGGGCTCCAGGAACTGAATTTGGTAAAACTCCGAGAATCTGTCATCCAACCATGCAGGAATCCTGACAGTTCAGCACCTGGCTCAGCAGGTAACATCTTCCATTGTGGTGAAGCTGCATTTGGAGAATTGTGTGCAGCTCTGGGCACTGCAGCACAGGAAGGACATGGAGGCGTTTGAAAAGGTGCAGGAGAGGTTGACTGGGATTGTGCTTGGATTAATCAAGTGTAAGGAAAAACAAGGCAGGACCAACTTGGGACCAACTGGGATTCTGCTTGGATTAGAGATGTATTAGGTGCAAAGAGAAACAAAGCTGAACCAACTTGGGTGATTTTCTCTGAAGTGCCAGAGGTGGAGGGGCAACCGAACAGTGGTTCATAAAATAATCAGATGGAAATCTCTTTCCCAGAGCGGAAATGGCAAACACTAGAGCCCAGAGGTGAGTGGGGGCGTTTAAAAGAGATGTGCAGGGTTCCTCCCACAGACCAAAGATGCATTGGTTAGTAGGTTAATTGGTCATTGTAAATTGTCCCGTGATTGGGCTAGTTTTAAATAGGTAGGTTACTGGGCTCGTTGGACTGGGAGGGCCTGTTTCATGTCTTTCTCTAAATAAATGGATGAATAGATAGAGGTGTTTAGAGAGACGTGAATATGTAGGGGATGGAGAGATTTAGATCATGTTTCAGCAAATGGGTTTAGTTCAATGGCATTATGATCATCGCAGTGCATATGTACTGTAGTTCTACTATCTGGACTATCAGGGGCACTGGTTCCTGCACTCCCTTTAAATTTCCCTGGTTCACAGTGACATTTATTAAAAGACCATGTAATTTTTAAAATAAAGAAGAAAGTGAAATTTGTTGTTGATATTGAATTACATCCAGTTTCTTTGAGGATTGTCATCTTGTTGTGGTGAAGAGTCCTGTGAGATCCAGAGAGCGAAGCTGTTTGGAGTTTAGCGCCTGCATCAACCCGTGCATCAGCCTCTCCACATTAAACCAGGTCACACACAGGCATTCTCCATTGAGGGAATCCACCCTAACATTCCAGAAATTAAGGATCCTGGATTGGCCTGTACGTCCACCTGGCCCAGCAATAGACACCCCCTTCGGAGAACATCATGCTCGACTTGAGCGACCGCACAACTATATGCAACTGGAAGATTTGCAAATCCGGCACTAATAACGTTCCAAGTGTTCTGGATTAGCCGAGTTTTACTGTTATCAGGAACAATATTTCAGAGAGATACAACACAGAAACAGACCAAATCTGTGCTGACCATCAAACACCAATTCACCTTAATCCTACACTGATCCCATTAATTCTCCCCATTTCCACATCTCCTGGACTCCCCAACTCATCTACATGCTTGCGGCAATTTAACTTCCTAACCTGCATATCTTTGGGATTTGGGAGGAAACCGAAGCACCCGGAGAAGACTCACGTAGTCACAGAAAGAATCAGAATCAGGTTTATTATCAACGGCATGTGACATGAAATTTGTTAACTTAGCAGCAGCAGTTAAATACATAATATAGAAGAGAAAATAAATAAACAAACAAATAAATAAATAATCTCATTACAGTAAATGTATATTGAATAGATTAAAAAACAAGCAAAAATCAGAAATACTGTATATTAAAAAAGTGAGGTAGTGTCCAAGGGTTCAATGTCCATTTAGGAATCAGATGGCAGAAGGGAAGAAGCTGTTCCTGAATCATTGAGTGTGTTCCTTCAGGCTTCTGTACCTCCTACCTGATGGTAACAGCGAGAAAATGGCATGCACTGGGTGCTGGAGGTCCTTAATAGTGGACGCTGCCTTTCTGAGACACCGCTCCCTAAAGATGTCCTGGGTACTTTTTAGGCTAGTGCCAAAGATGAAGCTGACTGGATTTACAACCTTCTGCAAACACGAGGAAATCTGCAGATGCTGGAAATTCAAACAACACACACAAAATGCTGGTGGAACGCAGCAGGCCAGGCAGCATCTTTAAGGAGAAGCACTGTCGACGTTTCGTTCCTGACGAAGGGTCTCGGCCCAAAACGTCCACAATCAGCTCTTTTGTCTTACCAACGTTGAGTGCCAGGTTGTTGCTGCAGCACCACTCCCTAGTTGGCATATCTCACTCCTGTATGCCCACTCATCACCACCTGAGATTCTACCAACAATGGTTGTATCGTCAGCAAATTTATAGATGGGATTTGAGCTATGCCTAGCCACACAGTCATATGTATATAGAGAGTAGAGCAGTGGGCTAAGCACACACCCCTAAAGTGCACCAGTGTTGATTGTCAGCAAGGAGGAGATGTTATCACCAATCTGCACAGATTGTGGTCTTCCTGTTAAGAAGTCGAGGATCCAATTGCAGAGGGAGGCACAGAGGCTCAGGTTCTGCAACTTCTCAATCAGGATTGTGGGAATGATGGTATTAAATGCTGAGCTATAGTCAATGAACAGGTGGTCTAAAGCCATGTGAAGAGTCATTGAGATTGAGTCTGCTGTTGACCTATTGTGGCGAGAGGCAAATTGTAATGGGTCCAGGTCCTTGCTGAGGCAGACTCCACATAGACAGCACCAGAGGGCACGACTTGACCAAGGTGACTGGAGCTGGTGCAGCACTCTGCTTTCCTAAACTTGGCCTGGAGCACTTGAGGTTAAGGTGGTGGCTCGCTCAAATGCAGCGGCCTCTCGGGGTCCAAACTAAAGGGAAATTGTTCTCCCTTTATGTCTTTTTCACAATCGCAAAACACTGCTGGATATTAAGAACACCAAGTACTGCAGGTCTAATCCCACTAGCAAGTTGCTGAATAGTGCTGGGGGTGGACTGTGTTGCAGCCACCCAAGAAAGAAAGGATTGGTGGCGGTGCGCAAATCCAGTGAATGTTTTTGTTGTGATCGCAAGTCCTTTTTGGACATTGGTAATGTAGAATACTGCGAGTCTAATTCACTGGTTCATTGGCAGGGGAGCAGTTGTGGCTGTTACAAACCCCGTAACTGGGTCACTTACCAGCAAAAATGGAGAGGTCCGTTGAAGTCTGATGGTACTATTTTTAACAGTATTTATTAGTAAAAATACACAAATATCAATGCAAACATACAGATAATATACGTCGTCAATACTAAATCTAAAAGTGCGGGTATAATAATAATAAGAAATAAGCTCTATCGTTGTCTAGGGCATAATGTATTGTCCGATGGAAATATAAAAGTCACTCAGTTCATGCAGGCTGCAGCCTTTGGTTGGAGAGAGAGAGATTTTTGGGAGAAAAACTTGCCGGCTTTTCCTTTTATGATTTCGATCCGTCGGGAGTCCCGTTGGTGTGGCCGTTCACTTGTGGCCTCTCTTTTAGCTAAAGTCGTTCTTGCGTGGTGAGGCCGCCAATCCCAGGCAAGGGAAGGACGCACACGAGCCCCCCACCGGCTGTCGCTATTAAACGCTGTCACGGGATTTCTAGCGTTTCTCCTGGTGCGTCTGAAGGGGTTGTTCCCCAGACCCTCTTTTATCCTTACTCACGGGGTCTCAGATGTCAATCAGGTTGAGATGATGCAATCCCTCAACCAGCCCACTCTGGTTGTCCCCTGAGGGGCTTCAATGAATAGTACAGTACTCAATACACAATTCTGTCTCCAAGAGACAATGGCCGTTATCAGTGGCTTTGCTTCGCTGAGGCCAGGACACATTCCAAACCTTGTGGATTCTGCGAGTCTCTCCCTCATTTCCTGGGTCCCAGACCCGAATTAATAGCGATCTTGCGATTCTCAAAAAGGAGGGGGCGACTCTGTACCCTTCGGCCCCTCAGAGTTGTGGCACATTCATAACATGGCGTAGTCAAGGCCCTCATTCGTGCCTTGGGGTCACTTATTGCAGCTGCTGAGGAAGGAGACGCTGGAGCTGGCTGTGTGGCACTGGATTGAAGGCTGACCCCTCCTGTCAGTGCTGCTGTCCAGTGTTCACGTGGTGAGTGACAAGCTGGGTTGCCTTTCTCTGTGGCTGCACTGGTGCAAATGAGGGAATTGCTGTGGACAATTCTTACAGAAACGACAACATTCCTGCTCCATCATTCTACAGGCCATGACACTCAGGGACTTGGGCTACATTATTACCTTTCTTTTGCAACTGTATGTTTTTCTGCTGTCATAATTATATGTTCAATATATAGAGCTACAAAACCTGGGCCTCTGGACCTCCCTCTGCAACTGGATTCTCAGCTTCCTAACCAGAAGACCACAACCCATGCAGGTTGGTCGTCACATCTCCTCCTCGTTGACGATTAACACTGGTGCACCTCAGGGATGGGGCTTATCCACTGCTCTACTCTCTCTATACCCATGACTCTGTGGCTGGGCATAGCTCAAATGCCATCTATAAATTTGCTGATGATACAACCATTGTTGGCAGAATCTCAGATGGAAACAAGAGGGCGTACAGGAGTGAGATATACCAGCTGGTTGAGTGGTGTTGCAGCAACAATCTTGCAGTCAATATCAGCAAGACCGAAGAGTTGATTGTGGACTTCAGAAGACAAACACAAACCAATCCTCATAGAGGGATAAGAAGTGGAGAGAGTGAGCAATTTCAAATTTCTGGGTGTCAATGTCTCTGAGGATCTAACCTGGTCCCAACATATTGATGCAGTTATAAAGGCAAGACAGTGACTATACATCACTAGGAGTTTGAAGAGATTTGTTTTGTCACCTAAAGCACTCAAAAACTTCTACAGATGTACCGTGGAGAGCATTTTGACTGGTTGCATCACTGTCTGGTATGGAGGGTGGGAGGCTACCACACAGGATTGAAAGAAGCTACAGAAAGTTGTGAATTTAGTCAGCTCCATCATGGGTACTAGCCTCCGTAGTATCCAAAACATCTTTAAGGAGCAGTGCCTCAGGAAGTCGGCATTGTTCATTAAGGATCCCCAGCACCCAGGGATGCCCTCTTCTCATTGTTACCATCAGGAAGGAGGTACAGAAGCCTGAAGGCACACACTCAGCGATTCAGGAACAGCTTCCCCTCTGCCATTGGATTTCTGAGTGGACAGTAAAGCCATGAATACTACCTTATTTTTTAAAATTATTTCTGTCTTTGCACTATTTTTAATTTAACTTTATATATATATATATATATTTACCGTAATTGTTTTTTTCTTCTGTATTTATCATGTATTGCATTGTACTGCTGCCACTAAGTTAACAAATTTCACAACATATGCATGTGATATTAAACTATTTCTGATGTGTGCTGTGTGCAGTGACTTTTGGTTTTGTGTTTTGCACCTTGGCTTGGGAGGAGTGCTGTTTCATTTGGCTGTATTCACGAGTATGGTTGAATGACGTTTGAACTTGAACTTGAAAAGCTTAATCAGTTGATGTTCTTTTGAATAGGAGTGGAAAATCAATGGAGTATGGGGTTCTGCTCATAGAGACATTGGAATTCAGGACAAGGGGGTAGAGCTTTAAGTTCAGGGCAGGACATCTATCAAAAAGTTAGGACATGACAAGGTCAGGGAAGATATGACAGAAGTGCATGTCTTTCTAAGTTTGCTCCTGAGCCCCATTTCACATGTCAAAGTTCTTACTGTAAATATTTACTTGTTTAGGTTCTGAAGGTCAGGATGGGCCTTGGAAAGAGTGGTCAGTACATGGGGATCTTCCACTGCGCTCAGAACATAATGAGGAATGAAGGACTCCGCGCTTTTTTCAAAGGCTATGTCCCAAATGCCATTGGCATCATTCCGTATGCTGGGATCGATCTTGCCGTCTATGAAGTAAGTCTCAGAAGAAGAGAAATGTTGGGGCAGTTGTGAAGTTTCCGCTGTGTGTCTGTGAGCTAGTGTGCATGCTGGAGGCTCAACGATGTCAGCAGACAAACACTGATGTGGTTCCTTTCACCCCTGACAGAGGCCAATCCTTCAAAAATTAGTGTCCATACAGACCATTTATTTATTGAGATACAGAGTGCATAGACCATTCTGGCCCTTCGATCCACGCCCCCAGGAATCCCCCAATTTAACCCCAGCCTAATCACAGTACAATTTACAATGACCAATTAATCTACCAACCGATATGTTTTTGGACTGTGGGAGTAAACCAGAGCACCCGGACAAAACCCATGTGGTCACAGGGAGAATGTACTATCTTCTGACAGGCAGTGACGGGAATTGAACGTGAGTCCATAAAACCATAAGACAAAGGAGCAGAAGTCGGCCATTTGGCCCATCGAGTCTGCTCCACCATTTTATCATGAGCTGATCCATTCTCCCATTTAGTCCCACTCCCCCGCCTTCTCACCATAACCTTTGATGCCCTGGCTACTCAGATACCTATCAATCTCTGCCTTAAATACACCCAATGACCCGGCCTCCACTGCCGCCCGTGGCAACAAATTCCACAGACTCACCACCCTCTGGCTAAAAAAATTTCTCCGCATCTCTGTTCTGAATGGATGCCTTTCAATCCTTAAATCATGCCCTCTCGTACTAGACTCCCCCACCACGGGAAACAACTTTGCCACATCCACCCTGTCCATGCCTTTCAACATTCAAAATGTTTCAATGAGGTTCCCCCCTCATTCTTCTAAACTCCAAGGAGTACAGTCCAAGAGCGGTCAAACGTTCCTCATATGTTAACCCTCTCATTCCCAGAATCATTCTAGTGAATCTTCTTTGAACCCTCTCCAACGTCAGCACATCCTTTCTTAAATAAGGAACCCAAAACTGCACACAATACTCCCAAGTGAGGTCTTAACAGTGCCTTATAGAGCCTCAACATCACATTCTTGCTCTTATACTCTATTCCTCTAGAAATGAATGCTAACATTGCATTTGCCTTCTTCACCACTGATTCAACCTGGAGGTTAACCTTAAGGGTATCCTGCACGAGGACTCCCAAGTCCCATTGCATCTCAGAACTTTGAATTCTCTCCCCATTTAAATAATAGTCTGCCCGTTTATTTCTTCTACCAAAGTGCATGACCGTACACTTTCCAACATTGTAGTTCATTTGCTACTTCTTTTCCCATTCTCCCAATCTATCCAAGTCTTTCTGCAGACTCTCTGTTTCCTCAGCACTACTGGCCCCTCCACCTATCTTTGTATCATCAGTAAACTTAGCCACAAAGCCATCTATTCCATAATCCAAATCGTTGATGTACAATGTAAAAAGAAGCAGCCCCATCGTTTGATCTCCATCGTTCAAAGTCAATGGTACAGTTGGAGTTTATCAATGTTTCTGTCATCTATTTTATCCACAGTACAGGGGACTGGCCAATTCATCTTCACCAGAACAGTGTTGGCTGGATTTACCCATTTCCATTTCTCATGATAGAGACATAAGGTTGGACTTTGAGAGGCGTGGAATCTGTCTATGTCTCTTTTAATCTTGTACACCTCTGTCAAGTCATCTCTCATCCTCCTTCGCTCCATGGAGAAAAATCTTAGCTTGCCTAACCTATTTTCATAATACATACCCTCTAGTTCAGGAGGCATCCCAGTAAATCTCCCCTGTACCCTCTCTAAAGATTCCACATAGTTCCTATAAGGAGGTGATGAGAACGGAACACCATACTCCAAGTGTGGTCTAACCAGGGTTTTATAGAGCTGCAATGTTCTTGAACTCAATCCCTGACTAATGAAGGCCAACTTACCATATGTCATCTTAACAACCCTATCAACTTTTGTGGCAACTTTGTAAGATCTAAGGACCCCAAGATCCATCATTTCCTCTGCACTACCAAGAATCCTACCATTTACCTTTTATTCTGCTTTCAAATTCAACTTTCCACTTCACAGTTCCAGCATGAACTCCATCTGCCACCAGCAACAGACTTACTAACCCACCCTTCCACTTCCTCATCCAAGTCACCTATAAAAATCACAAAGATCAGGGGTCCCTGTGGAACACCCCGGTCACTGACCTCCAGGCAGAGTATACTTCATCTACTAACACACTCTGCCTTTTGTGTGCAAGCCAATTCTGAATCCACACAGCCAAGTCTCCCTGGATCCCAAGCCTCCTGACTCTCTGAATTAGCGTACCATGGAGAATCTTATCAAAGGCCTTACTAAAATCCATATACGTCATATTGACTGCTGTCCCCTCATCGATGTGCTTTGTCACATCCTCACTGAATTCAATCTGGCTCATCAGACATGATCTGCCCCTCACAAAGCCACATTGACTATCCCTAATCAGACAATGCTTCACCAAATTCTCCTAAATCCCATCTCTAAGAATCCTCTCCAATAATTTGCCTCCATTTTCCATGATCCAATCCTGCCTATTCTGTTACAGTATGCACCCCACTGTACCAGCTTCCAGGGTGTAGATGCTCTGTTTCTCCAGAGTATGGATAGCTGTCACAGTCCCTTTAAAGATTTGGGCCTGCTTCGCTAATTGGCAACCATGTTTTGCCGCCAGGATTTGGACGTTTAAAGATCGCCTGAACTCAGATTTGGTGCTTAGTTGTCAGCTCAGTTTTGGTTCGGTCTGCAATTGCGTTTGGTATTTCTATCTCGTTTGGATTCTTGTCTAGTCTTGTCAGGTTCTCATCGAGTATCTAGTCAAGAACTTTGCTCTCGTCTCAGTCTCAAAATTGAGTCTCAGTTCTAGTCTTGGATACTCCAGCACTTGGGTCCTTATCATATATTCCTCCTTCCCACTCATCCGACCATGGTCAACAACTTGGCTAGGATCATGCACCCCTCTACAGGCTCCACAGATGAACCCCAATCACCCCATTTGGACCCCTGAGTATTTGCCTTTCCTCTACCAGAACCCCCACTCACCCTGTTCCAATCTCCCAGAAGTGGCCTCAGTCACAGCGGGCACATGTCAGGCTGTGGACTCTGGGTGCAATGCATGCATTGCTTTCCCCTTGTTATCGCAAAGGTTCATTTAAGATACAGGATACAACCAGAAATTCTTACTCTTCAGACATCCACGAATTAAGAACTCCATAGAATGAACAATAGAAACATTGAAGCCCTGAAGCATCTCCTTCTCCCTTCGCACAAGCAGCAGCAAAGCATTGATCCCCTCCTCCCCCTTCAGCTACACCAAACCAACCCCCCCCAGCATGCATGCAACAGAAGAAGCACACCCCTCCCCAAAAATCCGACTTGATCCAAGTCCATCAAAGCTACAGTACATAGCCCAGCGCTTGGATATCTCCGATAGGCTCTCTCTCTGTCCATCGAGGGAGAGCGAGGTTGCTCCTGTAACAACGAGAGCGGAGACCAGCAACACACTGTTCCGATGTTACAACTTCTCCAAGCCTCACAATTCAGAGACTGATGGGCTCTCAAATCTCCATCAAGAAAGAGAGAAGGATCACTCGAGCACAGGGGCCTACCTCCGACAGCAGCCAGCGATTAGCAGACACTCTTACCTGTGGCTCTTTTGCCAATCACTTCAATTCAGTGCCCTTCTTTTACCAGTTGGAAACTCCTTATCTGCCCTTGCTGAATTCACTTTGCTTCTGTGGTGGTTTGTCACTCTGAGGTTGTTGGCTCGCAGTTTTCACAGAAAGAAGTTTCATACCACAGAATGCAAGGGTATTCGATGAATGAGGGGGGCAGGAAGGATAAACTGGGGCTGACTGTGGCAGCTTCACCATGCAGTAAAACATTTTGTTGTTCAGATGGAGGAATATTGTGGAAGTCTGTCTTCCTGAAAATACCAGTCGAGGTCCTCGATTCCATCTGATGTGACAGGAAGTGGAATGGTGTTGTTGGGATGTAAAACCACACAGGCGGCTGGAGCAAGAGAAAGCTGACCAGCACCTGACTAACTCCAATAAGTTCAGTACTGTACCGATTCTGTGCTCATTGCTTTCCTGCTTCTCTGATTCCCTCTGCTCCCTATCGCAAAAGTACCCGGAATCTATCAATCTCAACCTTGAACATACCCAGTGACCAAGCTTCCACTGTCCTTCAGGATAGGGAATCCCAAAGATTCACAAATGTCCCCTCATCCCATAGGACATCAGAGCAGAATTAGGCCATTCAGCCCATCGAGTCTCTCTGACTGCATCCCAACCCTAATTGGTTGGTTGCTAATCCTGAGACTGTGCCCCTATTCTAGGTTCCCTTATCTAAGGATGCAGCCTTCTGGACGGTTTCCCTCTTGTGTGGTTGCTCCTCAAGCCAGGGCAGTATGAAACGGAGAGCAAGCTGTCGCTCATGCAGCACGCTTCCCCTCTCCAAGCTGCAGATGAATCCAGAGGAGCAGCAGAGACTGATACAGTTAGGCAGTAGTGTCGCTGGAAGAGTTGCCGGTCAGTGTTGAACTCAGCATTGGGCTACCTTAGGGACTCCAGCTCCAGATATTTCCTTGGGATTTGCTCCCAAAGCCTTCCCCATGAGTGGGTATAGCCACAAGACAGCAGCCATCTGAGGTAAGTGTTTTCCTCCTTCCGGATGAGCTGCCTATCACAGCTAATGAGCCCCATCGCCGGAAGCAAATGGTTTTAAGATGCCAGTAACCCATCAAACTTCTCAAAACCTTATGACCTAATGAGATCACCTCTTTTCCTTTCAAACTTCAGTGAGAATCAGACAACTTCCCTAAATGACCCATATCAGGACAAAGGCAGTGATTCTAAACTGCTCTGTTTCTGGAGCAGATATACAGTGGCATGCAGAAGTTTGGGCACCCCTGGTCAAAATTTCTGTTACTGTGACTAGCTAAGCGAGTAAAAGATGACCTGATTTCCAAAAGGCACAAAGTTAAAGATGAGACATTTCTTTAATATTTTAAGCAAGATTACTTCTTATTTTCATCTTTTACAGTTTCAAAATAACAAAAAAGGAAAAGGGCCCAAAGCAAAAGTTTGGACACCCTGCATGGTCAGTACTTAGTAACACCCCCTTTAGCAAGTATCACAGCCTTTAAGCACTTTCTATAGCCAAGAGTCTTTCAATTCTTGTTTGGGGGATTTTCGCCCTTCTTCCTTGCAAAAGACTTCTAGTTCTGTGAGCTTCTTGGGCCATCTTGCATGCACTGCTCTTCTGAGATCTATCCACAGATTTTTGGTGATGTTTAGGTCGGGGGACTGTGAGGGCCATGGCAAGATCTTCAGCTTTCCAAACAATGACTGTGAACAAGCTAATTCAGGTCTGAGACCTTGGTAAAAGTAATCTGAGAGCTCAAATCTCTTGGGGTGCCCAAACTTTTGCATGGTGCTCCTTTCCTTTTTTTCACTCTAAAGTTAGACAAAACAAAAATAATACACTAATCTTGCTTAAAATATTGAAAAGAATGTTTCATCTTTAACTTTATGACTTTTGGAGATCAGTTCATCTTCTACTCACTTAACTATTTACATAACAGAAATGTTGACCAGGGGTGCTCAAACTTTTGCATGCCACTGTATATAGTACTTTAGGTTCAGAGAGCAAAACTGCACTCAGTAATCTAAGAATGATCTTATCATAACTCCAGAACCCTGTAGCAAAAATGTCCTTCCCGTAGTGCCTCAGTATTTACTGCCTCAATGTAATGGGCTTGGTTGTGTCTTGAAATTTGTTAACTGTATGGAGGTGGTACAATGAAATACTGGTAAATAAATAGAGATAAAAACTCAGTTACAGTAAGTATATATGTGTGTATTAAAAAGTTAAGTTTAAATAAGTAGTGCAAAAAAGCAGAAGTTTAAAAAGTAGTGAGGTAGTGTCCATGGGTTCAATGTCCTTTTAGAAATCAGATAGCAGAGGTGAAGAAGCTGTTCCTGAATCTCTGAGTGTGTTCCTTCAGGCTTCTGTACTTCCTTCCCGACAGTAACAATGAGAAGAGGGCATGTCTGAGATGTTGGGGATCCTTAATGATGGATGCATCTTTTCTGAGGCACCACTCCTTGAAGATGTCTTTGATGCTATCGAGTCTTGTACCCATCATAGAGCTGACTAATTTTACAACTTCCTGCAACTTATTCCAAACTTGTGCAATTGCACCCCTGCCCCCCCCGCCATACCAGATGTGATGAAGTCAGTCAGAATGCTCTTGACAGTACATTTGTAGAAGTTCCAGAGAGAGAGAGAGAGAGAGAGAGAGAGAGAGATGTGTGTGTGTGTGTGTGTGTGTGTGCGCGTGGGGGTCTCCTGTGTTTAAATGCCACATATTATACTTGGTCTTTGCTGCTGACTTGTTTCTTTATTGTGTGTCACTGTTCATTCATTATCTCAATTTACGTCGACTGATACTTAACACAGGCACCGGGATAGCAGAACAAAATACACTGCCCAGCTTTTGAAAGGTTGCATTCAGCTGACCCAGTGACTTTTCCTACAGGGTGACCCACGAAGCTGTCCCTCGCCTGCCAGCCCTTTGAGGTCAAGGCGCAGACAGTGCACAATGGAATGCCACAGGCAAAGGGAGCAGAAGCCCCACCTTCCATTACCTTTGATGGCTTTAGACACTCCTCAGCAATGCCAGGCTCATATGTTTTCTCTCATTCAATGCCAGAGCGTCAAGAACCTGTACTTACAAAATTATGGACAGAAGAGAACCGACCCAGGAGTCTTTGCCCTTCTTGGCTGCGGCACCATCTCCAGTACCTGTGGTCAACTGGCGAGCTACCCGTTGGCACTCATCCGCACCAGGATGCAAGCTCAAGGTGTGTGTTCAGGCCAGTGTGAAGCATCCCTATCTCCGTTTGCTGGGAAGCTTGGAGGCAAAGGGGCTGAGCCCCTGTTCACAGACACTGGGGACAAAGGGAGACAAAGAGATGGAGAGTTATTCCAGATGGATAGTTTTCTTCTTCAATGCCTGACTTTTGGGATTCAGAGTAAACTTAATTTTGTAAGTTCTGCGATGCTGATGAGGTCAACGTAGGAATGACAGACTCTTCCATCAATGGGGGAAGTGGTTCCTGAAAAGGGAGGTGGGTAGGTAGAACATGGGGTAGCTTCACTGCTTACACAGGGCTTCAGTGTGAACTCTTGAGGCACAACCTTCAGATTTTCAGAATTGCCCCAAGTGCTTCTTCTCAATGGGCCGGAGTCAGCGTAAGAGTTGCACTATTTCAAGGAATCCTGGAGCAAACCTTTGGGTCATTTTCTCTACTGTTTCCCACCTGTTACAGACCTCTGATAGAACATCTGGAATGTTTTTCCTGCATCTGGTTGAAAATAATACATGCAAAATGCTGGAAGAACTCAGCAGGTCAGGCAGCATCTATGGAAGAGAGTGAACTGTTGACATTTCGGGCTGAGACCCTTCAACAGGACTGGAAAGAAGAGATGAGAAGTCAGAGTAAGAAGGTGGGGCAGGGGAGGAAGGGATACAAGGTGGTAGGTGATAGATGAAACTGGGGGAGGGGTGAAGTAGAGGGCTGGGAAGTTGAATGAAGAAGAAGAATAGCCCTTAACTCGACAGTGGAGTTATCTGGGCACCGCCATGACGGTGTTTCCGTAGCAAGCTATTCTTGTTTTTACAAGGCCGAGTTGCTAGTTCAACTCTCTATCCAACTTGGATTCGAACTTAGGAATCTTTGCTCCGGAGTCCGTTGCTGATATTATTGTGCCACCAAGCGGGACAGATGGAGGTGATGGACAGGTAAGGAGATAAGTTGACAGGGAGAAAAAGGAATGGGGAACGGTGAAGGAGAGTGGAGGGCAATTACCGAAAATTTGAGAAATTGATACTTATGGCATCACTTGCTTCTGTAAACCTCCAACCTGATGGCATGAACATAGATTTTTTTGAACTTCCAGTAATTGCCTTCACCCCCTCTTCTCCTTCACCATTCCCATTCCCATTTCCGTCTCTCACCCTATCTCCTTATCTGCCCATCACATCCCTCTGGTGCTCCTCCCTCTTCCCTTTCTCCCATGGCCTTCTGTCCACTCCTATCAGATTCCCCCTTCTCCAGCCCTGTTTCTCTTTCACCAATCGACTTCCCAGCTCTTTACTTCACCCCTCCCCCCTTTGTGGTTTCACCAATCATCTACTACCTTGTACATCCTCCCCTCCTCCCCCACCTTCTTACTCTGACATAATTTCTTTTTTTCAGTTCTGATGAAGGGTCTTGGCCTGAAATGTCGACTGCTTACTCTCTTCCATAGATGCTGCCTCACCTGCTGAGTTCCTCCAGCATTTAGTGTGTATTACTTCAATTTCCAGCATCTGCAGATCTTTGAAAGGTTGCCTTTTCTCTTTGGAGTGAAGGAGGACGAGAAGCGAGTTGATAGATCGTGCATAAAATGACAGAGTGGGTCTGTCAGTGGAGCAGAGAGTGACAGGTGACAGCACCCCGAGGTGAGAGAGGGAGAGTATCCAGGGAGTGGAGACAGGCCAGGTGCTGGCAGCAGAGAGTGACAATACGCTGAGAGGAGAGAGCGACAGCATTCGGGGAGTGAGCGTATCCAGGGGCAGAGACTGAGAGTGCTCAGAGGTGCCTTCTGAAAGCACTAAGTCAAGTGGATGTGGAGATGGGCAGAAGAATAGGGATGAAAGGGATAATGAATCAGCCATGTGGAGCAGACCTGATGGATCAAACGGCCTAATTCCTCTCCTGGGCATTGTGTGTGGAGCAAAGTGTGTCAGTGTTCAGGGTGCAGAGAATGACTATGTACATCTCTTCTTTCTCCAGCTGTTGTCAAAGGAGAGCCCAAGCTGAACATGCTGCAGCAGTTTAGCAGAATAGTGCAAGGGGAAGGCTGGTTTGGCCTCTACCGAGGAATGGCACCCAACTTCATGAAGGTGGTGCCCGCTGTCAGCATCAGCTATGTCGTCTATGAGCACATGAAACACTTACTGGGAGTCACCTCAAAGTAACTGGTTTCCTGGCATGATCCTCATCATCTCCAAACAAAGAAGTCGGGAAGAATTCACTCCTTGGACCTCAATGGTTGACTCCCTTTCTACCACTGAGCCAGGTTCAGATCAGCAAAATAGCCTTTAGGTCTGCTCAAGGTATTGTGATAACACAACCCTAATCCCGTCCCCACAAAAACATTTTGCAGTGGGATTCGTTAAGTTATTGCCACAGAAGATTTGTCCTGGCAGAAATAAAAGACATGGACAGAGATTGACAATAGGACATGAGGAGAGATTAACAATGGGATTCTGTGCATTATGCATTCTTTAAGATACACTTGATTTGCCACACTGCACGTTTCCACTTTGTTTGGATAGCTTGGTAATGCATGAGATATCTATTGCTGAATATATGTCAAAACACTGTATGTATATAATAACATCATTAATAATTTAGTAAATGCATTTACATCCAAATCTCTCACCGCTCTGTGCTGAGCCTGTGAGATTGTCGTCTTGGTACAAATTACTTCCTAGAATTCTAGCTTCTAACCTCTTTGACTTCCTCTCTGCTGTGATGCTCCAAGGACATCAAACTCCTGTTGTGACATATCACAACAGTTTACAATGATGCAAAGCCTTTCCTGAAGTTAAATCAATCCCAAGCCATCCACAGAACAAAAATTGACACCGTAGAGATCAGGATGTGTGGACAGCAGCCAGGATGATCTTAATAGGTGTACTGTGAGGGGGGAGAACAGAGAGGATTCCAGAGCTCTGGGGCTCAGCACCTGAGGTCACCTGGTGAACTCCTCAGCTGTGTTTGGTTTTGGGTTGGAGTCAGGTAGGACATCACCTAACTTGTCATATTAAACAGCCGTGAAACAGGAAGTGATGCTTATTATCACGCACAAAAGGTGATCATGTGATCTTCCCTGCGTGGGCCATCAGTCCACAGTGGTTAGTCTACTGAACTTGGCTGGGATTTCCGCAGATTTACTGGTACACACTGTTGCTGCAAGATATCAGTGAGGCAAGGCCAATTGTACAATTCCACCAGAACGATAATTCAATCTCCAAAATTCTCTGAAATGGGGAATTCCAAAGATTCACAACCTTCCAGCTTATCCTCATTTCCAACTGATAGTTTATTTTCCAACATAATTTTAAGGTGATTAGAGGAAAGTACAGTGGGAGTGGGAGTGAGAAGTTTTATCCCACAGAGAGTGGTGGATGCGTCGAACACACTGCCAGGGGTGGTGGTAGAGGCAAGTGATTTAGGGACATTTAAGAAGCTCTTAGATAGGCACGTGGATGATAGAAAAATGGAGGGCTATGTAGGAGGGAAGGGTTATATTGATCCTGGGCTAGGTTAAAAGGTTGGCACAGCATCATGGGCCAAAGGGCCCACACTGCCTTCTACAGTTCTGTGTTCTATGATATCCATGCCCTTTGTTACTTCAACACCGGGGCCTTCTGATGGTCGGAGTCAACCATGGATGTCGTGTCCCAACTGTCCACAAGATACGCAAGCCTGGGAAGTACGATATGGACAGCAAGCTTTTGCTGATGTCGCAAGTTCCTCCTCTCCACGCAGCTCATACATCCAAAGATCAATACAGTCTAGCACCAGTGAGATCGCAGGAGTTGCCCGTCAGTGTGGAACTCAATGTCAGGACTGCCTTAGGGACTCCAGCTCCGGATTTTTCCTCAGGGTTACTCCTGAAACTTTCCTCATGAGTGGATATAGCCACAAGGCAGCGGAGGTTTGAGATCAGAGTTTTCTTTCTCCTAGATGAGCTGCTAACCACGGCTGATGAGCCCCGTCTGCCCGAAGCGACTTGTTTTAATGTGCCAGTAACCCACCTTTGCCCCTTCTCCTCAGGCAAAATGGTTCCACTGGGCTTAGGAGCTAAGCCACACATGAAGGCCAGAAGCTGGACTTGGTTGTAAGAGGCTGTTTGAGATGCACGCCATTTAATAGGTAGTGGGAGCTTATCCCCAGTACCTCCCCCAGCTATAGCAACCTTATAGAACTACTTTGTTCAATACCCCAAAAATGACATATACTTGCAGCATCTATTTTGATAATTTGTCTCAGAATCTTAAGCGTTTCAAAAGAAGTATTTCATAATATCAGTGAATTAATACCAATCTTCCTACTCTTTTCTCATTAGAAACTCCTTCATCTCAGGAATTAACTTGGAATTCACCAAACTGCCTCCATGTAAACCTATCTCTCCTTCAATGAGATCTAATTTGTATACCATCTTGCAGGAGTCATCTCACCAATACAATTGACCTTTTCTGTGTTATTTGTAGAGGTTGTAAACAATAGAGGCCAAGCAGACCACTGTAGCCTCCCACTATTTCCAGCTTGCCAACTTTTCTTCTTCTGTTATCTACAAATGGTTCAAATTAATATCAGAGAATGTATACAGTATACAACCTGAAATTCTTACTCTTCACAGACATCCATGGAATAAGAACCCCAAAGAATGAATGATTGTAACATCAGAACCCCAAAGACCCTCCACACGCATAAGCACAACTGAAGCATCCACCTTCCCTTCCCCCTCCCGCTCTACTTGTAGCAGCAGAGGCACTGACCCTCCACCCCACCTCCATCAGGCAATAGCAAAAGCCCCCAAAGAGATCTTGATCGTGAGGCCATCAAACACTACAGTCCATAACCCAGCGTTTTGTTATCTCAGACAGGCTCTCTCTGTCCACTGAGATCATTCCTGCAACAATGAGTGCAAAGGCCAGCAGCTCGCTGCTCTGATGTATGTGCTAAATAATCGGTTCATGTTCAAAAATTAACTCCAGTACAGTGGGCTTAGATCTTACATAGAACACTACAACACAGGAATGGCCCCTTTGGCCACAGTGCTGTGCTGAAGCAGCTAAAAGGTAAATCAACAGCCCCCTTCAAATTAATCCCTCCTACCCACATAATGTCCATATCCCTCCATCTTCCTGATATTCATTTGCCTATCTAAACATCTCTACATTATTTGCCTCTACCACCATACCAGGCAGCACATTCCAGGCATCCACAACTCTCCAAGTGAAGAACTTACCCCTCACATCCCCTTTGAACCCACCCACTCTCGCCTACAATGCACTCCGTCTGATTTAGACATTTCTACCCTGGGAGACAGATACTCCCTTTTTATCCTATCTTATGTCTCTCATCTTATAAACCTCTATCAGATCACCCCTCAGCCTCCTGCCACTCCAGAGAAAACAACCCAAGTTTATCCAGCCTCTCATGCCTGCTAAACCGTGCAAAATCTGGTAAACGTCTTCTGTACCCTCTGCAAAGACTCAGCATTCTTCCTATCATGCGGTAACCAGAATGTATGTGATACTCCAGATTGGCCTAACCAAGTAATGTTTGGTAGGCCATAATGTTGCACCTAAGTGAATGTTTTTTGTAAATATAAATATGCTATCTATTGCTTTACTTTCATCCATCCTGCTCATGACATCCTCTAAGTTGTTTTCCTTTCATAAAAGCACCTTCTAGAGTCATACAGCAGAGAAGCGTGTCCTTTGGCTCACTGAGACTACACTGATCACCAAACTCTTGTATACACTCATCTCATAACGGTCCTACTTCATTCTTGCATTCCTATCCTTTTCCTCCCAAATTCCACTTCTCATTTGCGCTCTAAGGGGGAATTTACATTTGTCGATTAAACAATCAATTTGCATGTCTTTGGGTTGTAAGAGGAAACGAGGAGCACCGGGAGGAAACCCATGCGATCACAGGGAGAACTTGTAACCTCTACACAGACAGCGGTCAGGATTGAACCGGGAACCACAGGAGCTGTGAGACTGTGGTGCTACTTGCACCGCTGTACCACCCATGTTTGATTCTGCTTGATTGTACTATGGTTCTTTGAATATCTTGCTGAATAAAGGATTCCAACGTTATCCTGATGACAAATATTACATCAATAGCCTTGCGTTTCCTTCTTTCAAACACACTTTTCTCTGAAATAGGGGTGTTGTATTTTTATGTATCCGATATCCTGCAAATTCACATAAGTAAAGGTGTTTTAGATTACTACAACTGATGCATCAACTAAACATGTGGCCATTTCATTTAAATCTGAGAATGAAAGTCATCATGTCTAGGGGGACATGTAACCCTTAATACGCCATGAGTTTACCTAGTATTTCTTTTCCTTAATGACTTTTCTTGGCTTCTCCCTTTTAGTTTTCTACCATATTTAGAACAGTTTTAGTATCTTACTCATCTGCCTACCTACTGCCCATTACGCCACTGGTGTTTAGGGCAACATTGAAGGTCTTCCATCTCTGACGGTGTTCAGGGCTTCCTTCAACGTGCCAGTAGATTGGTTTTCACTACTGTCAGTCACGCAAGTCTGGGAGGAGACTCGGGAATACTGTCGCACTCAGATGTATAAAGATCCTTCGTTGCTGTTTCTGTAACAATTTTGTTTGACCAGTCAGGGTTGGTAACCCTGAGCCGAACCCCCAAACCTGGAAGACTGATGGACCACTCTTAGTCTGGCTGCTACCCTTTTATCTGTTTGGCATGAGTGACCCTACCAAGAGCCCTGACTCCAGCCAACAGAACCCTCTGGGTCATTGAGGCATTCAAGCTCCAAACACTATGACAATGTTGTGATCCTCTTGGAGATTCTATCATGAAGCTGTATCAAAAAATATTTCTTGAAAACCTCTGCCATCTCCTTTCTTTCCAATATTAATTCCCCAATTTAATCTTACAAGAATCTAACATATGCTCTGGCTTTTTTTCTTTCATTATATATCCTTTTCCAAAAGTTCAAAGTAATTTTATTACCAAAGTACTCAATTCTATTTTAAAATTATTTCTTTTGCTTGCTAAATCTACTCTCACTCATTTGTTTGCATCATCCTTTATTGATTCATAAATTTTTCTAGTTTTCTGGACTACTGCTAATTTTCACATCCCATGCCTTCATTTTAATTTGATACCAAACTTTGTTAGTTACCCACAAGTCAAACAACATTTTATCACTTCCTCCCTCACTCTATTCAGGGCCCCAAACAGTCCTTCCAGGTGAGGCAACACTTCACCTGTGCATCTGCTGGAGCTGTCTATTGTGTCCAGTGCTCCCAGCGTGGCCTCTTCTACTGTGGTGAGACCCATCATAAATATGGGGACCAGTTCATCAAGCACCTCCACACCATCTGCCACAAGGTAGACTTACTGGTAGCCAAACATTTAAATTCCAATTGTCCTTCCCGTTCCAATGTGTTGATTCATGGCCCCCTCTTGTGCCAAGATGAGGTCAGGAGGAGCAACACCCTGTATTTCTGCCTGGGTACCCACCAAATTGATGGTATGAACTTCAAATTCTCCTTCGGATGAACAATTCCCCCCTCCCCCCTTTATTCCCCACTCTGACCTTTTACTTCTTCTCAGCTACCAATTACCTCCCCCTGGTCACCTCCTCCTTCCTTTTCACCTATTTTTCACTCTCCTCTCCTATCAGATTCTTTCTTCTCCAGCCCTTGAACTTTCCTACCTGGCTTCACCTTTCCCCTCCCCCCAACTTTTAATTCAGGTATCTTACCCCCTTCCCTCGCAGTCCCGAAGAAGGCCTGAAACGTCGACTGTTTATTCTCCTCCATAGATGCTGCCTGACCTGCTGAGTTCCTCCAGCATTTTGTGTGTGTGTTGCTTTGGATGTCCAGCATCTGCAGAGTTTCTCTTTTTATTGACATTTCCCTGTCTTTATGGGGAATGTTTCCTTAAATATCTGTTACAATATTCATTGTCTTTTTAAGAATCTCTTTTCCTTTGTAATGCCTTAATTTAAACTGAAGACATCAATTTCAGACCCAAGTTTCTCCTCAAATTGAATAGGAAATTCTATTATTTTATGATCACTATTCTCTCGAAGATGCACAAGAATGGGACCAAAAATTCAATGCACATGACCAAATTTAAAATAGCTTATTTCCTGGTAGGTTTTGCAACACGGACTAATCTAGGAATCTGTTCCAATTACTCTGTTACAATTGCCCAGTTCCAGATGTGTCGGTGAGCGGGATCGCCTCTGGCCACCTTGTGAACTGGTCTACCATAGTTAGGAGGTACCACGCTCCTCGGGACACTGGTAGGGGGCCCACGATATCCACATGAACATGGTCAAACCTCCGGTGGGTGGGTTCAAACTGCTGCGGCGGGGCTTTAGTGTGCCGCTGAACCTTGGCTGTTTGGCACTGCGCGCACGTTCTGGGCCATTCACTGACCTGCTTGCGAAGTCCGTGCCACGCGAACTTGTTGGAGACCAGCCGGACAGTTGTCCTGATAAATGGGTGCGCCAAACCGTGTATGAAGTCAAAAACTCGCCCCCTCCAGGCTGCCGGGACGATGGGGCGAGGTTGGCCATGTCACACAGGAGGGTCCTCTCACCTGGGCCTATGAGAAAGCCCTGCAGCTGCAAACCCAAGACTGTGGTCCTGTAGCTGTGCCTCCACCAGTGCTGCATAGTCCACCCCCAGTGACAGGGCCTGGACAGCTGGTCTGGAGAGTGCGTCCGCCACGATGTTGTCCTTTCCCGAGACATGCTGGATGTCTGTCGTGTACTCGGAGATGTAGGACAGATGTCACTGCTGGCAAGCTGACCAGGGATCGGACACCTTCGTGAACGCGAAGGTCAACGGTTTGTGGTCCGTGAACGCGGTGAACGGCCTGCCTTCTAAGAAGTACCTGAAATGCCGGATTGCCAGATACAGTGCCAACAGCTCCCGGTCAAAAGCACTGTACTTGAGTTTGGGTGGTCGTAGGTGCTTGCTGAAGAACGCCGGGGTTGCCAACACCCCTTGATGAGTTGCTCCAGCACCCCACCGACTGCTGTGTTGGATGCGTCCACTGTGAGGGTGGTCGGAACGTCCATTCTGGGGTGCACCAGCATCGCGGCATCTGCCAAGGCTTCCTTGGCTTTAATGAAAGCGGCCGCGGCCTCCTCGTCCTAAGTAATGTCCTTGCCTTTACCCAACATCAGGGTGTATAAAGGGCGCATGATACTGGCTGCCAAGGGGAGGAAACGGTGGTAAAAGTTCACCATACCAATGGTGAACTCCTGCAGGCCTTTGACCGTGTTGGGCCAGGCAAAGTGGCAGATTGTGTCTACCTTGGCGGGCAGAGGTGTTGCCCTGTCTTTGGTTAATCCTGTGGCCCAGGAAGTCGATGGTATCGAGACCGAACTGGCACTTGGCCGGGTTGATCGTGAGGCCGAAATCACTCAGGCGGGAGTAGAGCTGGCGGAGGTGGGACAGATGCTCCTGATGACAACTGCTGGCTATAAGGATGTCGTCCAAATAGATGAACGCAAAGTCCAGGTCGCGTCCCACCACATCCATTAGCCGCTGGAATGTCTGTGTGGCATTCTTCAGGCCGAACGGCATTCAGAGGAACTCGAACAGGCCGAATGGGGTGATGAGTGCTGTTTTGGGGATGTCTTCAGGGTGCACCGGGATTTGATGGTATCCCCGGACGAGGTCTACTTTGGAAAAGATTCTTGCCCTGTGCAGGTTTGCTGCAAAGTCCTGTATGTGTGGCACGGGGTAGTGGTCTGGAGTGGTAGCCTCGTTCAGTCTGCGGTAGTTGCCGCATGATGTCCAACCCCGGCTGCTTTGGGCACCATATGCAGGGGGGAGGCCCATGGGCTGTCAGACCTCCGTACGATCCCCAATTCCTCCATCCTCTTGAACTCCTCCGCCAGGCGGAGCTTTTCCGGGGGGAGCCTTTGTGCGCAGGCTTGGAGGGGTGGTCCCTGGGTCGGGATCTGGTGCTGTACCCCGTGTCTGGGCATGGCTGCCGTGAACTGCGGTGCCAGAATCGATGGAAAGTCCGCCAGGATTCTGGTGAATTTGTTGTCCGACAGCGTGATGGAGTCCAGGTGTGGGGCTGGCAACTTGTCTTCACCCAGGGAGAACGTCTGGAAAATCTCGGCATGTACCAATCTTTTCCCTTGCAAGTCGACCAGCAGGCTGTGAGTTCACAAGAAGTCTGCTCCCAGGAGTGGTTGGGCCACGGCGGCCAGTGTGAAGTCCCACATGAACCGGCTGGCGCCGAACTGCAGCTGCACTGTGCAGGTGCCATAGGTCCGTATCATGCAGCCGTTTGTGGCCCTCAGGGTGGGTCCTGGCATCCTGTTGCAGGTGTCGTACCCTGTCGGGGGCAAGACGCTGATCTCCGCTCTGGTGTCGACCAAAAAGTGGCGTCTCGACTGTTTGTCCCAGCCGTACAAAAGGCTGTCCTGGTGGCCAGCCACCAGTCATTAGCGGCAGCTGGCCCTGGCCCTGGCCCTTGCAGGGCGGGCGACAACAGCGGGCCTTTGTGCCCCACCGCTGGTGGTAAAAACACCACTGTTCACTGGCCTCCTCACTCCCGCCTCTGTGTTGTGTGCGCCCCCCAGCCGGGCCTAGTCTGGTCTGCTGTTGGCCTGGGCGTGTGGCCTGGTAATCTGACCGACGGACGCTACGCTCTCCCTCTTGGCTTTCCACAGCACGTCTGCCCGGGCTGCCACCTTCCGGGGGTCACTGAAATCTGCAACGGCCAGCAGCAGATGTATGTCCTCGGGCAGTCACTCCAGGAACGCTTGCTCGAACATGAGGCAGGGCTTGTGTCCGTCAGCCAGGGACAGCATCTCGTTCATCAATGCTGATGGCAGTCTGTCTCCCAAACCGTCCAGGTGAAGCAGGCGGGCACCTCACTCATGCCGTGAGAGGCCAAAGGTCCCAATGAGCAGCGCTTTGAATGCTTCATATTTGCCTTCTACCGGGGTCGACTGATGAAATCCGCAACCTGGGCAGCCGTCTCCTAGTCAAGGGCGCTCACCACGTGGTAGTAATGTGTGGAATCAGAGGATATCTGCCGAATCTGGAACTGGGCTTCTGCATGGCTAAACCACACACGTGGTCGCAGCGTCCAGAAAGTCGGCAGCTTTAGCAAAACTGCGTGAACAGATGAAGAGTCGGTCATCTTTGGTCCAAATCCCGTTTGGACTGTCGGGGTCACCAATGTAGCGATGTGTTACACACAGCGCTGAAATAATGACACGCAGTCGGTAAGTCGTTTCGAGACTAGTTTATTCAAACTTCGCGGCGCTGGCATTTAATCCCTAGTGCCCACCCTCTCCGGCCTGAAATGACGTCAGAGGTGTATTACCAAAGTCTCCCCCCCCCGTGCGCTGGCTATTTGTGAGCCGGTTCGCCTGTGCAGAAAATGGGTCGCCACAACAGCACAAGATTTTTGCACACACTGGTCATTACAAGTTAGAGGGAACATTGGGCATCGGGTGTTTTGAGTCTTTCAACGTCACTCACTTTCGCCCAGGCGACCCAACCAGGCTTGATCAGGCCCTGGCTTGTGCCCCAGCAGCATTGGTCCATGGATTACACCTCCTGATCCATAGCCATCTGGACGCCTACTCAACAGCCTCTGCGATGGTTCGGATTGCTCTTTCCTTTGCAGCCACCCATAATGCTAAAGAGAGATTAGGTTCTACACCACAAGCAGCCAGCAAAACCTCTACACCCCATCTCTATAGGCTCAAATCATTCCGCGTCTCCACCACTGGCTCTGGCACTGCTCTACCTGCTGTGGTTAAGGTTTTCGTCTAGTTATCTGAAGGTTGCTAGTTCGAGCCTTGGCTGGGGCTGCGTGTGTGTCCTTGGGCAAGGCACTTAACCACACATTGCTCTGCGACGACACCAGTGCCAAGCTGTATGGGTCCTAATGCCCTTCCCTTGGACAACATCGGTGGTGTGGAGAGGGGAGACTTGAAGCTTGGGCAACTGCTGGTCTTCCTTTAAAAAAAAACCTTGCTCAGGCTTGCATGCTGGAAACTTTCCAAGGTGCAAATCTATGGTCTATCGAGGCCAATGGAGGCCTACACCTGCTCCTAGTATTTGGTTACAATAGAGAACTACCCCCCCCCCACAAAAAAAAAGAACTTGGCAAAAGATAGCATTTTATAAGATGATAGATGCCCAAATAGAAATGGTATTATTCACTGTTATATGTAGGTTGTAACTGGACTTAAAATAGTGATTAAATCCTGATAGCATTAATATTAACATATCTTAAGACACACTTACATAGGGCTCAGTGTATATGCATTGTACAGCAATCCTATCTACAGGTAGAGACGGATGAATTAATATCTTACTTTCCATTTCCATTGACAAACATTAATCTTCCTTTCTAGTGTGGTTTCTCCATGCTTTCAGATTCGTAGCGTTTACAGAGTCAGCCATGTCTCAATGGAATGTTCTTCTAACTTGGTCAAGTGAGTATCTCCCTCCCCTCTCTCCGCCTTTCAACTCTGACTCCTCATATTTTTTTCTCCAGTCCTGCTGAAGGGTTTTGGCCCAAAACACCGGCTGCAATATTTTCCATAGATGCTGCCTGGCCTGCTCAATTTCTCCAGCCTTTTGTGTGAGTTGCTCGGATTTCCAGTGTCTGCAGATTTTCTGTTGTTTAGTCATGAACAATTTTGAGGGAAGAACAAGGTGTACTATCTAAATGACCTCCAAGGGGTACCTCAGTTCATGAGGAACTCCAAATGTTCGGCCAAATATTCCACTCAGTAGACGTCTTCTGTAATCAGTGGTGTTAGGGCACAAGTATCTGTGCTGGCCCATTGTTGTTCATCATTTATATCAATGATTTGGATGAGAATGTTCAAGGCTTGGTTAGTAAGTTTGCTAAGTATTGGGTAGAGATGGGATGTTATGTTGAAGTTGTATAAGACATCAGTGAGACCTAATTTGGAGCACTGTGTGCAGTTTTGGTCATCTACCTACAGGAAAGATGTAAACAAGGTTGACAGAGTACAGACTACAGGTCTGGAGGACCTGAGTTATAAGGAAAGATTGAATAAACTAGGACTTTATTGTTAGAGGAGGTTTGATAAAGATATACAAAATTATGAGAGCTAGAAATAGGGTAACTGCAAGAAGGCTTTTTCCACTGAGGTTGGGTGGGACTACAGATAGAGGTCATGGCTTAAGGGTGAAAGGTGAAATGTTTAAAGGAAACATGAGGGGAACCTCTTCACTCAGAGGATCATAAGAGTGTGGAATAAGCTGCCAACACAAGTGGTGCATGCGAGCTTGATTTCAAGGCTTGAGAGAAGTTTGGATAGGTACATGGATGGTGGGAGTATTGGAGGGCTATGGTCCGGTACAGATCGATGGGAGTAGGCAGTTTAAATGGTTTGGTGTGGACTAGATGGGCCGAAAGGCCTGTTTCTGTGCTGTAATTTTCTATGACTCTCTGACACCAACGTTCCCTCTTATTTTTTTTTAACAGCTGTGGAGATCAACCATTGCTCTGAGCAGGAAATTTTTATATGGCCTGAAAACTGCGCGGCACTTTAATTTTTCTTGTAATTTGCACATAAACATGCACAAGCCACAACTTGCAGCAGAAGTAAACATGTTCTGGGAGTCAAAACAACTGATAGACACAAGGTTTAAAATGAAATGTTTTGACTGTGTCGGTGCTCGGTGGGCTGGCAGATTATTAGCAATGAGCTATCGACTTCCATTCTGCCACTGTTATTGCAATTTGTAACAGTTTAGAACACTGACAATGTAAATGCATTGAAGCTCTAAAATGTTTCAAAGGAACGGTTGTGGCATGTTTATTATCTAGAAAATGTTTGGATTATATCAACACATTTAATTACAGCGTATGCATCAATTACATTAACGTAGATTTCAAAATTATATTAACATAATTTCAAAGTTTTTTTTAACATGAAAAATCCAGCTACCTGGCAATGAAGAGTATATATGCGGGAGCATTTCAATTATCGCATGGTCATGAACCCACGCAGCTTAGCGGGAACAGTGGATGACTAAAGTACTGTTGGTGCTGGCATCAAGAGTGAAGAGATTATCAAAATGTCCTGATGAAAGTCTGAGCCTGAAATGTCAACCGTTTATTCCCCTCCATAGATGCTGCCTGACCTGTCGAGTTCCTCCAGCACTTTGTGTGTGTTTCTCAAAACTTACAGTGCGTTGTAAAAATTACAGGGTTTTCTTGATCAGTTAGGAAATGGCATTGAATTCAAATAAGTGCAAGGTGTTGCATTTTGGGAATCAAATCATGAGAAGGCTTTTGCGAGTAGGATTAAGGAAAACCACAAGGCTTTCTACATGTATGTGAAGAACAGGAGGACGATTAGAGAGAGGGTAGGGACTGATCAGGGATAAAGAGGAAATGTCAACTGTTCATTTCCATGGATGCTGAGTTCTTCTCGCATTTTGTGCATGTTGCATAAGAGGAAAATGCGGTGGAGGCAGATGAGGTTGGGGTAGTTGTTAATGAATACTTTGCCTCAGTATTCACCACTGAGAAGGACTCTGATTAATATGTGGTCAGTGCAGAATAGTCTAATATGCTGGAACATATTAATGTCAAGAAAGAGAAGCGTTAGGATAGGTAAGTCAAAAAAAGTCCTAATTAATTGTCTTAGCCCAAAATGTCAACTGTTTACTCTTTTCCGTAGATGCTGCCTGGCCTGCAGAATTCCTTCGGCATTTTGAGTGTATTACTTTGATCTCCAGCATCTGAAGATTTTCTCTTGTTTGTGATTGGATTACTACAGTGCAAAGTCTCTTCCAGCAATGCCTACCCTGAAGAAGTTTAAATTCCCCCTTCGACAGGAGTTCAGTGAAACCCTCTCTCATTGCTCTCCCAGAGTCCTGATGAAGGGTCTCGGCCTGAGATGTCGACTCTTTACCCGGCCTGCTGAGTTCCTCCAGCATTTTGTATCACTAAGATAGATGTCAATGGTGATAATTGTTGTACCCTTTCTGGCCATATGAGTAATCCCAGAGGACTGGAGGGTGGCAAATGCTATTCCTTTGTTCAAAATTGGTAAAAGGGATAACCCTTGGAATTATAGACCAGTGAGTTTTACATCAGTGGCTGGCAAACTATTGGAGAGGATTCTTAGAGGTAGGATTAATGAACATTTGGAGAAACATACTTTGATTACGGATAGTCAACATGACTTTGTGAGGACCATAACCCTTATTGAATATTTTGACAAAGCAAATTGATGAAGTTAGAGTGATGGATGTGGTGTACATGAACTATAGTAAGGCATTTGACAAGGCTCCCCATGGCTGGCTCATTCAGAAAGTGCGGAGGCATGGGAAACTTGCCTGTTTGGATTTAGAATTGGCTTGTCCACGGAAGGCAGGGGGGTTAGTAGATGGACTGTATTCTGTCTGCAGGTTGGCGACCAGTGGTGTTCCACAGGGATCTCTTCTAAGATCCCTGCTCTTGTATAAGTTACTTGGATGAAGAAGTAGAAAGGTGGGTTAGTAAGTTTGCAGATGATGGAAATAAAACTGGCAGGGTTGTGGATAGTATAGTAGTTACTGCAGGACATCGCTAGAATGCAGAACTGGGCTGAGAATGCCAGATGGAGTTTCATCCGGGAAAATGTGAAGGGATTCACTTTGGTTAGCTGAACTTGAAGGCAGAACTCAGGAACAATGGCAGGATTTTTAACAGTGTGGGAGGAACGGAAGGGTTTCAGGGTTCACCTCCATAGATCTATTGAAGTTATTGTAGTGATTGATGGGGTCTTTAAGAAGGTGTATGGTATATTCATCTTCAGTAGTCTGGAGATTGAGTTCAAGATCTGCGAGATAATGTTGCAGTTCTGCAAATCTCTGCTTCGGTTTTGGCTGCCTCATCATAGGCAGGATATGGAAGTTTTAGAGAGGGTGTATAGGAGATTTACCTACACTGCCTAAATTAGAGCGCATGTCTTATGAGGAAAGGTTGAGCGAGCTAAGGCTTTTCCCTTTGGGTTGAAGGATGATGAGAAGTGACATGACAGAGGTGTATAACATAAGAGGCATTGACACAGTGGACAGCCAACACCTTTTTCCCAGGATGGAAATGGTTAATACAAGAGAATGTAATGTTAAGGTGATTGGAGAAAAGTATCTGGGTGGTGGTCAAAAGTAGGATTTTTTAACCACAGCAACACACACAAAATGCTGGAGGAGCTCAGCAGGCCAGGCAGCAAATATGGAAAAAAAAGTTGCTGCCTGGCCTGCTGAGTTCCTCCAGTATTTTGTGTGTGTTGTTCGGATCTCCAGCATCTGCAGACTTTCTCTTGCCTGTTTTTTTTTACCCAGAGAGTGGTGGGTGCCAGGGAACACACAGCCAGGGATGGTGGAAGAGGCAGATACATTAAGGATGCTTAAAAATCTCTGAGATCGGCACATGGATGAAAGGAGAATGGAGGGCTATGTGGGAGGGAAGCATTGGGTAGGTTAAAACTTTGGCGCAACATCGTGGGCTGAAGGGCTTGTACGGTGTTGCACCAGTCTATGTTCTAAATCAGGGTTGAACGTTCAGTGATTGGTAGGGTCCTGGGAAGAGTTGTAGAACAGAGGGACCCAGGAGTGAAATTAAATTGCTCCCTGAAAGGGGCGTATATGTAGCCAGATGGGTGAACAAATGTTTGGCACACTTGCCTGCATAGTCTTCTGACTTGTACTCCTCCCCCTCAACCTGATCCTGTCTTCTTTCCGCCTTCCCCTCCAGCCTGAGGAAAGGTCTCGGCTTTTGCGTTTGCTGCTCAAGATCGACAGCATGCGTAGAATCTCTTGAATTTATGCCCAGCTAATTAAGATTGGAAGTGCAAAATCGTACAAACCGACTGGGGCAGGATATGCATGGATGTTAAACAGCGCAGGAAGAAAACTGGAACTGCGTCAATTCCAAAGGTACATCTTCGTTCTGCAATTCCCTCTCTTTTTGCGAATCTCCCTCCCGCAACTTCATATCACTTCCCAGCCTTTTACCTGCGAATCTCAGTGATCAGGTTGAGTCTGGGGACATTCTGATTGAACAGCCTGAGCGTCAATCATGTTGGCGTCACTCAGAAGCCCCCCCACTTCCCATTGAGGTTACGGGACGTCGAGCGATCCCACGCCGAGCTCTCACTCTGTGGTCGCAATGTCAATCATGCTGGACGTCAGAGGGGGCGAGGCTCCGAGGCGACAGGGCTTTCGTGCCAGAGATTGGTTGGCAGATCACTGTCAATCAGGCGGCAAGCGGCGTGCCCGCCTCCTCTGTTGGCGGTGTTGAGGCGGGAGCATTGGGAGCCATTGCTGGCGGTGGCCGGGCCTCTAATCGTTCAACGAGGGTCCGATCTGCCTCCAGGACGGGGAGGGAGGCGTCTGTAAAATAAAAAAAAATACAGACGTGCATCACAGAGGCCGGGGCCTGTAAACTCAGTTTGGCGGAGGAAAGAGAGGGACGGCAGTGCTGATGGCAGATTTCGCGGCGGCTACGGCAGCGCCTCCGCACGCAGTGGGTACCGGCGCGGCCGGGCCTGGAGCGGCTGGAGCCACCTTCAAAAAGCCGGACGCCTTCGCCGATGCGGTGCAACGGGCCCGGCAGGTCTGTCCGAGGGGATGGTGGGGCTGTGGGTCGGGTAATGAGGTACCGAGAGAGGGCTCCATGCGCGGGAGAACAAAAATCGAGCTCCCGTAATGAGGAGCGGCGTGAGGGCCGGGGATCGCCAGGCCGTACCGAGGGAGCCCACCCCCTTCCCCTTAGCCCCACCGGCACTCGGGTGAACATGGGAGAGCGAGCCCCTTGTCATTGAATGGGACGTCGAGCGGGAATTTTATTTCACTTGCGGGCGGCAGGCCATGCGCCCATTGTTGGCTGGGTCACCAGACAGCCACATTGCCGGATATTGGGGTACCTCAGTAAGAACCTCCACTCTTCCCTCCTCCCTCTTTCCGCTCCTTGTTTCCACCCTCCCTCCCTCCCATCCCATGCCATCCTTCCACCCCTCCCCCCGACCCATCCCACCTCCTCCAAGGTTCTGAAAGGGAAACACACATCGCACGTTTCGTCCGTCCTTCAGCACTAGAGGTAGTTCCACTGGTTAAAATTAGATTTTTTTTATCTCTTCTGAAAATCAAGTGTAAATTTTTGCACTTCCATAATTTGCAGTCCACTTTAGAGTGAATATGACTAAAAAGATTTTGCTTGGGCGCATTTGCATAGAAAATACGCTTTGTTTCAGTTCACTTTGTATGTAATATTGAAAAATGCTTAGACATTAAATTCCAGAATTTGAACAATTGGCACTATACCTTAAGTTACTGAGGTTCTAAGCTGTGGAATTCCTTTCCCAAACCGATTTCTGTCATTATTCTTAAATCTCTTGATCACTTGCTCTAAAGTTTCCCTGTATGGTACTGCTGGTTTGACTTTGTTAGAATAAGCACTTGTGATGTGCCTTTAGGGGATTTTGGCGCACTGAAAGGACCATTCAAACCAGGTAGCGTCTGAAGGTAGATGAAGGAGAGGGTTTATGTTTCAGGTAGATCTGATAATTTGTGATAGATCACTGTTATTCTTTCTCAGTCGCTCCTTGGATTCTGCCTAACCAGTTCTATTTTATTTCCAGTTTCCACCATGTTTAGGACTTTGCAAATAGGAAGTTGGGTTTGGAGTTAGAACATTAATGGAAGGAGAGTTTGTGTTTTTGATCCTGGGCCAATCTTAGTTTACATTAAAATATTAATTCTGTTGAATTCTATCTGATGTCAACTTTTCAGTTTTAAGGTGCAGTAATTTATTCAGCATTTTCAGTTTTACTTCACATTTCCAATGTCCAGTGCCATTTAAATTTGGCTTTTCATTCCTTTGGGGAAATTGAAAATCTTTACGTGATTTTGGTTTAAAGGCCCCATTTCTGTTTGAATGGAAGTGTATTCTTACTTGACTCAGGCAATTCTTTAGGGATTGGGACGGATAGTCTCTTTAGATTAACCACAATTTTATTTTGTTTATTTTTACTTCAGGTGTTTTTTAAATTAGCTTTGGAAGAAAAACTGGTTCAAGAAAGTAGTATTAAATGCTAGATAAAACTTCCTCCTATCCTACCCTTAAAATACATTTCTGGATGTTTTATTGAGGTAAGTATCTGTGAAGTCACAAATCATAATTCTAAGAATTATAAAATATATTTTATGGGGAGAACAATTGTAGTGTTAGTCATAGAGATCTTCAACACAGAAACAGGCCCTTTGGCCCATCTAGTCAGTTGAACTATTCTGCTTAGCCTCATCAGTCTGCACCTAGACGAAAGCCCGCCATACTCCCATCCATGTACATAGATTGACTTCTGTCAGAAGTTCCATTTACACATGTGTCCGCCACTTCCACTGACAGCTCCTTCCATACTCCCACCATCTTCTGAGTGAGGACTTTCCCTCTCATCTTCCCCTTAAATGTTTCATCTTTCACCCTTGACCTCTAGTTCTTGTCTCACCCAACCTCAGTGGAAAAAGCCTGTTTGTGTTTACCCTATCTATACCCCCCATAATTTTGTTGTAAGACTTCTATCAAATCTCCCCTCATTCTCCTATGCTCCAGGGAATAAAAACCTAACCTGTTCAACTTTTCCTAATGACTCAGCTCTGGCAACTTCCTTGTAGATTTTCTCTGTTCCTTTTTCAATCTTATATTTTCCCTGCAGGTGGGAAGTAAGAAATAAGTCTTTACTTAACTTTTTGGAGTTCTTCAATATGTTATCACACACTTTTGTTTGAAACTAATATTTGAGTGTCCTAATGCAGAAAAGGTTAATGTCCAGCTCTGGGTACACATGGCCTGGTGCAGATAAGGCACCTGGTGAAATACGATTTTGGGATAGGTGTATGCGGGATTTAAGCTCAAACAGCAGCATAAGGTTCACTTTAAATCCTACAGTTAATGCATGAACTATTTAAGAGTGGGGGGGGGGGGAAGCGCAAGAATTCACTTGTACTCATCTGCCGAAGATCCTTGGTGACCTGTATTTTAATACAGATTGCTAAAACTGTCGAACACCCTAACATTTGTCCAAACTTCGCTTGTGTCCAGAGAAACACCTTGAAATGTATTAGGTTGAAGTGCTGCCTTTACCGGGGCTCGTGATGGTATAAATGATTACACTCTACTACGCTGACAAATAAGTATGATGTTATCTATATAGAAGAAGAATTCTGATCCGAGATGAGTGAATGACATTATTTACTTGGTAAGAAAGAGAAATTGTCAAGGTGGTTCATGTCAGTTCTTTTCATGAGACAAGAGAGTGAAAGGAGCTTTACAAGAAAAGTGGCCTTTGACTGAAAAGTTGGCACTGATTGATGTACATCTGGAAATTGTACAATGTTTTGAGAATCAATTTTTAATAGTAAGTAGAAAGAAGTAATCTTGTAAAGGTAATGAGAAAGCAAGTATAATTTTTTTGTAATCTTTTCATTTGTGACTAATAAGATTTAGTTATGCCCCCCACCCCCATTTTCTGTAGTTTCTGTGAATGAGATGACAAACTGGTGCCCAGTCAGGCAATCTGTATGTGCTTTGATGCCAACATTGCGATACTTGCAATTGGATTTGACAATGGTTGTGATATGTAATAGAATAAAGGTTGTGTGTTTGGAATGGCAGTCCAAACTGATTGAAAATCCATACACACTGGGATGATGTTAGCTGCTAAAAGTATTTGTAGATCATTGACATTCAGTAAAAAAACCTCTTTCCTTTAGTTGTTCTGCTTAAATGTGACTCTGTAGCTATAGCACTGTGGTTAATTCCTAGCAGTTCTCCAAAATGATCCCAGGCAGTCAACTTAATTTTCCGCGAATATAGATTGATTAAACACAGTAAAGATTGGAAATGTTCAACGTGTCAGGCAGTATCTGGGGAAACAGTTGTTTCAGGTTGACAACACTTTCTCAGTTCTAATCAAGAAACTTTTGATCTTAAATGTTTTTATTGTAATCTTTTTTTCTTTTCACCTACTCTCTTTGAACTGCTAATTGTTTCTAGCATTGTAGTTCAGCTTTCCAGCAGAGGTTTTAAAAAAAGTTTTTGGGTACAATGGACATCTGCTTTGACTTTCATCCTACCCTTATTACCTGAAAGAGAAAACAGTTAACATGGAGTCATGACATGGTGTTGTCTAATATTAATATATAACCAACTGCAGTGCTTCACAGGGGTATCATCAAACACAAGTGAAGATTCTGGAAGACTGGATATAACTTGATGTGATAAGAACCAAGGAGATTACAATTCAAAGTACATTTGTTATCAAAGCATGTTTGCTGTATACAACCCTGAGATTTGTCTTCTCCACAGACAGTCATGAAACAAAAAAACATGGAAAATGTTAAAAGAAAAAACAGCAGCACCACCCCATGCACAGAAAACAAAGCGATCAAGCAGCAACAAGAAAAAATTAGTGAAAACACACAATATAAAACACAAAATCGAGGAGTCCATAGTCAGTTCAGCTCAGTGTTTGCTATCTGCAGGCCACCAGTCCTCAAACCACGTCAACTAAACCTTCCTCAGCACCTTTCTCCAATAGCATCAACGAGAGAGATCCATTTGAACACGGGCCTTCCTTCAGCAGCAGCAAGTGAGAGGGAGTGAGAGACTCACGCAGACACCTTCCTCCAGCAGCAGCGACCAAGAAGCTAGTAGATGGTGCTGAACACTTGCTCACCTTTCCCTGTTCACCTCGGTGTTTTCGATCTAACTTAGTGAGAAATGGAGTCGATCGTGGTCTCTAAGTTTCTTGGCCTGGAGGCCGCTCACCTGGAGCCTTTTTGGAGACAGCAGAGTACCAGGTTGTATAATCGGCCTGAAAACACACCATCAAACTGTAGATCACAGGCTTCAATGGTACCAGAACCACATTTTAAAGGAAAATGAAGATGTAAAAGAAGTAAAACGAACAGTTTCATGGACCACTTGGAGGATGTTGCACATGGTTGTGTTGTTTGCTGGCACCATCTTCATCCTGATTTCTTGAGAGGTGGGAGGAGGAAGGCATTGGGATAGAATTTACAATAGCTTTATTACATTTACGTAAATATTTTACCCAGTAATTCTATTCCTGGCTTTTTTTGTCGTGTGATACCTTCTGTATTACTGGTGCAAAATGCATCCACATTTTATCTTGAGTTTTGGAGGCTGTTTATAGAGTAGCTTTAACAAGTGTGATCTTTGCTGGCTTCCTGTTCTGGGAGTGAATTCACTTGGCTGTAAGCATACATGAAGTAATGCATTGAAAAGGCTTTGCAGTCGGTTGCCAGAGCTATAGATGCCTTTGCTCTTTGTATTTAATAAAAAGTGTGGTATTAGCACTTAAGGAGGGTATTAAGATGCTAAAACAAGAAAGTTGTGTATTTTGACAATTTCACACCAAGGATTCTGCTCAGTATGAACTCTCATTTTTCAGAAATGTTTGCACTATTCTGTTTCCCTCTTTGGAGAATTGACTGACTCTATTCCCTGACAAAAAACAAGGAAAAGTATCACAGTCCCACTTGAAAATTTCTTGTGAAGAATTGTTGAAACAATGTAGATGCTGGGATAAAAGTGTTGAAAATGTTCAGCAGATTAGTCTAAGGCTGTGAATGCTGTTAATATTTTACTGACGATATTTCATCCAAGTAGGGAAAGTTAAATATATTTTAACATATATATTTAATATATATTAAGCATATAATATGTATATAATTTAGAAGGCAAAGGGAGCATTGATGAGGATAACTGGCACAAAAGGAGGGGGTGATGGTGAAGTATTGTGGAAACTTATTTGTAACAACCCAGATGCAGGTAATGTGAAATTAAAGCAAATAATGCTCATAACTTGGAGGTCAGGCGGTGACTTAAGGAAAAAAATGTTAACATATCCTTTCTTCTGAACTCTTTAGATCTGTCAATTAAAAGATGCCAGAAAGTAGAAGGGTGTTACACAGAATCCACAGAATTGCCTTGTTTGTTTTCTCTCAATACAGTTGAGACTACATCACAGTAATTGGAAGAATTGCGAGTGAATAATCTCTTCTCCTGTAGGACTGTTTGGGTCCTTGCGTGGTGGGAAAAGGCAAAAAGCAGCAGTTGCATCTTGGTCAGCTGTGTGAGAAGGAGAGTGGAGTTGTGGAGAAAGCTTTCTGCAGTACAAGAAGAGAAAATGTGCTTGATGTTGGGATTATACTGTAGGTGGCAGAAATTAGAGGAACATCCTGTGAATAGAGACTGCAGGACTTTAGTTAAGAGGTGTCCTGCACTTGAGTTGTGTGGGGGGCAAATGTGTGAGGACAAAGAATGGGAAAGGAATGAATGTAGTTGGGAGTCTTGTTAGATAAAGGACACGTTAGAAACCAAGTTCAAAGAAGGGCACTTAAGCAGGATACTCATTGTCAGTTTTGAGGCCCAACATGGTTGATTAGAAGTGGTGATACTTTGTTAAATCCTGTAACAAATCCTGGTTGTCTCTTGGAAACTAGATAAAATAGATTTACACGCATAAAAGATTGGTGCTAGTTGAGATGGAACTTGCCTTGTTCTTGACTTTTTTAGGATCTGGCCATCACTGGAAAAGCCAGCATTTTTTGGTTGTGAGCGGCCACCTTGAACTGCTGCAGTGCCCTAGTGCAAGTATTCGCAGGGTTTTTGGGAAGGAACTGGTAACATGGAAGACCTGGTGGCATATTTCCAAATCAAGATGCGTGTTTGCGGTCTAACCTGTAGGGGATGTTCATGTGTGCTTGCTGCCGTTGTCAAACTCAGTGGTAGAGACTGCAGGCTGGTGAAATGCTGGTGGTTTTGCTCAGATGAACAAGTGCAGTAGATGATGTATGTGTTGCTGTCACTATATACTAGTGTTGAGGGTGCACAAAAGGATTGCAGTGGTAGTTCGATGGCATTGAGCTGTTTAGGTTTGGTCTGAACATCCAGGTAAGTGGAGATCATTCCACTGTGTTCCTGACCTGTGCCTTTGTAGTTAGTGAAAAGACTGGGTTATCGGGAGTGAGTCATTTGATACAGGTTACCCAGCTTTGATTCTCCATTAGGTTCAATAGGTACATTTAATGTCAGAGAAATGTATACCATATACATCCTGAAATTCTTTTTCTTCGCAAACATCCACAAAAACAGAGGAGTGCCCCAAAGAGTGAATGATAGCTAAACGTTAGAACCCCAACAATCCCCCCACCAGCAAAAAAAAAGCATTGGCGCCCTTCACTGAACGTTATAACTGATGTTTGTTAGTAGTGAGAAATCGTAGTGTTAATGTCATTGAATATTAAGAGCAAGTGACTGGGCTCAGTTGGATGCAATCATTGCCTAGCTCTCCTTGAAACACATTAGCAGCCAGTTAACAGCATGTGATAATGAAGCTCAGAGACACAATTGTATATTTTATTTTTACACCTTTTGACCTGAAGCAATAGTATATTGTTCCTTAGATTCTTGGAATAGATGTCTTTATTTGTCCAGGACTTTTTTTTATATCAATTCAAGATAGTTTAAAGATCAGCTTTATTTGTTGCATATACATCAAAACACACAGTGAAATGCATTGTTTGTGTCAATGCCCAACACAGTCCAAGATAGTGTTGGGGCAGCCCATAAATGTCACAGTATCTCCGGCACTAGCATAGTATGTCCACAACTTACTTATCCTAACCCATACAATGTGGGAGGAAACCCATGCAGTAACGGGTTTCTGTACAATATGTACAATATGCAATATACTTCAGTGCCAGGAATTGAACACCAGTCACTGGCACTGTAAACACCATGCTACTTGAGTGTCCACCACTCACTGAAATTCAGAAGTCTGGCACCAAGGTTGCTTTGCAGTTGATGCTGCTTAGAGCTCACCTACTGAGCTGGTCCTCATGACCCATCATGGGGATGATCCAACAGGCTTTACTTTATGTTGATGCTGCATAATTTTTGGTTTGGATATGCATTTATACCAGTTAATCATAATTATTCACAAACATTGTTTGTTTTGAGGGCTCATTTATCACCCAAGAGTGATACCTAGTGTGGTTCTCTTTGCAGAATGTTTCAAAAGTACATGGGAACTGTAGGTTGAGGAGTCAAAGTTCAATGTAAATTTTATTAACAAAGAACATGCATGTCACCATTTACAAAGCCGAGGTTCATTTTCTGTAGGCATACTCAGAAATTCTGTAGAATAGGAACTATAACAGGATCAATGAAAGATCAACCAGAGTGTAGAAGACAAACTGCATATGCATGTATAAATAAATAACAGCAGTGAGATGAAGAGTTCTTAAAGTGGGATCATTGGTTGTAGGAACATATTAGTAGTAGAACAAGTGAGTGTAGTTATCCCCTTTTTATTCAAGAGCCTGATAGCTGAGGGGTAGTAATTGGTGTTGCAAGTCCAGAGGATCTTGTACCTTATAACTGATGGCAGCGGTGAGAACAGAGCATGAAGTGGGTGGTGGGATCTCTGATGATGGATGCTGCTTTCCTATGACAGAGTTTCATGTACATTGCTTATAAGAAGTATTCACACCCTCCCCCCACCACTGCCAGTCAATATACACTCCTCTACGTTTGTCAAAGTTTTAGATAATCTGCAGATTCCTAAGGAAGTAGAGGCGCCGTCATGCTTTCTTTGTAATTGCGTTTGCGTGCTGCGTCCAGGACAGGTCCTCTGGAATAATAACACCCAGGAATTTAAAGTTGCTGAACCTTTCCACATCTGATCAAATTGATCCATGCCTAATCATAAAAATAAGGAAAGAGTGGGGGTGGGGTGCGGGGCAGGTGGTCTACAGTCTTGTCATTTGGAAGTTATTTTACCCTCCTCATATGGAGAAGTCCTGAGTTTTCAGAAACAGGACTCGAATAAGATGGGTTTCTTCAGCAGCTTAACTTCCCTTTGTGCTTTCAATCGGAGAGAGCAATAACCAGATTTGGGTATAGACATGAAACCATGTTAGAGTTCGAGGTGATCTGACAACAAAAATAAGGTACTGTGGTTATTGGAATTCTGAAAATGTTTGAAATACACATGCGATTCTACAGATGCTAGAAATCCAGAGTAATGTGCATACAGTTCAGGTATCATCTAAAGGAAAATTTTAAATTTCAAATTGATAACTGATAGTTTGGCTCTTTTGGAAAAGTGATGAAATTGAATGAAGTGCATAAGATGCTGAAATAAATGAAGTTGTCTTAGTTGGAGAACCAAAACTGGAAGAGGCTGTTGAGTCACAGATGAGATGGGAGAGTTAGGAACTGGACCCTTGGCTTACCATGGTGACTTGAGTATCTGTCTTTTCTGGTTGCACTTACCTGCACTTGTAGCTTAATAATTTTTGTGAGAATGCCTGCCTCAATGTTCTAATTTTTTTTTAATTTTAGACAACCAGAAGGTATTCCTATTAAGCTCTTTGCTCCTTTTAAATTTATTCCATCTAGACTTTGATGTGTTTGCTGGGGTAAAGTTTCTTGTAGACCACCATATCTGCCTTGTAATTATTGAAGATGATTGCACAAGAAGATGGGTGGTTAATGCTGTGTGTAAATGAAGATTCAAACTTAGTGGATCAAATTCCAAGTTGAATTAAATTAGAATTCATGGTCCATTTTCTTAAAGGATGGGAATTGAGGTATTTGGGATAGAAAATATATCAAATAAGTCTAAGCAGGTGGTGAGAATGCATTTTAAGATTGTGTATTAGTGGAAACTATTTTCTCAATCTATTATCATAATTTTGTACCCTCACTGAGATAAAGATAGGTAAAAACCAGCTTTCCTTGTATGTGCAGAACTGTGCAAAAGTCTTAGGCACATGTTTAAAACATTTTTTAAAGCAAAGGTGCTATCAAAAATAATGCAAGGAAAAGTTTCTAAATATCAAAACAATTACTGTAGTTAGTAAACAGTTAAAAAAAATCAAATCAATATTTAGTGTGACCACCATTAGTCTTTAAAACTGCAACAATTCTCTTAAGTACACTGTTGTGCAGTTTTTTAAAAAGACATTCAGTTGGTAAGTTCTAAGCATTTTGGAGAACTTGCCACTTTTCCTCTACAGACTTTGGCTGTCTTGCTTACTTCTGTCTCACCAGGTAATCCCAGACAGCCTCGATGAATCTGAGATCAGGGCTCAGTGGAGGCCCTATCATCTGTTGCAGAGCTCCTTGTTCTTTTTGCTGAAGGCTGTACAATCTGTCCCGGCTGAGGGCAAAATCCAAAGTCCATGTACTCATCAGAGACAGCTGTCTGCAGACGACGCTGCGTTGGCGACACACTGAAGAGCAACTGCAGCAACTTATGGACAATCTCTCAAGAGCCTGCAGGAATTCAGCCTAACCATCAGTCTGAAGAAGACCAACGTGATGGGCCAAGGTGTTGAACAACCCCCCCCTCATCAACATCAACAATTACGAGCTGGAGGTAGTCCGTGAATTCACATACCTTGGCTCCACCATCACGGACAGCCTCTCCCTGGACTCTGAGATCAACAGGCAGATCGGACGAGCAGCCACCACATTCGCCAGGCTGACCAAGAGAGTCTGGGAGAACAGAAAGCTAATTACGAACACCAAAATTGCGGTCTACAGGGCATGCGTCCTCAGCACACTGCTCTACGGCAGCGAGACCTGGAGCCTCTACTCCAGGCAGGAGCGACGTCTCATTGCCTTCCACCTTCACAGCCTGAGACGCGTTCTGGGCATCAAATGGACCGACCGAGTCACCAACACCGAAGTCCTTACCCGCGCCCAATTACCCAGCCTGTTCACCCTTCTCCAACGACACCGCCTCCGCTGGCTGGGGCACGTACATCGCATGCCGGATGGGAGGATTCCGAAACATCCACTGTATGGGGAACTGACCACTGGCAAGAGAGCACGAGGACGTCCTCATCTTTGTTTCAAAGACGTCTGCAAAAGGGACATGAAGTCAATGGACCTGGACGACAAAAGATGGGAAGACGTCACGAACGATTGCTCATGCTGGAGACGAGAACTACACAGAGGGCTGGAGCGAGGAGAAGAGAAACTGAGGCTTGCTGCCGAGGAAAAGCACGCTCGCCGAAAAGACAACAACACGGCAACATTGGAGGAGAGCGTCTTCAAATGCAGTCGCTGCTACCGAGACTGTCACTCCCGTGTGGGCCTGTACAGCCACAACAGACACTGCACCACCATCAGCAGCTGAATCAAAACTCTCCAGGCGCAGATCCATGGTCTCTTGAGACTGACGGATGCCACACACATAGTTCTTTATGACCTTGGCTGTGTTGTTTATAGTCATGTCCTGCTGGAGAATGAATTTGGGTCCAATCAGCCACCTCTCCGGCACTGTGTGATGGGTGTGAGTTTGCTTGTACTTCTCGGCATTGAGGATTCCATTAATTCTGAGCAGATTACTAACTTTTTTTTTTGCAGAAATGCAGTCCCAAACCTGCAGGGAACCTCCAGCTCTTCTACGGACAAAGTGCCTCCTGTTTGAGCCAAAATTTATAGAAACATTTAAAATTATCAAAGGGATAGATAAGATAGAGACAGGAACTGGTAGTTGAGACTAGAACTAGGGGACATGGCCTGAAGATTTAGGGGAGTAGATTTAGGATGGAGAGGGGAGGAACTTTTCCCGGAGGATGGTGAATCTGTGGAATTCTCTGCCCAGTGAAGCAGTGGAGGCTACCTCAGTAAATGTAATTTAAGACAAGGTTTTATAGATTTTTGCATAATAGGAGAATTAAGGGTTATGGGAAAAGGCAGGTAGGTGGAGATGAGTCCATGGTCAGATCAGCCATGAATATTGAATGGCAGAGTGGGCTTGATGGGTCAGATTGCCTATTCCAGCTACTTCTTATATAAATTTCAAATGTTGACTAATCAGTTCAGAGCGCTTGCTGCCATTGTTCAGCACCTCAGTTTTTGTGTTTTTGTGTGTAGGTGAGTCTCTTGACTGGAAAAATGTTGAATTTCCCCTTGGGGATGAATAAAGTATCTATCTACCTATCTATCTTTGTTTCTGCTTGGGAGGATTGGGTATTGGTAGCAACTCTTCCACAAAGACCACTTCTGACAAGACTTTTCCAGACAATAGAGGAGTGTACTTCGTTTCCAGTGGTTTCTGTGAGTTCAGAGCCGATAGCAGTGCTGGACTTCCAATTTAGAAAGGATGTCATTTTGATATCACCTCTCTTCTGCTGCACTCATGGCTGGCCACTGCGTTTGTACTCCTCAACCGTGCCTATTTCGACACTTCTGACACTTCTGTCTGCCGTGGAACTTCTGCTTTGGAAAAACTTGACTGATGTAGGGTGACCACCTTGTGTCTTGTTGCTAAGCCCACTCTTGCCATGGTGTAAGAATTAATGATTTGTAGGTTTAACTGTTACTCCTGCCTCACCTGCACATTTTGGTTTGGTGTCCTTCACCCAGTTTGATTACTTCTGTACCTGTTTTTGTTTCAAATAATCAGGTGAGTTCATTTAACTCTTTTGTTATCTTTGTTTAATCATGCACTGGGCTATGTACAGTACCTACAAACTAAACAAGTTTTTATTTGAAAAGTGGTCTCTTAATGTTATTTTCTTTAATTAAAAATGAGTTCTCTGTAACATCTAATTTTTTTGGAAAGTTTGGAAATCTAAAATTTGTTCTTTTCTACTGGTATACTAAAGCAGAAGGTAAAAAATAAACTTTTAAAATGAAATTTATATTAACAATCTAGGGTGCCTAAGACATGCACAGTACTGAAATGAGTTTGTTATTCTTCTTGAAATTGACCAAGCTTCTATCAGATTGGTAACATGGAAATTTTTGGTATTCTGTTCAAGTTACTTTGAGAGATCAGTCCTGAATGGCTTAAATCTTTTTTTTACTGCTGATGCGTTGGTGTCTGTCCTGACTGAGGTGTTACTTGTTGAACCATGTTTTGGTTATTGATTATGCTTGGTAGATATCCAGGTGAGATACTGGCTGTGTTAGTTATTGATCTGGTATCATATAACGGGCTCTAATTAAAGAGCCAGCAGCCTTTATATTTGTGTGAGGCTGCAGTGTGAGAGTTCAGTCTCTTTTAGTGTCTGGACAGCTTCAGCAGATATTCCTGCACATTCAATTCTAGCAGTTGATACCAATCTGAGAGGTAAATCTTGACTCCTTTTCCTTTAACATCTCTTATTTGGTTCTGGACTCTAAAGTCTGCGGCAGGAGGATGATTGAATTTGTTACAAACCTGTTAGACTAGGTTGCTGACTAGATAATTTTCACTGCATTATAGTCTACCAACTCACCGTCAATTCTCTGGAGGCACAAGAGATTGCAGACACTGGAGGACTCAGTTCATCTGGTAGTATCTAGAGAGGATAATTGACAGTCTGTGTTTTGGGTCAAGACCCTTTACAAGTCCAGCTTCACTGGTTTGCTGGTCACCATATTTTTCTTCAATATATCATAGAACGTCAAAAAGAACAGTACATCACAATACAAGGCCTTTGGCTCACTTAGTTTTTCTGACCTTTTAACTTACTCCAACATCAATCTGGTCCTTATTTCCCACATAGCATCCATTGTTCTTTCATCAATATATCCAATAGTTTCTTAAATGTATCTGCCTCCACCACTGCCCAGACAGTGCATTCCATGCACTTCTCATTCTTCTTTGCTTCAAAGAGCGCTAAACCTTTTCTCATAAGACCTGTTCTCTAATCCAGCAGCATCCTAGTAAATCTCTGCTACACCCTCTCTAAAACTTCCATGTCTTTCCAATAAAGAGATGACAAGAACTGAACACAATACCCCCAAGTGTGGTCTAATCAGAGTTTTATGGAGCTGTAATATTACCTTGAAGGCCCTTGAACTCAATCCTTTACTTTCAATTTCGATTTTCCAAGGGGTATCACTTTACACTCTTCTGGATTGAACTCCATCTGCTACTTCTCAGCCCAGCTCTGCATCTTGTCAGTGCCCTGTTATATCCTACTATCCACATCAACACGGACCTTTGTGTCGTCTGCAGACTTGCTAACCCACCCTTCCACTTCCTCCACTAAGGCTACGTCCACACTAGACTGGATAATTTTGAAAACGCCGGTTTCGCGTAAAAACAATAAGCGTCCACACCAAGCATTTTTGAAAATGCCTCCGTCCACATTAAAACAGGTATTTCGGCGAATCTCCTCCTACTGGGCATGCACAGGACACATCTACCGAAAACAAGCAACATGTTTGGTGTCAAATCTTGCCATGAAAGACTTGGTGCGTGTTTGTTCAATTATAGACTAGAAAAACTTAATTGCCAAATGACAGACAGCTGTTTGCTCTTACGCAGGAGGACTTAAAACTGAAAAAAACAAATACTGAAGTGTATGGAGGCAACTGACAAGGAGTTTGTGGACATTATGACCTGGCTGACGACGAACATTGAAAAACTGATTAACTCTGTTGTATTAATAAAGCACCTGGTTATATGTATAAAACATGTCTGCATCAGTGTTATCTTGTATTTCCATACAATGTTACATTGTATGGCTGTTATACATCTATTGTCAGAGAAGTACTTACATAAATAGGTAAACCACCTTCATTCAAGCAAGGACAGAAAACAGGCAAAGTGAGTCTACTTAATTATTCAGTAAGTTATGGGTCAAAGTATTTGGTGAGTACATTTCTAACTCTTCTGGCTTCAGTTTCGTTGCTGTCGATTCTGAAATTGTTAGGTGGCGTTCAAGAAAATAATGAAATGGTACGCTGCCATCATCATCTGTTCCGGCATGTCATGACAGCGTTTTTAGATTTCTCTGGTTACCCTGTCCACACTGCTGTGCCCAATCCGGCATGTTTTGGGGGGAGGAAAATGCTTTTTCAGTGTGGATGGAGGGTCAAAACGAAGAGAAAAAGCTTCGGTTACGGATTTATCTGGTCTAGTGAGGATATAGCCTAAGTTATTTATAAAAATCACAAAGAGCTGTGGTCCCAGAACAGATCCCTGTGGAATGCCACTCGTAACTGACCTCCAGGCTTCTCTGTCTTCTGTGGCCAGGCCAGTTCTGAATCCATGCAGCCAAGTTTCCCTGGATCCCATGCCTCACAATATCCTTATATTTGGCGTTGGGTTATGTACTTTGGAAATGGAAAACACCTTTGTTTGTCTTCCAGAGGCTGAAGCTGATAAATAATTGCAGCTCCTTTATCACTGCCACCTCCCAGCTTCTGGTGCTATTTTCACTCTTCCTCCGTCTGTCTATCACCCTTCCTCACCCACCCACCTATTACATGTTAATCCTTACTCCATCCCTGCTCTACACATGTTTTTGATAACTACTAATGTTGGGTCCAGATGAAGCATCTCTTCCCTCTTTCACCACCCCCCCCCTCCCCCCATGTGCGCCTCTAGGAGCTTAAGCCACACACACAAAATGCTGCAGGAACTCAGCAGGCCAGGCAGCTTCTGTGGAAAAGAGTTAACAGTCGACATTTTGGGCCAAGACCCTCCTTCAGGATTGGGGATGAAGAAGTATAGCTTCTTGCCTGATTCTCATTTTCATGCTGGCTGCAGGTGTGAAAAATGGTAGAAAACCTTGGCATACTTGTCTCTCTCAGTCGTTTGCTTCTTATGGATTGTGTCATATGCTGTGGCCAATCTTGGTCTTTCCATGACCATGATTGTTCTTGGAAATTTTTTTTTACAGAAGTGGTTTGCCATTGCGCCTTCTGAACAGTTGACCCCAGCCATTATCAATACTCTTCATAGATTATCTAGACTGGCACCAGTGGTCGCATAACCAGGACTTGCGATATGCATCAGCTGCTCATAAGACCACCCACTACCTTCTCTCATGGCTTCACGTGACCCTGATTGGGAGGATAAGTAGGTGCTACACCTTGTCCAAGGGTAAATAGCAGGCTAGCGGAGGGAAGGAGCATCTTGTACCTCCTCCGGTGAAGATGTATCTCCACCCTGCTGCCCTTCACACTGTGTAGATATGCACTGTCTATACAGTCGGCCCTCCTTATCCGCGGAGGATTGGTTCCGAGACACCCGCGGATACCAAAAAACACTGATGCTGAAGTCCCCTATTTAACCTGTCGCAGTACAGTGGTCTTTAGGACCCAGTGGAACCCCAGACTTTATTTAAACGGTCTCAGTGCGGTGGACATTAGGACCCAGCGATGCAGCTCTGAATCCGCAGTGTTTCCGTTCATGAAAATAATCATGATCACGACTGAAAATAAGGTGGAAGTAATAAAGCGATCAGAAAGAGGTGAAACGCCATCAGTCATTGGAAAAGCGTTGGGCTACAGTTGGTCAATGATCGGAACAATTTTAATGGAGCATGTGAAAGGCCCTGCCCTGATGAAAGCTACAATTATTACCAAGCAATGCATAGAAAGGTAAAATATGTACTATATACTAAGAAAAACGTTTGACTAATTGATGCTAAATAATATCGGATGTACCTGTTCCAACTTCAAATCTGACTTAAAGATGGACTCAGGAACAGAACTCATTCATAACCCGGGGACTGCATGTACTTTTAAGTCATTTCTAGATTACTTATAATACCTAATACAATGTAAATGGTTGTTATGCTGTATTGTTTAGGGAATAATGAGAAGAAAAAATAGTCTGTACATGCTCAAACAACGAGTGCTGGAGAGAGAACTTCTGGGTTTTCCTGATCCACAGTTGCTTGAATCCGTGCACGTGGAACCCACGATTAAAGAGGGCTGAGTGTATTATGTTTAGTATGTGCTTTATGACTTGTCGCTTAGGAATGTTCTGTGCTGCCTTTCTTTGAGGTTTTGTGAAAATGTTGTAGAATGGTTGCTATTTGCTCATTGTCAGCACCATTACATTAATGTTCACAACTTCAGGAAGTGAGAATGTGTTGCTTTGATTTTATTTTATTTTGAGATACAGCATGGTAACAGGCCCTTCTGGCCCAACAAGTCTGCACAGCCCATTTGCACCCATGTGACCAATTAACCTACTAATCTGTATGTCTTTGGAATGTGGGAGGAAACCATAGCATTCAGGAAACTCACACGATCATGGGGAGAACATACGTACTCTTTACAGGCAGCGCTGGGACTTGAACCCCGTTCACTGGTGCTGTAAGTGCTGTGCTAACTACTATGCTAATGTGATTCCTCCCATTTGGAACTTGTCAGCTTATGTTTAGCAACACAAACATTTTACAGACCTATAGTTTTGAAGGCTGATATTATAGTTGCCACATAAATGTTATGCCTAAGTGAATAACTACTTAAGGTGTTAGGAAGTTGCTGTTATATTTTGAGAGTCTGATGTAAGTGCACAGTGTATATGCAACATTGCTAGTCAGGATTTTCTGAAGTGACTTTTCTGAGACTGGGCCACCCAGTTTCTTCTGAGTCTGGTTAGAAACTGTAAACTTAAGGTAAGAGGTGATTTTTACCCATGTAGAACTACCTGGATGTAGAACTGTGCCTCATTTCCAACTGTTTTGAACTTGAAGCATATGATACTTAACCATGAATGACTGACTGTGCCTTTTAATGACTATGCAGATAGCTGCTAAAATTGGAGGTGACACTGCCACAACAGTAAACCACAGCACGCCAGAATTTGGATTTGTTGGTCAAAAGAGACAACTGGAAGATGGAGGTAAGACTTTCACTTGACGCAGTCATCTGCAATCTATGATATAGTTTTTAAGGTACACTGTGTTACAGCTCAAGCTGCTATTTCTGTAAAACTTCTACTCTGGTTGTCAATTGATCCATTCTGGGCGCAGGATGAATTAATTTAGTTGAGATTGAGGGGGATGGTGAATGGATTGGGTGTGGAGCTTAACATTGGTTAATATTGATGTAAAGTAATATCATTGTCATGGTGCTGATTGCAGCTGTTGTGACAGATGGAGACGGTCACAAACTATAGCCCTGGAGAATTGAGCTTTGCTGTGGATCGCTGTTGTTCACTTGATTTTTACTCACTAAATCAAAGGAACAATACTCTTTAATGAAAATGGAGTTTGGAGATGGTAATGTCAGTTTGTTACCAAGACTTCAAAGTGGCCGGGTCTAAACTTGTGGAGGTTGACCAAGCTGATGACGGTTTTCCCACTTAAATCAAAGTACTTAGGAGCCAGAATAGAGCTAAAATTAGAAGCATGAGATCAAGAATAGAGTTGTTTTGCAACCAAGAGTGGTGGCATAAATCTCAGGAGGGACATTGAAGCAGGTGTTTAAACATGTTTAGATTACAATTGAGTTCTATCTAGAAAAGCAGGAGATGGTAGAGATGTTAGAAAAAGGGCACATTTTGGCTAATGCTCTTGTCCCATGGCTGGAAATTCTTGCTTCGCAGTCCGGTTTAACTTCTACTCTATTGAAAAATTAAGATTTGGTGAGTTTTCAGCTGTTTTTATTCGAGTTATACATGTGTTTTAAATGTCGTTACAGCCTTTTGTCATGCCGGCCACAATAAATGGACCTGACTTTTTCTTTTATTTTGCCGTAAAATTTGAACACCTGATTTGCCTTGGATGCCAGACGGACAAGTCAAGACCCTTCATTTTCATGCAAGCTACTCCCTGGAGTGGAGTAATGAATGCAAACACTATTTTCTCTGTGTTATAATGCCAGAGTATAAATGATGAGAATGTGAGGGTGAACCATTTCACCTGCACAGAAGCAGAGAACAGATTTGATAACCAAAGTACTAAATTCCACTGACCATGCTATTTACCTTAACAGTTGGCAATCTTGTTTAACCTTGAATTTAATTTTAATGCCACTTTCTCAAGAAATCGGAGGGTGGTGGGTGGAAGGCTAGATGAAAGGCTGTGGGAATGTTTCAATATTGTGCCTAAGATTGACCTGTCTACAGACAGCGCAGATTAGACCAGGTTGTATGTTTGTATTGTAGCTTTTTCCTAATCCACATTTAAAGGTCAGGATTGGGTGTATTTTTGTCACCAATTGCAGTGGAAATGCAAAGGACATTTGTTAGTTAAGAGTTCTTTACAAATGAAAAGAATGTGAACAGTGCGACAGCTTTGTTTTGTTACTGATACATGTTCAATTAGTTGCTTCACCAGTATGTGTTCAATTTGTCATCTGAATTTAATTTAGTGATAGATTTTATGCCGATTAGAGGAAGAGCACCTGATATTTTGCCATTTCCCTTCATTCACCTATCAGCAACATCCCTTTTGTACTGGCTTCTCTGCTCTTTCCAGCTGTGATGAAGGGTCTTGATCTGAAACTTCAACTGTTCATTTTCCTCCCACAGATGCTGCCTGTCCTGTTGAGTTCTTCCAGCAGTTTGTATGTTGCTCTTGAATTCCAGCATCTGCAGACTTTCTTTTGTCTTTCATTATCCTGCCAGATTAGATTCTGGAGGAATTGTTTTACCTTGAATTGACTTGACGTGCTCACATATAGAAATGTTTTCCAAATTTAAGTCAAAATGTATGAATACTGTGTTTTAGCTGTTTGCAATTCTTTTGCATTTTCTAAACGTTTAAAAAGACCTAGTAGGCACAAAGTTCAACAAAGCCATCTCTTGTTAAATGCATAACATTCCTTTGTTTAAGGGATTTCATTTGTTGCTGAGAAGATCTAATCTTAATTTCAAGTTGTGCATTGCTCTGATTTTATATTTTTGTTGCCAAATTTCTCTCATCATTTGCAATTCATGTCTGTCTTGCCTGCTGCCTGTGTGTAGCTGGCATCACATTGGGTTTCAGGTTTCTGCTGCATCTTCCAGCTCCATTCTTGCTGTGTTTCCCAGTCAAATGATCCTGCTGCAGCATGGGGCATGGCCAGTATACATGCAGTTCAAAGGTCAAAAGTAAATTCATTATCAAAGTGCCTAATATAATTTTCTTGTGGGCCTTCATGGTAGAGCGAAGAAGTATAACTACACAAAGACTGACAAACAACCAATGTGCAAAAGAATAAACTGTGCAAATACAAATAATAATAATTATTCAAAGAATGTATAAATTATACATTTTGAAATTTGGTTATAGGCAGCCACAAAGCAAGAAACTCGAATAACTCAATTAAAAAATATTTTTTTAAAAAAAGGCTAAATATAAACCCAAGAAAAAGAAACCAAAAATCACTGCTTAGAGAAAAAGAAAGGGGAAAAAATCATTATCACGGATTGGACAATCCAACAATCCATAATAACCATATGGATATACTCAGCATAAACAAGCAAGAGCAACTTAATGGATATAGCTATTCCAAACACACGTAACTGAATTAAAAGAGGAAATGGAACATGAACAGTATATACATTGTCCCAAAAGTAATATCTATCACTGATGTCATCCCAAAGTCACTACACAATAGCATTAAACAATTAGGCATCCACAGTAATAGTTAGTAGCAATTGAGAAATGAATGTTCTTAGCTTTGCCCACATCTCAGGTTTTACCAGTTTGAGCCAAGGAAAATAATAAATAACCCTGAGAGCGTGAATTGTAGGGTCCTTGGACGTGAGTCCATAGGTTGTGGAATCAGTTCATTGTTAAGGTGAGTGAAGTTATTACCCGCTGGTTCAGGAACCTGATGGTTGAAGACTAATAGCTGTTCCTGAACTGCTCCCTCCCAAACCATCTCCTGTATATTATAATTATACTTGCATTTCTCACATTAGTAACAAAAAGTTAGGAAAGCTTTGTATATTGTTTTCAGTTTCTTTAACAACCTGATATGCATACAGTAACCCAGATGCTGGTTTGATGCTTGCCCATCTTTTTCATATCTAGCCAGAAATCCATCAAACTTGATTTGTGTGTAATTTGAGATTGGAGGATCTTTTGTTTGTAGCTGAAATTGAGCAGCTCTATTGCAGTGGATCAAAAATCCAGCGCCTGTGTCTTTCTGCTGTTAGATTGAAGTCAACAAATGCAAGCATCATTCCTTTATCACCTGTGTAATGCTGCTAGATTTGTTAACTAACTCCCAGCTGGTCTTGCTATTGGTCTATTTTTAGCAGTAACAGTTTAAGATTCAGTGAAGTGATAACTTTAACCTGTACTCCTTGGTGTCATAATGGCAGAATTGACCTTCCATTCAAATAATGTTCTTTAATGATTAAGGCTACTGGAGTTAACACCAAATCATGTAAATACACCCTATTTTTATGAAACAGCTGATTATAAGTTAGCAGGAATGTAAAATTCTGTGGTAAGTGTGAAAGTACAGCATTGGCTACTAGTCTACAATTTGTATGAGACTAGATACATTTTTTTAAGTGAGCTGGTTGTAAAGTGCTGAATGTCGATCTTTGCGTAGTGATCAGCACTTCTGTACTCCTGCCACTGTGCACAAAGGGAGGAGGGTGGGCAGCAGGGTTAAGAATGCAATCTGACATGAACAGTTTTTCATATGCACAACAGCTTAAATTGTTCACTATTTTACAGATCAGCCAGACAGCAAAAAAATAGCAGCACAAAGTGATCGTAAGTAGCACCTACTCTGTTGGTTTTCAAGATGTTTTGTATTATCATAAGGAATTGGGGTAAATTTGTTAATAAGTTTAGGAAATCAGCTGGCTAGTTTGTGAAGCTACAAATGGTGTGAGAATAGTGCTAAATCCAAGGATATTCTGATCAGCAAAGAACATAATGTAATGTTAAATTTTAGTTTATTGCGAGTTTTTAATTATGCAGTACAGAAACAGGCCTTTCAGTCCAATTTGTGTATCTATACCAATCCCCTTTGCCAGTGTTTGGCTCATATCCTCCTCAACCTATTATTTATATTCTTGCCCAAATATCTTCTAAATATTGTAATAGTACTGACCTTTACCACTTCCTCTGGCAACTTGTTTCATACAGGTTTCCCCCACTATCCAAAGGTAGAGCGTTCCTATGAAACCGTTAGATAGCTGAAATGTCATAAAGCGAAAAAGTAATTACCATTAATTTATATGGGAAAAATTTTTGAGTGTTCCCAGACCCAAAGAAAACCTACCAAATAACACAAACATACAGTAAAAGCAGGAATGATATAAATATACAGTCTATATAAAGTAGAAATATTGTATATACAGTGTAATTTCACTTATCAGAATAGGAAAGACAGCAAGCCAAAATCGATTTGGAGGAAAAAAATCGGCACGTTCTTGCATGGGCACACAAAAGACTTCGTGGTCATGGTAGTCTTTCTCAGGGTAAACACATGTATAAAGCAGGTGTCTTTTTTCTCATAAAAGCAAAAGCAGGTACTAATGTAGGTCTTTCTTAACACCGAGCTGTCATAAAGCGAATGTTCATAAAACGGGGGCCGCCTGTATACCTACCACTCCATGGATAGGGGGAGAAAATAGTCCCAGATCTTTAAATTCTACCCTTTTGAACAATCCCTTTGCCTTACCATAGAAAAAAATGATTATCTCCCCTATGTCCCTTATAAACGTCTACATTTAGCTCAGTGAAGCATATCTAATCTGTTGTAGAACTCGAACCCTGCAGTTAAGCAACATTCTTGTGCACTTTATTGCGCATTCTCACTTGCTTCCCAAAGTGTGGTGGGCTAAACTGCACACAGTACTCTCAAGTGTAGTCTAAGCAATGATAGGTCAAGACATTGGAGGGCAGACTGTTCTGAAGGCTAGAAGCCCTGCTCTGGTTTCCTACACTCAGCATTGCATTAAGTAGTTTGTGTGAAGATTCACCTGTGAGTTGGCAAGTCACTCAGCCACGTGTTGGCCTAATTATCCATCATTTCACCTATCTATTTGTATATTTATAATTATGCTTTTCTTGATTACTTAAATATCTTGCACACTTTATTTGATGTAATGATTGTCATCAAAATTAGAATCAGCATTAGACTGAAGTTTAATTTGTCAAAAAGTGGAGCTATGCTGAAATCATTTAATATTCATTACAATACGGTAGAGATATAGCAATCATATCTCTATAGTTTTGTAATGAATGGCTTGTAAACCACTGAGATTGGTAAGAGAACCATAGCTAAAAGTTATTTCTAGGAATGAGCATACAGTATATGCATATGTTGGACTTCTGAATGTGGTAGTATTAAGGGAGCTCTTTGTCGGGGTGTCCATCTCTTGGACATCTAAGCTTGGCAATAGCTTCTAGTGTATTGAATTAATAATGGAACATTACATTGATTAAAGATGGTGCATGTGAGTTCAATTTTGAACATTTCAGTGAAGTTTGGATTGATGGTGGGGTCATGGAGGGCTGTGGTCCTGATGCAGTTTGATGGGAGTAGGCAATTTAAATGGTTCCGTACAGGCTAGATGGGCTAATGGCCCTGTATTTCTCTATGACTGATATATTCAACTTTTGACTATACAATTTGACTTTTAAATGCTATGTTATATATAGAAATTGTTTTTTCCTGTAAATTTATTTTTTTCCTTCCTAGCAATTGGAGCCCAGCTTGCAGCCATACATCAGCAAAGGTAAAGGGGGCGAAATATTAACATTAAATGTTCAGCTGCTGCCTTGTGGTTCTGAGAAAAAGAATTCATTATCTTAACGTTGCAACCTTCATTTCAATCTGTACTGTAAACCGATCTCAATTGTGACACCAATGAGAGATCATGATTAGCTATCGAGCTTCAAGGATTGGATATGGGCATTTGTCTTGGTGTCCTTCTGAGTGCTGCATAGTAATTGCCACTGGAAGCCTGCTGTTGATTTGTGAGGGAGTCTTTTCTGCTTTCATTTGTAACTGATGCGTGGTTGGTGGGTTTTGACTGAGTTCAGTGAGATTTGTAGTCATGGGTGATGAATTTTTGTCAAGCATTTCTGGCCCTAAAGGAGTGAGAATAGAGAAACAGGTTTTAACAAAAGTGTCTTTATAGTACAGATTCAGTTACTGAATTGTTCACCAAATTTACACAAAATGAGTGAAGTGTGTTATAATGTGGCAAGTCATGCACAATGCAAAAATTGTAATAAGAAATGTTGTAATGCAAGGCTACCATGAGAGATTGGCTACCTGACTCTCAGCATATTAATAAAATAGTTCTCCAAATGAAAATTGCTTGCCTTGTGCATTGTCAATTTTGTCAGGGGTTGTCTGCAGTTGTTTAAATAGAATAGAGGGATACGAGTGTAGACCTCTCATCATCTTACTTTGAACCGAGTTGGTCTCTGCTTGCTTGGCGAATGTTTTCAACTGGTGTATTGTGTTATTGGGAGGGACTGCTTTCATTCCAGCTTTAAACATTGTTTCGGATAATCTTGTTGCTTTGTAGTGTCTCATACGGCCTGTTGTGTAAGCTTGCATTGACCCATTGTGTTGCACTATGTATTGTAGCATTGCTGAGTTTGTCTGAGCATGTTTGCTTAAGGCTGATCGTGTGGGTCTGAAGTGTGATTCTTCATGTCTTGTGAAAGTTGGCAGAGTTAAACTTGGCATTGAAACTTAATCATTGATCAGAACAGTTTTTAGATTAGCATTTTATTTCAGAATTGGGTTTAATATCATTGGTATTTGTCATGAATTTTGTTAACTTTACAACAGCAGTACAGTGCAATACATAATAATAGAGAAGAGAACTGAAGATATGTGTGTGTGTAGCAATGAGAAGAGGGGATGTCCTGGGTGATGGGGGTCCTTAATGATGGACGCCGCCTTTTTGAGGCACCACTTGTTGAAGATTTCCTGGATACTACAGATTTGGGCCATTTCAGAGAGTTGTCATGAGTAAACCACTGGTGGATCGAGAAATTCTCCCAGGTCGTGTGTGGTTAAGGGTAGATTACTTTTGCTGATGGTATTTATTTAAATTGCATGATTTTAATTTACACTATTGCTGTGGCAGGATGCAGTTACACATTTGGTTTGATATTCCAGGCCTATGAATGCTGTGCTTGGGGTCAATATTTGTCCTGTAATTTTATCATTATGCCATGGTATTCCAGATCAGTGTCTGGTGGTTGTGAAATTTGAAAAGTATCATTTGATGTCACGGAGGTTCTTACAAAGTCAATAGCTTATCCTAATAAAATCAGCAAACAAAAGAAATGTTGTCTTAAACTGGTTATTACTGATAAATTGAAATTTATCAATAAGTGGAAATAACTTTAATCTGATGATAATAGTATCCATAATCCTAATTGTATTCAATTTTATAATAAAATTGTACTTTTATTTATGTAGTGCAACCCATGAAGAATGAGATTATGGTTTGGTTCTGATGAATTTATGTTCACCTGTATGTCCATCCACTGACATTCTCCTCATCTTTTTTAGGACAACTCTTACAGAGGATTACAGAGTACCAGATGGGATGGTTGGTCTTGGTAAGTCTAATGTATGAGTACAGTTTTTGTTCATTCTTCCTTGAACAACTATACCATGGCCATGTGATTATTTTATGAGAAAAAAGATACGTATTATCAGTCCCGAAGAAGGGTCTTGGCCTGAAATGTTGACTGTTTATTAATTTCTAGATGCCGTCTGACCCAGTGAGTTCCTTCAGCATTTTGTATGTGTTGCTTTAGGTATCATAACCCAGCTCCTGTATCTTTGAAGCTGTGGCTTGGATTTTGTTTCGAGAACAGAGTTCCTTTATGTGCATGATCTTGTAAGGTGGAAAAGTCCTTATTTGTCCCTTCATTGTAAAGAGTAAACTAATAAGTAAGCAAAGTTCTGTATACCCAAAGCAAAGTTTGTATCTTTGCATGAAGTACTTCAAGTATCGAGGTTATCCATAGAATAATTGAGCACAACAGGAGCCCTTTAGCCCATGATGTTATGCTGACCTATTTCAACCTACACATTGATTAATCTAACCCATCCCTCCCCTCGACACAGCCCATAAATCTCCATTTTTCTTAAATTTGTTTGCCTGTTTTAGAGACTCTTTCATGTTCTTCTTGTATCAGCCATGTAATTATAGAAATTTTTTCCAGCATTTCTCCCCTCCCCCGTGCCCCTTTTTTTTATTGGGAGCCATGCGATTATATGTATTACCCTCAAAGCTTGGGATAAGGAGAAAAAAATAGAAATCTTGCATGTTCTTAAATGTCTGGGGTCTGGTGTAATGTTGAATGATGTTAGGAGCGTAGCATAATGGGGTGCAGTTATGCCAGACTACATAGAGGTATTTGACTCTTCTATCTGTAAACTGCATGTAAGTTGTTAGGTGTGTCTCTTGGAAGCAGAAAACGTGTAGCCATCTTGTTATACATACACATAGCAGCAATATGTCAGCAAATGTTTTTATTTCAGTCATAGGTCGTGGTGGGGAACAGATAAACCGAATACAGCAGGAATCTGGTTGCAAAGTACAGATTGCTCCAGGTGCAGTGGACTTCTTTTGGCAATTCTTTTTCAACTTTATTTTATTTGTTACAGTGGTTTATGAAATTCTAGAAACTAATAATGTGTATTGCTTGCATGTGTAATTTTAAAGAATTTGCTGTAGATGCTCAGTTTGTTTGTTCACTGGGAGTTCTTGCCATTTCAATAAATTTCCTTTCGAATTTATTTGATAGCCCTACCTATGTTTAGCTCTGCCCTAAATGTTATGGGTTTTAGCTTTGTCTCTGCTAAACTGGTTTCAACCTGGACAAAAACAAGTGTTGAGAGTCAGATTTGGCACTTCTTAAAGGCATAAGACATATAGTCAACCAAGTTTGGGACAGTCAAGTAAAGAAGTATTTTGTCCCATTTGCTGTCCTTTGAATGGTCAATTGGTTAACTGTTAGTAATGCCAGGGTTTTTCTGGAATTAAGTATAGTAATTCTCTTGGTTGAAATATCATCAAGCTGTTGGCCCTATAGAAGATCAGCTAATAAATCCCCAAAATAAAACTCAGAAGCAGGGTTGTAAATCGTAATGGATGCCCATTTTTTTTAATCATATCCAGCCAATAAAAATTACATCCAAAGCTAAGATCTCACATTAGCTCTGTTCTTCCCTGACCAAGTAAACATTGCTCCCATTCTTTTACTAATATAACATTTGTTGGACAGTGAGAGGAGACCATTATGCTGGCCTGATTCAAGCGATAGGATCCTGGAGCGAGTACATAATTAGTATCCAGGCTAATGGCTTTTACGTACATGGCTGTCATATCGTGAATCTGGTCCCAACACCTTGCATTGTTGCAAATCAGTATCATTGTGACTTTTCTTCCAAATTGTAATAATGAGCTTTCAATTAGCTTTCTAGCCAGGTGTTCACATGTTAATTGGTATTCTTCCTTTTTTTTTGTACCTTAAATCAGCAATTCAGTGCTTTTGGTTTTGTTTGGCTTGCTGAACAAGCAGAACAGAGGCAGGGTAAAAATGTTCTCCCTCTGAGCCCCTGTCCCTCCACCCTGAATCCAGTCTTGTATGAGTGTTAAATCATACCACTGGTTCAGACAAAATAAAAGTATTGAGATTCTTGAGGAAGGATTTGATTCTCTGGAATGGGAACAAAAAATATTTATTGGAGTATTCTAGGGGTGAGGGACTGAAGTCATAACAATTGTTGCAGTAGGGGTAATTGATATGATTAAATGTCAGAAATCAAAACCATTGTAACAATGATAAAGAGTTTTCATTGAGTTTGGGGAGCTATGGGATGTAGATAGAAAGTGATTGGCAAAATGCAAATACAATACATGGATCACCGGGTGTGGGAAATGCTGCTGCAAAGAGCAATTCTAGCAGATCCATTTGCGGCTTTCAAAATGGAGTAGGATCATACATGAAGGAAAGTAACTCACTCGCAGAACTAGAGGGGAATTGAAGATGACTGACTTGATTAGTGATCGCCAACCCATCAGTCGTGATTGACTAGTCGATCTTTGAGACTTTCCCAGTTGATCCCGACAAAAACTGAAAAAATAAATACACAAATACTGTTGAGAGATTGTTTCCGGGTTGCGGGGTTTTAGTTCCGTTCTTTCTGTCTAGTGCGCATGCGTATAGCTCTCCTGCACTACACAGTGTAATTCACTGGTCCTCAACCACCGGGCCACGAGGAATTGATGTCAGTCAGCTGCACTTTTCCTCATTCCCTGTTGCGCCTACTGTTGAACTTGAACCCACGCGAAGTCATCAGCCGACTAAACGCAGTGATACTTTCGCACCAGGGATCACCGGTTGGCCTCGGGCGGCCGGCGGGAAGTGCTGTCGCTACTGGCCTGGAGCACTGCCTCTGAACCTGTTTACCACACCGAATGTTCGTGGGGAACCTGGTGCTAAAATATTCGCACACGACCTAATTCGGACTCAGCGTTTCGTACAAGTATCAGAGTGGCTATCGTGCTGTGATCTACTGAAACAAACATTTGTTGGCCGATAGATCCTACAAGGGGGGGTTGGCGGGCGTTTTGTCCCATTCCCCACTCAGTCGGCTACGCTCTCCGGACTGGGACCATCGCGGCCCCGGTACGGGAACGTCTGGCCCTGAACTTGTCTTCTCACCTCACCCACAACCAGCCGCACCTGGCCAAGGTGTCTGGCGGTGGGCGGGCGGGAGGCTGAGTTCAGGCCCGGAGGCTGCCTAATGAGGCAATGTCTCAAAACTGCTTCAGTACCCTGAGACCAAGCACCCAGCACTTAAAGACAAACCGGCTGAGTTTTCTCAGTGGAAAAAACGTGAGCAAGTGGGACAGAAACCGAGAGCCGCGCAAACTAGAATAGACTGGACATAAGGAACCTGCTTCGAGTATCGCTGTATTCTGGTCGTGTTTAACACCCCCCCCCCCCCCCGCCCCCGTCAGCTGATCCACAAGAATATTATCAATATTAAACCGGTCCACAATGCAAAAAAAAAGGTGGGTATCCCCAGTATTTATATTATTTCTACTTCTGGGTTGTGGGGTTTTACTTCTGGTCTTTTCTACCCTGGTGCGCATGCATGTAACTAATTGATCTGGGGTCGATCTTGCCTTTTTCTAAGGCCAAGGTAGGGGATCTTGGGCTTAAAAAGGTTGGTGACCACTAGACTAGATCATTCTAACGTTAGCATTGAGTTAATGGAATGGAAGGTTTCCAGCTCTACCTCAGAGATTAGTTAATGCTTTCACAAACTATGCAATTCATTTAAATTATCTTGTTAATGAGCTTTATTGCTAATGCAGTTAAGACCTGATAATTTAGTTTGTCATACCTGAATAAAAAGAATCAGGTTTCTTGTCGCCGGCATAATTTGTGAAATTTGTTGTCTTTGTTGCGGCAGTATAATGTAATACATAATAATTGGGAGAAAACTGAATTACAGTAAATATATAAAACAGTTAAATTAAAAAAAATAGTGATGTAGTATTCATGATTCAGCGTCCATTCAGAAATCAGTTGGTGGAGGGGAAGAAGCTGTTCCTGAATTGTTTACTTTGTGGCTTCAGGCTCCTGTACCACCACCTTGATGGTAGCAGTGAGAAGAGGGAAGGCCCAGGGTAATGAAGGTCCTTAATGATGGGTGCTGTCTTTTTGAGCCATCACTCCTTGATGTCCTGGAAACTATGGAGGATAACGCCCATGATGGAGCTGACTGAGTTTACAACTCTCTGCAGCTTATTCAATCCTGTTCAGTAGGCCTCCCATACCAGACTGCAGCCTTTTAGAATGCTCTCCACGATACATGTGTAGAAATTTGTGAGTGTCTTTGGTGATATGCCAAATCTCCTTAAAATTCCTGATGAAATATAGCTGCTGTTATGCCTTCTTTGTAGCTGCATCAATATGTTAGGCCCAGAATTTGCAGTTGTCTTTTGTGCAGCACTAGCAAACAATGGGGGAGAGAGGTATTATTTCTAATACTATATAACTGCCTTATTCTTCAATTATATGGAGCCTTATTCAGGAGGTTGCTAAATTTACACATACACAAATTTACAGACTTTTTTCTTACCAGCTAAAATGAATAGACCCTTAAGTGTTTACTCATTGTACATCGTGAAATGTGTTTTGTATTCAGACTGTGTTGAAATTTGCCCTTAATTGTAGATTACAAATCTTTTTTTTCTTCCAGAAAGTGGAGGTTTGCCAGAACGATGTGTTTCGTTGACGGGAAATTCGGAATCAATTCAGTAAGTGCTTATGTCCCCATTACTAACAGCGTTGTTGAGGTGTGGCATGATGCAATTGGCAAAACTAGTCCTTCGTTAAATATCCTCAGGAGCTTTCAGCTCCCAGTTTTATGATAGTAAACACAGTGTCTTGGGGGTCATCTGCTAGTGCGAGTATAACTTAACTAGAAATTTAATTAGTTGTAGTTAAGCAGAACCTGAGATTTAACAAGTGTATTTACTTTTCAGGACAGCGAAGATGCTGTTGGACGAAATAGTGTCCAGGGGTCGAGGTGGGCCACCGGGTCAGTCCCACGATTCCACGAATGGCCAGAGTGGATCTATTCAGGAAATAGTAATTCCAGCAGGGAAGGCTGGGCTAATTATTGGCAAAGGTGGAGAGACCATCAAACAGCTTCAGGTATTAAAGATAGAAGGGTAAAATTATAAGTATATTTAAAGGATGAAAATCCAGAAAATCAGTTCATGTAATGCAGCCTTTTCTTTAGGATGAAGCCATGTTAAAATTTTTGAGGATAAACTATGTGCTTATTGTTGGTAATGGGTCATTTGGCATAAAATAAAAAAAGGTTGGAAGCACGGGTACAGAGAGAGAAACAATTAATGTTTCCAATCAGGGAATTTGTTTCTGTTTCCTCACACGGTGCTTGATGTGCTCATTATTGTTTTCAATTCAGGTTTTCAAAGTTTAGTCTTTTTTAACCTTGGTCGTGATAGTCTATAACCTTGGCTATGTTGGCCTATTTACAGTGATTACTTTTATCCAATAGCTCTCTTTTTGCTGGCAAATGAATTGGATGAGTACAATTAGAATCAACAGATGCTAGAAATCCAAAGCAACACAAATACTGGAGGAACATAGCAGGTCATCTGTGGAAGAGTGTAACCAGTCAATGTTTCAGGCTGAGACCCTTCATTGGGATTGGAAAGGAAGGGGAGAAGTCAGAGTAAGAGGGTGGGGGCAAGGGAGGAAGCAGTACAAGGTGGCAGGTGATAGGTGAAGCCGGGAGAGGGGCTGAGGTAACGACCTGGGAAGTTGATTGGTGAAAGAGTTAAAGGGCTGGAGAAGAGGGAATCTGATACCAATGGGACAAATGATTTGTAAGAATGAATTGTCACTGTCTAGCCTAGTTGCAGTCTGGCACTTGACAATACCTAAACAGCAAACCATGAATGAGTGAAATTTGTGGTTAATGTGATAAAATTTACCTTCAACAAGAACATTGCCTCAGATATTGAGGATGAAGATTAAACTACTTGATGAAACTAAGCATATTGACTAGGTTGGCCAGCTAGACGTGGAAGTGGATTTGGTACCAACATTTGATTACATCAGCTTATTCAAGATACTGTGATCAGATGGTATCTTTCTGTATAGGCCTGTGTTGTGCTGCATTTCCAAGAATGATTTATCAAGTTGTGATTCTGATCTATACAAATAATTGTTGAACAAATAATTATTTGAACAAAACCAATAATGTGTAGTGCATGTTGTGTGAGAAATTAATTGCTCAGTAGAGCTGTCAGCAATGATTAGTTTCTGGATTTAGCTTCATTGATGAGGATGTTAGTCTTTCATATGCTGATGTTAGCTAATCTGTCACTCATTTTAAACAGGAACGCGCAGGAGTGAAGATGATCTTAATCCAAGATGGTTCACAAAATGCTAATGTAGATAAACCACTCCGGATTATTGGTGATCCTTTTAAAGTGCAGGTATGATCTTGCAAGTATTTCTAGATTTGCTTGTTCAAGATATACCACTTCTTTCAAGCAGCAAGCTGTTGATGGTCACTTTTCCAATTTTAATTACACCCTGAATGTCTTTTTGTCCTAATCTTTAAGGTTTCCTCAAAAGGGAGTTTCTGCTCACCTGCAAGAAAAGCTTGGTAATTCCCCTAGATGTGGCTTCATTTTAATTGCTCCAGGCTGAACGTGAGGGGGGAATTAAGATCACACAAACTATACTTTGCTTTTCAAGTTGTTCCTGAAGCAAAAGAAAAACTAGAGCAAAATTGCTCCAACTCTGACTTGATCCTTTTGAATTTGCATTATTAATAACCTCTTACGGAATGAACATTCTGATTATACAAGTGATACTGGTAGAAGGATAAATACTGACCAGTTCATTGGTACTTTTTTGGTCATTGAATATTACTTTAGGAGCCTTTATGCCTCTGGAGAGCAGTTGGGGTCCAAATTTTGGTTTGATGAGAAGAAGAAGTTGATCTGACACCCTCAGTAAGCAGGAGTCTGGATTTGTCAGATGCAGAGTGAAGCTAGTGCTTCAAGATAGAACTTTCCTTTTCATTGTCCAAACTATGACCTGTATTTGAATGTGACTTCTGCACAATTTTGTGTTCAAGGTTACAGTGCAACCTAGCTTTAGACTGACTCATTTTCATTTGAGAAAGAAATAAGCCGATGTTAGCCTAAGTATTAGCTGAAGCACAAAGTAATTCGTATATCAATTAACTTTGAGTATGGCTGGAAGCCTGATAGCTGTTATGTGCATGTATGACACTGCAATTCAAAATGTGCTCTTTGTTAAATTTTATTCTGAATGGTTGCAGCAAGCTCGAGACATGGTGATGGAGATCTTGCATGAGCGTGACCAAGGAGGATTTGGCGACAGAAATGAGTTTGGCAACCGGGGTGCTGGTGGTGCTGGCGGTTTAGATGTAAGTAGATCCATTTATTTTTCCTTGAGTCTCTTGGATATTTTGTTTGGAATTCAAGAAAGAAAATTTTTTGTGTAATGTATACATAATTCAAAAGGCCCCTTGTAAAATTAGTCACTTCTCAGAAATCTTGTGGTAAGGTAACTTTCCATGAAGTATAATGTAAAATTTTGCTTTAAAATTTTTGCCTTTCTGGCCTCAGCCTGTGATTTGTTTGTCACATTAAATCTCCCTGTAGAAATTCTTTGCACTTTTATTCTGGTCATCTGGGAGTTCATTTTATCCCTAATTTTTGATTATCAGTTTACAGAAAGAGACTAATATATACTTGCGGTTGCATGGCACAATCCTTGTGAATAAACTTGTTCAGGTGGGATTGAGTATCCATAAAAGATATTTCTTTCACCTGTATTTGCTGGCATTGGGCCTAAAAACAATCTGACCATAAATGCTCTATATTATTTAGTCCTTGGTGATGAATATGGGCAATTTGTCAATAAATGCTCCCAAAAATTCAAAGATTCAAAGTACATTTATTACCAAAGTATGTTTGCAGTGTACAACTTTGAGATTCATCTTCCCCACAGAGAGCCACGAATCAAAGAAGAAATATGGAATCCGTTCAAAGAAGAAAAAAAACATCAACCCCCTCACCCCCATGCGCAAATCAAACCAATGGCGCAAACGGAAACAAAAAAAGACAAGCGAAAACACAGAATATAAAACAAAATCCAAAGGCAGATTTCAGTTCAGCTCAGTGATTTGGAATCTGCCCAATTCCAAATTGCTTAAACTCGCAAAAAAACGTCAGAGCAACTTGAAAAACTAGAAACCCACAATAAACTTGAATTGGAGTCCACAATCCACAAAGTGTATTGATTAGACTTTGCTCCAGCACCATCCTCCACCAGCATCAAGGGAGAGATCTTTCGAACATGGGCCATTCCTCCAGAGCAGCGAGCAAGGAGGAGAGGGAAACCGCCACAAGTAGATACCCTTCTCTGGCAGCAGTGAGCGAGAGGCTGGTAGACAGCACTGAACACAGTCACTCTTCGCACTGGCCTCAACGAAGGCAATCTTCATTTTCATGCTTAACTCACACTCATTGTTTCTCCTTTACCAAATGTTTTAATTCTGCAACTCTAAAATGCAGTACTCTGCATGCTTTCCTTGTGCTCATATGTGACGTAGACTTGGTATTCCAGATGACTGGCTGGTTACTGCTGGATTTTGATTTGCTCTCTAAAATCTTTGAGAGGAGATTTGGTTGGATCACAATACTGCAGTAGCAGAGGTGGCTAAACTGTTTCTAGATCTCCAAAGTGCTTAAACTTTGTTTGCTTCTATTGTATGCATGATGTTTGTGTATGTTTTTCCTTTTCTCAGCACAGTTGCTGTGGTCTTTTTTTTTAAATTGTGTTCTTCAAGTTTCTTGCTTTGTGGCTGCCTGTAAGGAAACAGCTCTCAAGGTGTATAATTCATACATTCTTTCATAATAAATGTACTTTGAATCTTCTAACTAGCATTTGAAATATTGCATTTAGATGAAGTGTTATTTATTTATTTCTCCTAGTCAATACTTTGTATTTCTGCTTTTAGTTTCTTCCATTTTCCCTGAAAATGTGGGCTTCATTCTATAGTAATTCCAGACATTTACAACACTGTACTTTAAATTTTTTGTTTATTTGTATCTCTGTGCTTTTTAGTTTGCATTTTCATGTTGGATGATGGCAACATGTTATTTCATATTGTTGTTTCTAGAGGTTAGAGGATATATGGAATGTAAGGGAAGATTTCTGATAATGATACTATCTTGTAGTCTCCAGGTTTACACTTGTTTATGTATTAAAAGCTTTCCTTGATGTATACAGGCAGTAATAGTGGTGAAGAATGTGGAGAGTGCACTCTTTGGAGGTTGGAGGTTATTAATAAATTCATAGACATTCTGACCTTCAGGTAACATCTTTTAAACTTTAGGTACCGGTGCCACGGCATTCAGTAGGAATAGTGATCGGAAGAAGTGGAGAAATGATCAAGAAAATACAAAATGATGCGGGAGTCCGAATACAGTTCAAACCAGGTCAGTCTCATTCCAAGCACTGAGCACTTATTAAATCCAGGAATTCTCTAGACACCAAAATGGGGCATTTGTATTTGTATAGATATCACTCCTTGTAACAGCCAGTATGAATCATACCTCTGATCCTTAGTCCTACAACCTCATTCCCCGGTGGTGTAAGTAAATTTTGGGCTGCTGACATTGGAGCAGTTCTTTTCCCAGATGGCAGAATTAAATCTGTCTGTGTAGTATTGTGCAGAGGCACATAAGTGTAACCAGCTCCCCACCTGTATATTATGCAGATGCTTCGGATTGAATTTAAACATTTGCTACCTTCCTGTCCACTAGCAAGACATTTTTTACTTTTCATCCTTAACCCTTTTCCAAAAATAAGACTGGGCTGCAGAAGATTAATTGAGTGGAAGTCTTCCTGGATTTTATTATGGTTTTGCTAAGCTTTATTTTTATTTACATTTTTGTTTTTGTTGCTGCTGGTGCCAGAGTTGTTATTGCCTTGGGTAACGTGTCACTGAAGAGTATGAAGTATTAGCATAAATTGTTTCTCCTCAGCACAGCCATGATTCCAACTCTCTGTGGTGCAGCCATTAAACTGAGTGGGGTGGGGTGTTTGTGTGTGTGTGTAGGTTTAATTCCTTCTGACTTGTTGGGCAGGTATGAGGATAGTTTGTCCCATCAAGTAGGGATGGTGTGTGAAAAGTGATCTAATGGAGGAACAAAAAAAAGAACCTACATTGGGTAGCAAAGATCTGCCATACGTAGAACTTCAGGACACAAGGAAGAACTTGGCCTATCTTGCCAGAGATGAGCGTAACTGACTAAATAAAACATTATGCTCTCCCTTACTACCTTGAAGCAGGCGTGTTTCACTCTGTAAGCGTTTGGATTCATTGTTTCAGGTGCTGTCTGTTCCATTTGGACTTGATTTCTCTAATGCTGCAGCTGCTCTGGAAGTGCTAACTTTCATCTTTCAATAAAGTCCTTTTTTCCCTTCTTTCATCTCGTAGATGATGGGTCTACGCCAGATAAGATAGCGCATGTAATGGGGCCTCCAGAGAGATGCCAGCATGCTGCACAAATAATTACTGACCTTCTGCAGAACGTGCGGGTATGAAGTGGACTTTTGTTCTTGATTTCTTCCGTATTTATTTCTTTCCCCCTTGTCTCCGCTCCTGAAGGAGGCAAGTATTCCATGGATAATATACACCTGAGTTGTTTGTCCTTTTTTTTAAAAGGAGGCCAAGGCATCATGGCAGGGAACCTCTGCTTGATGCATTATATCACAACCAAGCTTGCGAATGATGGCAGCAAAGTCCATCTGTGCTCCTAAACTTGAGAAAATTAGTCTTCCTTGAGTTACAACATAATGAGGATCTTTGCAGTAAATTCCATACTGTAAAACCTGCTTTATGAGCTAATGCTTTATGCATGTATCATCTTCCAAGCATGTATGTTAAGGGGTTCCTGTCTCAAAATACCTCTTGATTTAAATCTGGTGACCAGACAATAGAATGGGGCTGCTTAAAACACTTTTTTGAGGCAGTGTGGTATAATGGGTAGCAACACGGTAGCATAGTCGTTAGCACAATGTTTTACAGTACCAGCGACTTGGGTTCAATTCCTGCTGCTGCCTGTAAGGAGTTTGTCCATTTTGCCCGTGACTGTGTAGAATTCCTCCGGGTGCTCCGGTTTCCTCCCAAAGTCTGAAGGCGTACTGGTTGGTCTTGGTAAATTGTCCCGTGATTGGGCTAGGATTAAATTGGGGGATTGCTGGGTGGCACGGTTTGAAGGGCCTATTCCATGCTGTATCTCAATGAATACATAAATAAATAAACACATCACAAACTATTGAGACTTTGGTCTGGATTCAGCTCTGAGAGGGGCAAGGATTGTATTACTCAGCACAATAATAGGGGTCTTACCTGACAAAAGGCATGTTTATATAAATTGAGGACAATAAATCTTCATTGGCTTATTCCTGCTCCAGGAGGACAGACACTATGCATTATGTTCTCTTGCATCCAGAGGAAAAATGTGCGTTGAACATGGGTGCTCTTGACAAGTTAGAAGCATGAATGATGTTTCCAATCCCTTCTCCCCTCCGCTCACTGTGCTTAGAACTAGACATCAGTCTCAGAGTTAGAAATTAACCATCCACGATTGTGTCCTTTGCCTAGAAAGTGGCAGATCTTTGAAATTATTTATTCTGAAGTGTAGTGAAGACTCAGTTTTTTAGATTTGTGGATGTTTGAGCAATTAAGAAATTTGGGGTTAATCCAGGATAATAGGTTAAAATTCACCATGGCTGGAAGGAAGAGCTGAAAGGCTTCCCTTTTGTTTCTAAGATCTGAGTGAAAAATTTTGGACTTGGGATTTCAAATTGTGTTTTTGAGGTTGGTGCACAGAACCCTCTCTTGTGAGCGTTAGTTATTAAATTATGGAAAATAGCTAATTTTTAAAAAAATAGAGTCAATTTGTAAGTAGTTGAATAAAACTTGTGGAATTCAATGGGTTAATAATTGTTTAAATTTAGTAGTGGAAGGCATGTTGAAAGACAGACTTATATTAAAATTTTATACTTTTCACCATCAAGTCACTAACAGTTATATAAAGTAAAAAGATTGAAAGCACTTAATTTGTAATATGCAGTATCTGTGGGGAGAGAAGGCTAACATTGCAGGTTGCTGTCAATATATAAGGCTGGATAACCTTGCATTGCCTGAACCATTAATCCTGCTTGCCTCTCCATGCATGGATTGACTTAAGTATTTGTGTGGCATTTTCTGTTTTTATTTCAGATTTCCAACAGCTGCAGTATACTATAAACAAATGATGTTCGCGTTTAAACCTGTTCCTTTCTTTGTCTGAATTAGTTTAGAACTATGGGTATACTTTAAAGGCTTCAATTAATATTTGTCGGTGCCTTTTCATGCGAGATGTCTTGTGTAAAGTCGGAGTCATGTTTGGAGTTGGCTTTGCCTCCCCTTTTATCTCTATGATAGTTGTGCTGGATCTGTTCCATTCTGCTAGCTACCTCTTTGTTAACTGTTAGCATCGTATAATTTTGTGTAGTTTTAGCAAACTAAGCTGGCTCAGTGTGAGCTGATTTGATTGCCAAGCTCTGATCCATCCCCACTTATTTTGCTTGACAATTTCCCTGGGGGGGGGGGGGAAACAATGCACCCTATTTCAATAAAATTTGTAAATCCAATGAGGCCATGGTCTTAGCTGGAATGATCAGAATGGTGGAAAAACAGAATTCTTTCCTCAAACCTGTACTATATGTGCTGGGATACATAAAGGTTCTGGTATTGTGGGGTTAGGGTTTAAAGATTGCAGCTCAATTCGTGTGATCAGGTCTCCTAGGTTTGATTTGAAGGTTGAAGTGAATGAGAACCTGAAGAGCTGCTTCCTGTTGTTGGAATGAGACTCTTCATCTTTTTCAAGGATACCTTGCAAAAGCACCGAAAACCAGCTGAAGACTGGGCAGCAATGTCTTTGTTCAGATTCAACCCCTCTTTAATATCCCTTGTATTTTTTGAGGAGTTAAATTTTGCCACTCTGCATGCAGAAAATTGCTCTGAATGTTCATTTTCACAGCAGGTGTCCTGAATTAACAAATTTACCCACGTGTACCCAGCTCCCATTTTAAAATACCTTCTATGTTCCCAAGGTTGTCCTGATCATTGATGTATTAATGTAGTAAACTGTGTTTGTGTTTGTATAGGCTGGGCCACCTGGTCCCCCAGGGCCTGGAATGCCGGGTCCTGGCCGAGGAAGGGGCAGGGGTCAAGGCACATGGGGCATGGGCCCCCCTGGAGGAGAGATGGCCTTCTCAGTCCCCAGCCACAAGTGTGGTTTGGTCATTGGTAGAGGTAGGTTGAACGTCTTTGCTTTGACCTTTATGGTGTTCTGTTATATTATGGGGTGACCTTGCTATTCATCGTTGGTATATTTAAATGTTTAGCCATGCATCATCAGCATTTTGAATGGGAGATAAAAATCAAACCAAAGAACTAAGTGTTCACTTGACTCTGCTCTTCCAGGGATATTAGTAGTCAACCACCTCCAACTTGTCAGTATGTGTGGCCTGGTGTTTTCCAGGAACTGTGTTGCTTCACTCTGAGGCTTCCAGTTTTCCTGGCTTCTTCCTGTTTGATGATCCTGAGTTCAGATTTAACTGCTGTGTATGCCCAGACTTTAAAGTGAATCGCATTTATGGATTAGTATCTCGCATTGAAATAGGAACAGTTGGGTTCTGTACTTGTTAGTGAGACTGAGGTGTACTGCTTAAACCTTGCAGGTGGGGAAAACGTGAAGGCAATCAACCAGCAGACCGGTGCTTTTGTGGAATTGCAGAGACAGCCCCCTCCCAATGGCGATCCGAACTTCAAACTGTTCACTATCCGTGGATCGCCCCAGCAGATTGATCATGCCAAGCAGCTCATTGAGGAAAAGATAGAGGTAACAGTTTTTTCCATCTGCAGGGTGGGTCATCACTTCCAAAGAGCTGACAGTAACCAGACCCTCAGTGTTAGCGGAAATCATGAGCTTCTTTAACAAATGGCATGCTCTATCTAAATCTGCATTTGCACATTTGGCAACTTCCACTATAGAAAGGGCGTTGAGGCTTTGGAGAGGGTGCAGAAGGGGATTACCAGGATGCTGCCTGGTTTAGAGGGCACATGCTATCATGAGGGGCTGGATAAACGTGGGTTGTTTTTCTGAAGCCTCAGAGGCTGGGGGGAGATCTGATAGAGGTTTACAAGATTGTGAGAGACTTTAGAGTGGGCAGGGATGATCTGTTTCCCAGAGCTGAAATGCCATACCAGGGCATGAATTGAAGATGCAAGGGGTAGGTTTAAGGGCAGTGTGAGGTGTATTTTTTTACTCAGTGGTGGATGCCTGGAATGTTCTGCCTGGTACGGTGGTAGAGGCAAATACTTTAGAGGCTTTTAGGAGATGTTTGGATAGGCACATGGATGTAAGGAAGATGAGGTATATGGACGTTGTGTAGGTAGGAGGGGATTAGTGTTTGGTGTTTTTGATTTGCTATTTAGCTGGTCTGGCACAACATTGTGGGCCGAATGGCCTGTCCTGTGCTGTACTGTTCTCTGTTCTAAGTTTCAGTGAGTGCATTCAGATGCTGTACTGGCTTCCCAGTCTCAGAATGCATAGAGCCTATAGGCAGCAGTTTGTAGTACAACAGAATAATGCATTATGCACAACTAGATAGCAACGAGCCATAAATTAATTTGCATGAAGGACACTGGTAACTTCCATACCCACACTGTGTTGTACCTCATCTGTGGAGTGCATAGAGCAGCACAGTACAATATGGGCCCTTTGACCTAGAATATTGTACTGATCTAAATAAACATACTCCACAATCAGTCTAAGCCTTCCCTCCTACACAACCTTCCTAACCTATTTTTCCAACATCTGTATGCATATGAGACTCTTGTATCAGCTTCCACACCTGCTAGTGTATTCCAGGGACTCACCACTCTGACGTCTCCACTGAACTTCCTTCCACTCATATTGAATACATGTTCTCTGATACTGGTTGTTCTGCTTTGGAAAAGAAAGCTAATGGCTCTTCACTCTATAACTCTTACCTTGTACCCTTCTATCAAGTCATCTCTCATCCTCCTTTGCTCCAAAGAGAAAAGCTCTAGCTTGATCAACTTTTCTTCCTTTGGAATGTTTGCTAATTCAGATAGTATTCTGGTATATCTCCATTGTACCCTTTCTAGAGCTTCCACTTCCTTCCTATAATGTGGCAACCGGAACTGAACGCAATAATCCCAGGTGTAGTCTAACTGGGGTTTTATGCAGCCATATAATTTTGTGGCTCTGAACTCAATTCTCTGCTAATTAAAGCCAGTACAGCATTTTCCTCCTTGGCCGTTCTACTGATGCAGAACCTTTGAGGGATCTATGGGCTTGGACTTCTGTTCCTCCACATTGCTACCTGCCATACTATCCACAATACTGCCAGCCTTCATGTAACACACCTTTTTACTCCCTCATCCAAGTCATTCATAAAAATCACAAAGAGCAGGGTTCTCAGAGCAGATCCCTATGCAGCACCAATAGTCAAAAATCTGTGTCATCTACTACCACTGTTTGCCTTCTGTGGACAAGCCAATTCCAAATCCATTCAGCCAAGTTTCCATGGGTCCCATGCCTCATGACTTTCTGGGTGATCCTTCCATGTGGAACCTTACCAAGCGCAGAACTTGTACTGTTTGCATTTCAGAAGCTATGCATGTTAATGCTTTGGCATGTGTGCTCTCGCCTGCTCCCCTTAGTCTCAACCGATTCTTAGAGCAAGGAACAACCTGATGTTTGGATGATTTAAACACTGGGTCAGATGGATTGAAAAGGCAGAGTGTTGGGACCAGAAGCGAGGGTTGGGCTGAGCCGGTTCTGTTCACTGTACTGTGGCATTTACTCCGTTCCATGCTGCGCTGAGGCTGTGGCCTGTTCCAGTTGCTGCAGGCTTCGTGTTTGGGGACTGAAACTTTTGTCCTAAATGCTAATTGCTATTTTTATTGTTTGCACACTTTTTTTCTTTCCTCTCTGCACCTGGGGTGCATGGCAGTATTTTTTTTAATGGGTTCTTTTGGGTTTCTTTGTTTTGTAACTGCCTGTAAGGGGATGAATCTCAAGGTTGTTCGATGTATATGTAATTTGCTAATAAATGTACTTTGAACTCTGAACTCTGTCATTGCTTCTCCCTATGTTTATCCCCACTCCTGCCTTATTACTGTTAGCTAAGAAGAGGATGGAGTATTCTTAAATTTTGTCCCAACCGCTTAATATCCATATAGAAATATACTAATTTGTTTCCCTTTCCAGGGTCCTTTATGTCCTGTTGGACCCCCAATGCCTGGTGGCCCTATGGGACCCTTCCAGCCTGGACCTTTCCCCCAAGGACCTCCAGGAGCTCCTCCGCCCCAGTAAGTAAATAAATACTTCATTGCATCAGTGCAGCTTTGCTCTACAGCCGTTGAATTCTGGTAGGCAATGAGCAAAATTATTTCAGTTTAATAACTTGTAATTCCAAGCTTTTACTCTCACTTGCCTGTCTCTAACCTTACGTAAATGATACTACTTCCTTACTAATGTAACTTGAAGCCTAATATACCCATCCACCAGTACTGGGTCAGTAACATTGATCAGAGGATGTCATTCATAGACAATGGGGAGCTTGCTCTTTCTTTGCTCGGTGTCACTGTGATGTAATAATGCCGAAGCAGAGTTGCTAGTGCTTACTTTGGAATGTTAAGTTGGATAAATCAGCATCTTTTAATGAAATAACACACGTAGTCAGGCTAGGAGTTGTCAGATCTCAGTGATTTTTCCAATCCCCACGTTCTTTTAGAAGTCCATGAATGAGTAAAACTTTGTTGCTTCATGGTTGCTTATTTTAAAGTGTAAACAAAGGAACTGAGGCAGAGCATATGAAACTAAGGCAAACAGAAAGGAAAAGAAGATACAAAGATGGTGTCTTTGCAAAACCTGGCACCTTTATACTTAAGAAAAAGGCCAATTCCTAAGATAAGAAGAAACCAATGAAAAGTTACACACAATCACGTGTGTCATATGCTAACACCTAGCCAATGAAAAATAAAAAGATGGTAAATGTTACATAAATGCTATACTGCTTTTCCACCAGTAGGTGGAGGCAAAACACAACATTGTGAAAAATGCATGTGTTTGTTAAAAATACAAGTTGTGTGTCAGTAAAAACTAATTTCTGATATTTAAAAAAACCCCGAGATTCCAACAGCGTTGTGTCATTTACTGGCATTCTCAGTGCAGGAGGAAAGTACGATTGCCCATCTGTTTTTATCCTCCCCACCCTCCCCCTTCCAAAATTGCTGCTGTTTGCTATTGTTGATAGCTGAAGCAGAAGCCTCAAGCATGAACATTGGAAGTGACGTGGGCTCCATTCCCTGCATACCTTACGTGGTGCGTTCTCCACTTCGGAGATTTTATCCCCCAGCTGTATCTCTGGCAGCGTACTTTGTGCTGGTGTGTATGCGTTGTGGACTAGTGAATGAACAAATTGACAAGTACCAGTTCAGAGGGGGTGTTAGGGCAGCGCAGTAGCATAGTGTTCAGCACTACGTTTTACAGTACAGGCAACCTGGGTTCAAATCCTACTGCTGCCTGTAAGTGCATTCTCCTCATGACTGCAAGGGTTTCCTCTGGGTGCTCAGGTTTCCTCCCATATACGGGTCTGGTAGGTTAATTGGTCATTGTGAATTGTCCCATGATGAGGCAAGGGTTAAATCAGGGGATTGCTGGGCAGTGTGGTTTGAAGGGCCAGAAGGGACTATTCTGCGCTTTGGCTCAATAAATTTTTTAAGAAAATGTCTAGTTGTATCAGGTGACAGAATCTTTAGGTCTCTGTTCTTTTCCTTTGTGTAGGTGTCTTCTGGCATCTATTGAAGTCATTGCATAGACAAAAGTGAATATACATGGGGGTTCTGTAATTGTTGTTATGAACTATCTAACTGGCATTCTTCCCTGACAGCCCTGCTGCTGGTGGCCCGCCTCCTCCGCACCAATATCCTCCTCAAGGTTGGGGAAACACGTACCAACAGTGGCAGCCGCCTGGACCTCATGACCCAAGTAATTATTTACGTTTTCTGGCTTTGTACGTGGGGTTTGAGCCAGTTTCAAAGAGCTCAGAAGCAGTTGTTCCAAACCCACAGATAACCCTTGCTGCAGGAACTGGCTGAGATATAAATGTAGCTGAGGCACTTGAATCTGAATTCCTTTTACAGTCTCACAACCCTCCAGCATCTGTTTTCTCGTGACCTTTTTGCAATCTTTTTTTCTTCATTTTTTTCGACTGTTATCAGCTGTTTTAACTGCTGAGTTCTGGAATTTCATCTGAAATCTCTTGCGTTCCTTAAGATCTACTCATCATTAACCAAATTTAATCTGATTCAATATTAAATTTCAGCTGAAGCTTTTCCTGTGCACAATTTTAAAATAGTTTACTCATCAAAGAAGTTGTACAACTACAAATTTATGTGTCTTATGAAGAATTTTTATTGGAATTTGATGATTAAACCTGTAATGATAATGTGCATTTTCTCACATTCATGAAATATGACACAAAATGCTATTTGGTCCATTTTCCTATTCTATTTCTTAGTTGTCATTGAGTATTGCTCATTTGTTCTTTGTGTGCTTGCAAGGTTTTCCTTTTCATGAATTTACCCAATTCCCTATTGTGTTTGAGTGTCTGGAATGTTGTCTGAATTGGTAGATTATAACTCTTTAGATTTCTTGTTGATTGCATTATGATAGGAAATCAAAATTCTTAATAGCAAATGTCGCTGTAGATCTCCTCACTTCTAATAGCATTTGGGATGTGGGGGCAGGTAGTTGACCTTAGGTGCCCATACTGCAGTAATCTATAGTGCTGCTGGTGGAATATAAAGTGACTGCTTAGTTCAGAGGCCAGAATTGTTGTTTATATTACTCTGTGAGATGTGGATGTTACTAATTGGTATTAATTGTCCATTCCCAATTGTCATTGTTTCAGCTATTACCATCAAGGATAAGGGATAAGTCATTCTGACTAAGGAGCTTTGACTTTAAATGCTATCTCAAACAGGAGAAAATCTGCAGATGCTGGAAATCCAAACCAACACTTACATAATGCTGGAGGAACTCAGCAGGTCAGACAGCATCTATGGAAAGGAGTTAACAGATGACATTGCGGGCTGAGACCCTTCTTCAGGACTGAAGTTCCTCCAGCATCTTGTGTGTGTTGCTTCAAATGTTGCCTTTTTTTCTTTCTATAGATGCAGTCTGACCTGAGTATTTCTCACATAGCTTTGTTTCTTTGTCTTTTCCCATTGGAAATGGGAATTTCCCATCCTGCCCATATGCGGTCTTGTACCTTCTGCAAAACCAACTCTTGTGCTTTTGGCCCCCTGACTCTTTCAATTGTGGATTGCATTTCTGTGGATGGGGTGAAGGCTTTGTTTTGAAAATTTGACCTGTATCATCTTGTGGAATATTAACAGTGTCTTTTGTGGTACAGGTAAAGCTCCTGGAGATCCAAATGCTGCTGCCTGGGCTGCCTATTACCAACAGTATTATCAGCAGCCTCCTGCACCTGTCCCACCCCAACAGCCAGCTGCTGCTCCACCAGGGCCAGGTAAGATGTGGATAGGCTGCACATTGTCTCCACTCCCTTGTAAATTTTAAGGGAAGCTGCAATGATGGTTGTTATCAAACCTTAATCTATCCTTAATTTTGAGTAATATAATTTTAAAATGAGTTGAAGGGAAAATAATTGTATTTTCCGGTGATAATTGTTAAATAAAACACACCTCTATAACAGGTGATGAACTTTTGGAAGCAGTACGCCTTGCACTCCTGGTAAACTTTTAGAAGAATACTGCACTAACACGGGTGTCAGCTTTAGACTAGATTGTCACAAGCAAACTTTTAAAGAGCAGAAGAAATGGACTACAACTTCTGCATTAAAGCAGGATAATTTCTCCAGAAAATTGCTGTGAGTGGAGGATAGCGACTTGCAATCAGTCATAATGCAGTCGTCAGGCTGGACTGCTGTGAAATGCCATTGCTGATGAATGCTTCCTTGTAAGACCTCTTTCTTAGACTTGAATTTCTGACTCCCTCCACAGCTTCTGTGTCAAATTACAGTTGATGTTTATTTAACTAGCTACCATTGAAACCTGGCAGGCAATTTGCATGGAGCAGGCTGCCACAGGTTACGATATGGTATTTAGCTGGCATCACTTCTGTTTACGTTGGTTGAGCAAGAGGTGTTGATTGGATGGAAGATGTCTTCCCAGTAGAATTGTGGTATCTTGTACATCTATTTGAGGAAGCGGATGCATGACTTTAATTAATCTTCTCTAAAATGAAGGGCCACAGACAGAATAACATTCTGCCCTGGGTTTCATGTTCCATTTTCAGATTTGAAGCTGCTGCCTTTTTGTGCTTATAAAAACACTACTGTTATCCTTTAATTATATTTAACTCCTTTTTAAACAGATCCAACACAGCAACCTCCAGTTCAAGGTCCCGGAGGTCAACCTGATTACACTAAAGCATGGGAAGAATATTATAAGAAACTAGGTGGGTATCTTTCATTTACTTTTGGAGGTTATTTCTCTATTAAACTCGGCTTGCTGTATTGAAGCCTTTCTTTCCATCTCTCATCCAGAATGCTTGCCTCTGTCATCACAAAGATAATTTTGTAGTGTTTTCCAAAACTCCATGTTAAGACTTCACACTTGATAAAGTATTTCTCCTCTGCCTTTTGGTCGCCTTAATTTAATGCTGAATACCTCAGATGGGGAGCATTGAGCCTGCACCGTGAGCTCATTGAGCCCACTTGGTTCCAATCTGTTCTTGTGAGGTGTGCTAGTCTATGCTACTTGTTGCGTGTACATCTGAGTAACCAGTAATACTGTGACGAACATTCCAGTTTTTCTGCAATACTGTCCACACTTTAGTGCAGCTACCCAATGGCAGATGGACCAAAGTGGCTTTCTCCATCTATCACTCTTCCCTCCTTTGGACAGCTTTAGCTAAAGTCTGAGTTTGATTTTGCAGGCCAGCAGAACCAGCCTGGCCAGCAGCCAGGTCCTCAACAGGATTACACAAAGGCATGGGAGGAGTACTATAAGAAACAAGGTAAGTACGCAGCCCTTGTCTTTCTTACTATACATAAAGGCCTTGAGAAACATTTTCTTGAATTTGTTGATGGTGTCTTTTACATAGGATTCAAAGAGCAGACAATGCCTTGGTTTATCTAAAGGTACTTTGTTGTCAATCGCAGAATAAAATTCCCCTTAGAGATGAGGTGTGTTGACTGAAAACTGGTCTCCTTTTCAGCCTCATGATATCAATATTCAGATCTGTGAGGCTATATTTTGAAGCTTCCAGTGTTCTCTATTTCAGCTGTAGAAGTAATGCTTCCATCCCAGTAGCACTTTGAACACTGTAAAAAGCATTTTAAAGCAGTTGATATCCAATGAAATATTACTGTTTAGTTGCTGCTATTGTAACAATCTGAATGTGGTAGCCAAATTATATGCACCAATATCTATCACTAATGAACATAATGTTTTGATGATTAATGTTGCTTGCGGGATTTATATTTCTGAGGATGTTGTTCATACCATAAGATACAGGAGCAGAATTTAGGCATTTCATCCCATCAAGTCTGGTCTGCCATTCAATCATGGCTGATTTATTTTCCTCTCATCCTCAGTGTCCTGCCTTCTCCCCATAGCCTTTGCCCTTAATCAAGAACCTATCTCCTTCTTTTAAATATACCCAATGACTTGTCCTCCACAGCCACCTGTGGCCATGAATTCCACAGATTCACTGCCCTAAGGCAAAAGAAATTACTCCTCGTCTCTGTTGCAAAGAGACACTCTTCTATTCTGAGGCAGTGCCATCATTGGAAGCATCCTCTCTCGGTCTCCTGTTTTTTTATATCTTGGGTGGATAAGAGGTGACTTGATACGAGGTGTACAAGATGATAAGAGGCTCAGATCAAGTGGCTAGCCAGAGACTCTTTCTCAGGGCTAATCCACGGGGATTAACTTTTAAGATGATCTTAGCAAAGTATATGGGGGTATGATGTTAGAGGTAAGCTCTATACAGAGTGGTGGGGGTGCGTAGAGCCAAGGGTGGTGGTAGAGGCATTAAAGACACTTTAATGACACCTAGATTAAAAAAAATGAAGGGTTATGTAGAAAGGAAGAGTTAAATTGATCTTAAAGTTAAGGTTGGCATAGCATCATAGGGTCAAAGGGTCTATACTGTCCTGTTTAAAAGAGATTCCTTAAAAAGAACTCAACTCAGCCAGACAGGCAAGTCTCTGGATGGCAGGCACTTTCAGCTCTTTCTTTGCCCTTGTGTAGTAGTAGGCAGCTGTCAAACCCAGGGGATCATGGGTTTGTGCCTCTGGTGGGCTGTGTCCTCTCCAGGGTGCAAGCCTGGGTAGGAAGATTTGAAGAACCGGCTGTTGCCCATGCAGCGGGTTCCCCCTCTCCACATCACTGATATAGTCCAGGGGCAGGGCAAGTGCCGATACAGTTTGGCACCAGTGTCGTCGTAGAGGTTGCCAGAGTAAAGTTGTAAACAACGTTAAACTGCCTTAGGGAACCCAGCTCTGGATTTCTTCCTCGGGGTTTACTCCTGAAGCCTTTCCCATGGGTGGGTATGGCCACAAGGCAATGGAGGTCTAAAATCAGAGTTTTCCTTCTCCAAGGTGGGCTGCCAAGGCTGATGAGCCCCACCTGCCTGAAGCAACTGTTTTTGAGGCACCAGTGGTCCGCCTTTGCCTCTTCTCTAGTCAGTAGAAACAAGTTCCGCCAGGCCTGGTAGCTAAGGAGCCAGGAGTTGGACTTGGTTGTCAGAGACTGTTAGTGATGCATGCCATTTGGAGCACTTTATAGGTAGTGGGAGCTTATCCCCACTACCACCCCAGCTATGCCAACCTTAGGAACCTTCCCTTGTGTAAAGTGTTATAATTTATTATTTGGGATGTACTGTGAATTCTGGTTTGGGACAATTCTTAACAAAAACGAAATCAAGAAAATAGCCGTGTTTTCTTTTATTTGGGATACTATGCTGCTTAATTGAGGAAGAAGCTGTTTCCAAACAGTTTCTAACTTGTGTGGCTGTTAAAACGCTATACCATGCTTAGAGTGATCAGCTTTTAATAGCATCAGTTGCATGTGTTTGTGTTCAAAAAGCAGTGGTTTTTATCACTGGTGGTTGGTAAGGAATAATCAGTAAGACAGTTCAGCACCGTTTTGTTCACTATGGTTTCAAGAATTCCAGCTTGGAAATGTCAGATACAGCAGGGAGTTAAAATGGAATGATTTTACTACTTCACGTTAGGAATTACAAAGTTATCAGCAATCATCTTGAATATTACAATGAAAGTGAAGATTTGGAGAATGCAGCTGTTGAAAGCATTGTATGAAGACAGTCCAGTATCTGCATTAGGTGTCTGTGCTGATTTTGTACATTTACAGTCAATCAAAACATGACAGATGAATTCCTCTATTGATAACTAATAAAGTTTTATAATTTATTCTGTATTTCAGTTAAATATACATTGTTACTCCGTAGTTTCATTTTTATGCCTTTTGACTATTTCCATGCAACTTCGACTAATTGGGTAGCTGCTTAATTGGGCCAAATTGTACTAGTCCTGAAGTGACCTAATTAACTGGAATCCATAGTTGCAGCATGACCAGGATGTGGCCACTTTATTAGGTATCTCCTCCTCTCTTGTATGTTTGCTCAGTGTGATCTGAAAACAACACAGATCGATTTTCATGAGAATGTACACAGTATATACAACCTAGAATTCTTACTCTTCACAAACACCCACGAAACAAGAAACCCCATAGAATGAATGATAGAAACATTAAAGACCCCCCCCCCCACTCCCCCGCCCCGCACAAGACTGGATGCAAGAGATGCCTGTTGTTTGTAGGGCAGGAAGATAATCAGAGGCTGGAAGTATAAAGCTGCATTCAGCTTGTGCGCTTCATTAATAAGAAAACGAAAGGCCATAAGATTTAAACTCTTCTGCAAACAGTGTACATCTCAATTGTTTTCCTTGGATGTATTTTAGAAACTACTTCAAAGGAGAATGATATTTATTTACTTCCGTTAATGCCCCTCCTCCCCTTCTTACCCCATCCCTGACATATTTAGCATCTCCCTCTGGTGCTTCCCCCCCCCCCCCCCCTTTCTTTCTCCCTAGGCCTCCTGTCCCACGATCCTTTCCCTTCTCCAGCTCTGTATCACTTTCGCCAATCACCTTTCCAGCTCTTATCCTCGCCCTACCCCCTCCGGTCTTCTCCCATCATTTCGCATTTCCCCCCCCCCCCCCACTACTTTCAAATCTCTTAGTATCTCTCCTTTCAGTTAGTCCTGACGAAGGGTCTCAGCCTGAAACGTCGACAGTGCTTCTTCCTGTAGATGTTGCCTGGCCTGCTGTGTTCCACCAGCATTTTGTGTGTGTTGTATGATATTTAGTGGCTACTTTATTTGGAACCTCCAGTATGTTTGTGGTCTTCTACAGTTGTAGCCCATCCACTTCTAGGTTTGATGTGTTGTACATTCAGAGCTGCTCTTCTGCATGACATTATTATAGTAACGAGTGGTTATTTGAGTTACCGTTGCCTTCCTGTCAGCTTGAATTAATCTGGCCATCCTCTTCTGACCCCTTATTAATAAGGTACTTCTGCCCACAGATCTGCGCACTGCTTTTTAAATTTTTTTAATATTTTGTGAAAACTCTAGATAGTGTTCTATCTAAAACTCTAGATAGAAATCTCAGAAAATCAACAGGTTATGAGATACTGAAACCATTCCGTTTGGCACCAACAGTCAAAGTTACTGAGGTCACGTTTTGTCCCCATTATGATGTCTGAACAGTAATTGAACCGATTGACTATATCTGCATGCTTTTATGCTTTGAGTTGCTGCCACATGATTAGATATTTGCGTTAATGTCTGCATGTGTGTAAGTGTACCTAATAAAGTGGCTGTTGAGTGTGCTGAGCTGTAGGGGAGGAATTGCTGTTTGTTCGGGGTTTATGCATATTGAAAGTTCCTGTCTCTTCCACAGCTCAGAGCGCCCAGGGGGCAGCGGCAGCAGCAGCAGCAGCAGCGGCCCCACAGCCTGGAGCCCAGCCGGATTACAGTGCAGCCTGGGCTGAGTACTACAGGCAGCAGGCAGCATACTATGGTCAACCGGGGGCACCACAACCTGCTCCCCAGCAACCACCCACACAGCAAGGGCAACCGGTACGTCCGCAACTCCCTCCTCCCTACAGGTTTTAGCTCTGTTCTTCTTGCAGCAGTGGTGCCTACTGGACATGGCTCTGCCTTCACTCAGTCATCACAGTACTGTGGCTACAACCAACTGAAACCGGCCTGTTAAGCTCAGTCTGGAACTCGGTGTCTCAGACCAGGCAATTCACGGTCAGTGGGGTGACCCACTTGCACACTTCCTCCTTTCTCTTGTTCCTGTTCTCTCCCCCTCAGCAACTTGCTACTCAGCAGAACCAATTCATGCAATCATTCCATCTTTGAATTAAGCACTGAAATGATTAATAGTGTAAATGGTTGAGGCTTTACTTTTCCAGCAATATGTGGCTACTTCATGTTGATGGCACTTCCCAGAAGCATTTCAGTAGTGCAAAATGGGCATTTCCTCTTGCTTTTAACCTTTTCTACACTTTCTCTTGCAATTGTTTCACCTTTTTTCTTTCTTTCTTCCAATCTCCCCCCTCTCTGGCATGCCCCACGTCCCCCCCTCGCGCGCCCCGCTCCCCCATCTCTCTCTCGCGCCCCACATTCCCCCCTCCTCCCCCCCCTCACATTTCTGTTTCTGTTTGGTTTATTGCTACTTTCTCCCAATTGTACAGTCATCAGCAGTTTATCCATACAATGTCTTCTATGTTCATTTATTACTTCAAAAATGGGATGTTACATGCTTCTAGAAAAGCAGTCACAATGATCCTACTGCCAGTGACTCCTGAACTGTCACTCCCAAAGACAGAAATCTTGTGATCTGTACTTGTACACCGCTTCTTTACTCCTCACCTTCGAAGGTTCAGTGAAGCAGCAGAATAAGACTGGTACGTGAGGTTGTTCACAGCAAGATATGCTACTTTCGGTTGGACACACAGACCTGTTGAAGATTTTCATTACCCGACACGTGAGGATGTGATTCATCAGTGACTGGAAGCCATCTCCGATTTCATATCTTTCCCGTCACATGTTTTGACCTCTGGTCAACGTGGAACTTACAAAGTCAGTTTGTGTGATGGATTGAAAATAGCAGAGAAATGCCTTTACTTTACAGGTTCTTTACATGGAGTTAAGTTGTAATCTCGGGCACTGACCGGCAGAGGCATCAGAACTTTCACCACAGAAGGTGGCTGCTTGGCCAATTTGTGCCAGTGCTTGCTCATTGAAGGGGCTACCTAGTTATCTCATTCTTCTCAATCCTGTATGTAGACTTCACCTGAAACAGACGCAGACTCTACATTATCACAAGAAAAGTGCCAGTTCCCGCTAAGAAGCCTTAAGTTTAATGCAGATAAAAGGCCCTCTGACATCAGGTTTATAAATAGTTGTAATTAGCTAGAAATTTGTCCATTTAGATCAGTGGCTTATGGTTAGATCTAAATTTTAACCATGAGCATTATTGAGATAAATCATGTTGAGCCTATAGAACAGAAATGGGCTTTGGGATCAGCCATTCCATACTAGTCTTGTATTTTAGCCCATCCATTGTAACCACTCTTCTCCCTTATGCTTACTTAGCTTAAATGCACCTGCTTTTGCCTTGCTCCTCCTGCAGAAGTGTTCTTTCTATTCTGCCGCTCTGGATTCCTTTGAATTCTCCTTGGGGTTAATTGTTGACTCTTAGGTTGCTAGCTCCTGCTTTTGGGCTTGGCAGCAGATGGATTCAACTGCACCTACTCTGTCACAACGTTTCATTATCTTGTGTCAGCCCACCCTGCGCCCCTTTGTTCGTTTGTCTTCCAGTGAAAAGAGCCGCTGTGTTCTATCTTTCTGATGGCTATAAACCTCCCCATTTTGGTGTTGCCTGTAAATCTTTGTTACACTTTCCTCACTACCTCTTTAGTAACATGGAGACTAAACCCATGCTCTGTGAGGGAAAAGTTCTACACATTTTATGTCTTGATTTTCATTCTGTAATTCTAGAAATCTGCCCTGATGCTTTGTTTTGCACTTTTTCTGCCTTGTTAACCTGCGTCTCTATCTGTGCACGCTTTGTATCCCCGTTTCCCTACTCCTTTTTGTACTTCTATCCCAGCAATATATGGCCTTCTTTTTCCTACCAAAATGTAATACCTCACACTTAACTATATTCAAATGAATCTGCCATAGGAATGCATCATCTGACAAGATGGATTCCCTATTGTATCATCCCACTAATTTCCACATTAAATATTTTCTCTCCCACAGACACAGTGAAGCAAACGGGGGACGATTGCAGTATCGTCGGGAAGAATATTCCTTTTAACAATGATGCAGACTGATGAAGATCCATAGGCTTAGGTTCCCTATCACTGTTTAAAGACGTTCATGTTGAGCCAGTGTAGGAGGTAGATTAAGCTCAGCTCCAACTTCAGATTCAGTCCGTCTACAGGAGAGAGAAAAAAAACAAAAAAATGGATGGGGGGGGGAAGTGAAAAATTCAGGATACTACTTTTTTGTTTTTATTTTAAATATAGATCACTCGGCTTTTAGTTGAAGATAGTTGAACATTCCAGACAATGTACTGTTGAAATCAAATCCATTACACTGAAAATGGCTGCTGGTCTGTTTTTTGCATCTTGTTGTCTGTTAAGGTTTAAAAGAAAAACAATGTAAGCTTGGTTTTTACTTTTTACCGCTCGTTTTACACTTCACAATAAATGATATTAAAACAGTGGCTCTTTACTATGATGCTTCTGCCTTGTCTCAAGCTCGTTGGTCTCTGTTCGTGGCACCGAAGATGCAGGCGTTCGGCAAGCAGGTCCCAATCTCACACGTATGGTTGCTTGTCTGCTGTTTGATTTGGGTTTGGGGTAGGGGTCTTGACTGCAGTTGCTTTCGGGACGGGAATAGGGGTAGTGGAAGTGCACAATTGACCTTTGAAATGCCGTGCCTAGGCAGGTTGTGTTCCTTTCTGTCACTACAGGGCTGGACAGTGACATCCTTCTGGGTTTAACCATGTTACTGGCTTTGAGAAGAGTAACACTAAATTTTTTTTGACTGACTGCATGTATGATTGGATCATACTAGCATTGAGTGGGCATGGAGCTGCAGTTGAATTGTTGACATTACCTCTGCGGAGGGCTGTTATACCTGAAACACAGGGTCTTCAATCACTGGCTATAAGGTGCTTGAGAATTGATGCAGAATGACTGGCATTTTGCTGAGTGACTTTGCTGTATGTCAGGTTGTCGTGCCAGGCCAGGAAATACATTTGTTGAGGTTTGTTTTCTCTGCTCTCTGCCTGAAGATGTGATCTCTCAGGCTTTATCCATTTGCAGGGTGTGTATACCAGCAAGGCTTGCACTTGTCTATCCTAGTTGTCCACAGAACCCTGCTTAATGGGCTGTTTCAGAGAATTGGAAAAGCTCTACAACACCTGGGGTACTGGAATCACATTGGCCAGGATGGCTGGATCAGACAGCAATTTTGATGAGATTTAATCTCCTTACATTCCTAACTTCCCTCCCCAGATTCTAGCACTCACTAGCAGTAATTTACTGTGAACATTCAGTCCACCAACCTGCATGTTCTTACTGTGGCAGGAAACCCATGGGATCAGAGTGCAAGCTCCACACAGACACGACTGGATGTCAGGTTATTGGAGCTGAGAGGCCATCACTTGCCCATCTGTCCTGGACTACCTTGTGTACGTGACCTTATTTTTTTTCGTCAAGATGCAGAGTGGAGTAGGCCCTCCCTGCCCTTCGAGTTGTGTCACCATGATTTAAACCGAGCCTAATCATGGGACAACTTACAATGATCAATTAACCTACTAACCAGTAGGCTTTGGGCTGTGGGAGGAAACAGGAGCACCCGGAGGAAACCCACGAGGTCACGGGGAGCACATACAAACTCCTTACAAGCAGTGATGGGAATTAAACCTGGGTCACTGGGACTAAAATATTGTTCTGTACTGTATCTTGTGGTATAGGTATAGGCTAGATTTGGGACACAGTGCATTTCCTATAATTAATCAGGCTGAAATCCCTAGGAGATTGATTTCTTTTCCAACCAGTGTTAATGTGTTTACTGCAGACAGCAAAATGCAGATTTAACCCTGGTATTGATCGTCATTTCAGGCTTGGTTGCTCTTAATGCTGTTCTTCAGTCAAACTGACGTGACAGTGGCCATCATTTTATGCAGAGTTTTGCCAGTAGGTGGCGCTCTTTTTGCTGTGATGTGTGGAATTTTAATACTGTTCTGCCACCTGTTGATCGAACTCAAAAGTGGCCATTCATCCTCAAAACTTCGGCCATTCAATTCAGTTCTGGCTGACCTTGATTGAATTATATAATTTGGTCCAGGAAATAAACTCGTAATTTTTATAGTATCCTTCACAAGCTCATGTTGCCCCTGCTCATGGTGTTCCACATCCTGTGTATAAAGTATCAGTCAGCATTTTAAAAGGACAATGTTGATTAATTGGTTGTATTTACAGTGTTTTAATTTACAATGTTTGAATTGGTGCTAGTGCTAAAAGGAAAAATTGCCTCTTCCCATTAGTTACAATAACTACCCCACTGCCATCAGGCTCTTGAACAAAGGTGATAACTACACTCAATTGCCCATCCATTGAGATGTTCCCACAACCGATGATCTCACTTTAAGGACTCTATCTTGTTGTTTCATGTTCCTGTTATTTATTTATATTTGCATTTGCACAGTTTGTGGACATTTCTGCACTCTGGCTGATCTGTCATGGATTTGGTTACAGATACCGTTCTATAGATTTGCTGAGTATGCCCACAGGAGAATGAATGTATGATGACATGTATGTAAACATTTACTTTGAACATTGAGATCAATCAAGAATAGTGCATCATGGAGTTGGGACATTTTGGGGTTGGGAAGAGAGGGCATTTGCACAAGTGTGTAAAAGGGCATGGGAGGGGGTTAACAAGAGCAGAGACAGCTTATTCTTGGTGACTAGCAGACCAGTGACCAGAAAGCTTACTCCTGTGTTCTTCAATCCCTCTTGGAACACCCAACACAAAATGGAAACCAGCCGCCGGGCCCCTCAAGCCTGCCCCATCATTGAAAATGATCATGGCTGATCTGTGCTGGCCTCAACTTCAAAATACGAACTGAAGTGCAATCACTGTTTTAGGGAGCAATGAACCAGTTTGTAATTGGCAATTTCTTTCAACTTGTTTAATGTCATTAACAGTACACAAATGTAAAAAGAATGAAATAATTGTTACTTTGCATACAATGCAGCACAACAATCAATAAACAATAATAAAAATAAGAATACATAAGGTATACATAGATTATTTGTATATCCATAAGGCATAGGAGTGGCTGACTATAAGGTATACTGTAAAAGGAAATGGAAGTAGTTTTGGAGGGTGAGGGGGTGGGTTCCACATATTGACTGGGTCATCTGGTTTTAAAAATATTGAGAGAGCAGTAAGTACTAGAAGGAATGAAGGGGTAATTCCCCTGCTCTGTGAGATGGTACCTTTGGACAAAGAAGACCCACTAAAAAACAGAAAGAGCTGCAGTTTAAAAATCAATCAAAAGGAGGCATTAGTGCAGTACCTTAAAGACCATAAGATATAGAAGCACAATTAGGCCAGCTCTGTCATTTCATCATGGGTATATTTACCATTTTCCTGGTTAACCCCATTCTCCTGCCTGTTCCCCATAAACCTTTCACACCCTGACTAATCAAGAACCCATGAACCTCTGCCTTAAGTGCACTCTGAGACCTGGCCTGCAGAGCTGCTGCCTGTGACAAAGAATTCCACAGATTTACCACCCCCGGCTAAAGAAAGTCCTCATCTCCGTTCTAAATGGATGGCCCTCTATATTGAGACTCTGCCATCTGGTCCTAGACTGCCTCATCAAAGGAACCATCCTCTTCACATCCATTGTATCTAGGCCTTTCAATGATTGATAGGCATCAATCAGATTCCCCTCATCTAAACTGGGTGAGAATGGGCCCAGAGCCATCAAACACTCCTCGTGCATACGTTAACCCTTTACTTCCTGGAATCGTTATGAACGGCCTCTGAAGCCGCGACAGTTTCAGCACATCCATTTTTGAATAAGCGGCCCCAAAATTCCTCTCAATACTTCCAAGTGAGGCCTCACCAATTAATGCCTTATACAGAATTAGCATTATATCCTTGCTTTTAGATTCTAGTCCTAGTGAAATTAATGCTAACATTGCATTTTCCTTCCTCACCACTGATTCAACCTATAAATTAACCTTTATTGTATTCTGCATGAAGACTTCCAAATCCTTTTGCAGCTCGGATATCTGAATTTTCTGTTTTAAAAATAATCTATGCTTTTATTCCTTCTATTGAAGTGCATGACCATACACTTCCTGACACTTCATTCCATCTGCCACCTCTGATCATTCTCTTAATCTAGGTATTGCAGCCTCTCTGCTCTCAAAACTACCTGTCCCTCACCCATCTTCATATTGTCTGCAAAATTAGCCACAAATTCATCAATTTCATCATCCAACTAGTTGACATACAGCACAAAAGAAAAGTAGTGCCAACATAGACCCCTGTGAAATACCACTTGTCACCAGCAGTCAATCCGAAAAGGATCCCTTTATTCCCAGTCTGCCTCCTGCTGATCAGCAATGCTCTGTCCGTGCTATTATCTTTCCTGTAATACCCTTGGCTCTTGACTTGTTTAGCAGTCTCACGTATGGCACCTCATCAAATGCCTTCTGAAAATCCAATTGCACAACGTTCACCAATTCTATGTTTTTAGAACATGGAAAACCTACAGCACAGAACAGGCCCTTTGGCCTAAAATGCTGTGCCAAACAATTACTTTAGAAATTACCTAAGGTTGCCCATACCCATAGCTCCATGTACCTATCTAGGATGCTCTTAAAAAAACCCTATCGAATCTGCCTCCACCACAGTCGTCGGCAGACCATTCCACGCACTCACCACTTTCTGCGTTTTTAAAAAAAACACCATCTCCTTTATACCTGCTTCCAAGCAGCTTAAAATTGTGACCTATTCTGTTAGCCATTTCAGACCTGGGAAAAAGCCTCTGACTATCCACACGATCAATGCCTCTCATCATCTTAAGGATTTTGTTACGTGCCTCCAAGCACTCTGAAACCACATCCTTAACAATCTACTTCAACATCTTATCAACCACTGGGTCAGGATAACTGGCCAATCATCTTTCTTCTGCCTCCCTCCCTTCTTGAAGAGTGGAGTGGCATTTGAAATTTCTGAACCATGCCAGACTATTGATTCTTAAAATATCATTCAAAATGCCTCCCCAATCACGTCAGCTACCCCTTTTTGAATCCACGTGGCTTGTCTACCTTCAGACCTTTCAGTTTCCAAAGCACCATCTCCCTAGTAACAGCAACTGTGCTCACTTCTGCCCCTTGGTACTCACAACTTTCAGCATACTACTAGTGCCTTCCACAGTAAAGACTGATGCAAAATACTTATTCAATTTGTCTGCCCTTATCCCTATTACTACCTTTCCACTAAAATTTTTCAGTGGTCCAATATCCTTATCTTTTATATATCTGAAAAAACGTTCGGTGTCGTTGTTTTCTTCTATTTGCTAGCTTACTTTCATATTTCATCCGTTCCTCCCTTAGGGGTGTAACCCTCTCACTGGGGCTTATACACCAACTTGGGTCGTTAGCTAACTCTGCTAAAAACCACAAGACTCAACAGTGTGAGAAAGCAGTCTTTCAAAAACCATATACATCTCGGGCTGGTGTGATTTGGGGTTCAACCAAACAGGGATGTTAGGATGTTCCAGTTAAGGAACATGGGTTGTAGCAAATGCCCAGAAGTGACAGATTGTACACCAGCATATAACTATAGAGAAAGTATATTTACCAAATTTTCAATTTTAGCAAACAATTACAGAAGAAGAGGTCCATTACAGTTGAACCAGTTCAATATGCACATAAAGGTTTGAGCTCATTCTGGAGGAGTCGGGGGTGTATCTCTTCACTTGCACGCTGGACCCACATTTTGTGAAAGCATCTGCCATATTCCAAACTTCCCTCGAAGACCATCTAGATTATACTGGCTGTCTCAGAAGTATTGACCCTTCCTCCCAGGAGTCATTCATCTATACAGAACACTTCTTGCAATGGGGACAACAGCATTCTATGGTTCTTCCCTTGTGCTGCGCTACTCAGCTTCCGCCAAAAGACGCTGACCCAAACTGCTGTCCTTCAGAAAACTTCCCCACAGCGCTCTCACATCCCACCATCCTGACTGGCTGACACACATTCCCAAGTTGGACTTTGTGGCTCCTTATCTTTAGCCGAAGTCAGAACACTATTTCCAGCAGATCACACTGCTTTTACAGAAAACTGCTAAAATAGAATACTGCTCAGCTTAGTAGTAGAAATCTTAACCAGGGCATTACATGGTTTTTTAATTGTCTTCTGTTGGTTTTGAAACATTCCTCGTACCTCTAACTTCCCACAAATTTTTGCTCTATTATATGCCCTCTCTTGCTTTTATGTTGACTTTGACTTTCCTTGTCAGCCACAGATGCACCATCCCGCCTTTTATAATACTTCCTCTTTGGGATGTATCTATATTGCCTGCACCTTCCGAATTGCTCCCAGAAACTCCAGCCATTGCTGCTCTGCTGCCATCCCTGTCAGTGTCTCTTTTCAATCAACTTTGGCCAGCTCCTCTCTCATGCCTCTGTAATTCCCTTCTCTCTACTGCAGTACTGATACGTCTGACTTTAGCTCCTCCCTCTCAAATCTGCTATATTATGGTCAGTGTTACCTAAGGGCTCCATTACATTAAGCTCCTTAATCATATCCAGAATTACTGATCCCTTATTTGGCTCAACCACAAGCTGCTCCAAAAACCCATCTCAGATGCATTCTGCAAATCCTTTCTCTTGAGCTGCAGCATAAGCTTGATTTTCCCAATCTATCTGCATATTGAACCCCTCCCCCCAACTTTTTGACATGCTTTTTCTATCTCACGCTGTGATTCTTAGGTCTTACCCTACTTTTCAGAGGACTGTAAATAACTTCCATCAAGGTTATTTTTTCCTCTTGCAGTTTCTTAACTCTACACACAAGGGTTCTATATTTTCCAATCCTACGTCACCTCTTTCTAAGGGTTTCATTTAATTTTGTTTACCAGCAGAGCCACTCCTCCTCAGCCTACCTGCCTGTCCTTTTTGTTTATCCATAGATATCAAGCTCCTAACTGCAATCACCTCTCAGCTCTGCCTGAACAGTTGGGAATGCTAACTTATGATTTTATATTTTTTCATCTCAAATTGGAGAAGCTTTACTGCACAGTAACTAATAACAGGGCTGTAAAGCAGAATTTTATTGACCAAGCAATTATTTCATAACACTTCATAGAAGTTTATAAGCTTACAGGGCACATCTTGATCAAATGTATGTAATCCCAGCAAAATCAAGCAATAAAAGACTTGAACTTAGGTAACTCTTTGAATCCTCTTAACTGCGGAGGGAATTCCCCGCCCTCATCTACCCTGGTACTGGTGCCCCATTCCACTCCTGGCGAATGTCAAGAAGGCACTGGGGGAGCTGAGCACCATGACTAGCAGTCACAAGACTGTGCCCTGATGCCTTCCTAATCATGGTGGGCAATTTCACCCAGGCTAACTTGAAGAAGTGTCTGGGTATGTCTAGGTGCTGAAACATGGACCCAATCACAGACCAAGGACTGTGTGCACTGTGATATTTACTGAGTAGCAAATCCAGAGGGGCAAAAAGGTCGGCATCGAAGTTCAGGCGAAGATAAATAATTCCAAAGAAATCCAAAAACCAGAATCAGGAAACAGGCAAAGTTAATATTCAGACGGACAGAGTTCAGATACAAATGCCGGAAAGGCTCAGGAAAACTCACTGGCACAATCTGGCAACAGACGGGTGAAAGCACAGGACTGAAATACATGGAGCAATGAACAGAGGCAGATGGCAGGTGGAGCACAATGAGACACAGGTGGCAGCAATACAGGTAATAATGAGAAACAGGTGAGAGACGGATAGTCAGTAATACAGGGGCTGGAGTAGAGCAGGAGCACATGGGAATACAAAACCACAGACTGACGGCTAGAGGGAAAGCACACAAAAAGACAAAGATCAACTGGAGGTGCTGACAGGGTAACTATCACCAACATGTCAGCTAAAAATCTAGAGGAGCCCTTATTTGTATCTCTATAAGCAGCAATGATACAAACCACTGGACTCTTCATCCTGGTGTTGGATGGGCACTGGGAGAATTCCTCTGCAGTTTAAGTCCAAGAGATGACCTATTAAAGGTACTCAACTTTGAGCCCATGGATAGAGTAGATAGTAGAAATTGTTTGCCATAAGAGAGCAATCTGAAACTAAAGTGCATAGCGGTAATGTAAGAGGTATAGAGGGGATTTGGTGATAAATACTCCTCACAGAGGGTTGTAATCTAGAACACACTGTCTGACAGGTGGCTGGGTGGAGACATTCATCCACATGGATGTCCTTTGAATCACCAAGGGGGAGTAGTCAAGAACCAAGTGCTGGATCTGTGAAGAAAGGTACATGAAGGTCACAGTAGATGTGATGGGGCAAAGGGCTTGTTTCTTTGCTCTGCAATTCTAAGACTGAATACTTGTTTGACATGGAGAGCAACCTTGGTTTACTATTTCAACTAAAAGATAGCACTGTTGATGGTGTGTACTGCCCTCTTCATCAGTGCAGTACCCCTACCATTCCTTATCTTCCTCACTGGGACGAATTTATCCCTAACATCCTGCAAGAGATCCCTAAACATCGATCACATTTCCCTGCAAAAACAACATCCCAATTCACACCCTCAAGTTCTAGCCTTACAGCCTCATAATTTGCCCTTCCTCAATTAATAATTTTCCTGACCTCTCTGATTCTATCCTTTTCCATGATAATGCTAAAGGCCAGGGAGCAGTGATCACTGTCCCCCAGTTGCTCACCCACTGACAGATCTGTGACCTGATCCAGTTCATTACCTAATACTAGATCCAGTATGGCATTCCCCCTAGTCGGCCTGTCAACATACTGTGACAGGAATTCATCCATGACACACTTGACAAACTCTGCCCCGTCTAAACCACTGGAACTAATCAGGTGCCAATCAATATTCGGGAAGTTAAAGTCACCCATGATAACAACCCTGCTCGTTTTGCACCTTTCCAAAATCTGCTTCCAAATCTGCTCCTCTGTATCTCTGCTGCTACCAGGGGGCCTATAGAATACCCCCAATAGAGTAACTGCTCCCTTCCTGTTCCTGACTTACGCCCATACTGACTCAAAAGAGGATCCTGCTACATTACCCACCCTTTCTGTAGCTGTAATAGTATCCCTGACCAGTAATGCCACCCCTCCTCCCCTTTTCCCCCCTCTCTATCCCTTTTAAATCACTTCTGAACCCGGAGAACTGGATGAAAGCATATCATCCAGGACTCCCAGAAGAATTGAGAATATCAGTGGTGCCAGATTGATTGTGACAGTTAATGTCCCTGGCCCATAGAGCAGCGTTGGTATTTGGGTGCTAAAAACTTTGGTTTGAATCTGTCATCTTTTGACTCAGATGTAAGTGTGTACAACATTCATTTAGATTTATTAACTAATTCTGCCATTAGCGTGCTTGGAGAAGTGAATTCACTGATTCAATTTGTTGCAATAGCTTATCAAGTCAACTCGAAAAGGTTGCAGTTCAGCAAATCACAAACCCAACAATCCATTAAATTAGACACGCTTTATTCACAAATTGGAGAGCTGTAAAATTAAACTAGTCCTTGTTGAATGTGGTATGAGTAAAGAATCAAAAGCCAATTAACAGGGCTGAGATTTGGCAACATTATTTGTCTCTGGGTGATCTTGTTGCTACTCTAGCTCACGCACACTTTAGAGGAGAGTACTATCTTCCCAATTACCTCTCCCTCTGGATCCGAGGGAGGAGGCTTCCCTACTGTGAAGATTCCTTGGCAGTGGGTGGGGGTGTGTGGGAGTGTACAGTTCTGAAAGTCATGCATTAACTTGCTAGTTGTAGCCTTGGTGCCTGGTGGAGACAATTGCCATCATTTAATTTTTGCTGCATCTGCTCCGAAAGTTAGATTGGTTCATGGATGCAGCTACCCTCCCTTGTTGATACATTAGCTGGATAATTCTCCATGACGTCTCTGATCTGCCCAGACAAGAGGGGTTCATTTCTGGATTAGTGCTTCTCCACACCCTTACTGAATGGAATCAGCTGATTTGCCACACTAGAGTCAAAGACAGATTGCACTGGACAACAAAGATCTTGCTTCCTGCATACTTTTGGATGCATCTTATGGATTTTGGGCTGCTGATCATGAAAATCATCATGATATTTCCCTCTATATTTGTTGTTTCAGTTCATAATTCAAGTCAGAACAACTGATGCCAAGGTTAAGGAGGCATTTTTTGTCAGTCTGCAAATCAAACAGGTTAACAATGACAGGCAATTTGAAGAACTTCTAGTGGGACTGGAGAAGGCATTCAAAGATGTTGTTGGAAAGTTTCTTGGCAACTACAGAGCAGCAAGCTACATACAGCCAGTTGACAACATGATTCAAACATACAAAGCCATGAAGTGCAACACATCAGTAAAGATTCATTTTCAACATTCCCATTTAGACTTCTGTCCTGCAAATCTTGGCACTGTCAGTGACAAGCATGGTGAAAGGTTTCACCAGGACTTGATGAAATGATATCAGGGTAACTGGAATCCATCAATGCTGGATGATTATTGTTGGACACTTAAGCGAGAAGCCTCAGACACTGAGTACAAATGAAAATCATCAACAAAACATTGTCAGCTTAGTTGAACTATAGTGAGATTTCAGCACTGTTATTCATAAAAGTTAATTTCCTATTTCTCCAATTTCTTGTGTGATACAAGTAGTCTGAAGTTACATTTGTGTTTAGCTTCAAGTGGTCTATCATAAATTAAAAAAAAATTCTGAGGAAGCAATGCTTTTGGAAAAAATTGTTGTCCAATGTTATTCCCTTGCAATGTGCCTAAGTGTTACAGAAGCACACGGGGGAAGCAGTAGTTTCAGATCATAGATTTGCTGCAAAGTTCTCAGCCCCGACACAGTAGATGCCACTTGGCTTCATATCCAGAAGTTGTGTGTTCAGGATCTGCTTGAGGAGCTATGGCACAGGGTCAAGGTTGAATCACTGGGCTGACGTGCAGTCTTTTGGATGAAATGTTAAACTGGGGTTGCATCTGCTTAAGACATAGATGTAACACATCTCACGACGCTAGCTTCAATGAGCAGAGGAGTCTTCTTATGGCCAATAGTTATCACTGCACGTGACTAAAACCTGATTATCCCACCAATACTGCATTGCTAATTGCTGACAATTCCGTAAGGTTGTTATAGCCGTTGGGGTGGGTACTGGGGATAAGCTCCCACTACCTATTAAATGCTCCCACTAGCGCGCATCTCAAACTAGCCTCTGACAATTAAGTCCAGCTCCTGGCCTTTATGTGTGGCTTAGCTACTAAGCCCAGTGGAACCATTTCTACTGACAGGAGAAGGGGCAAAGGCTAGTTACTGGTGCCTCAAAACAAGTTGCTTCAGGCAGATGGGGCTTGTTAGCTGTGGTTAGCAACTCACCTAGGAGAAGGGAAACGCTGATCTCACCTCTGCTGTCTTAGGGCTATACCCACTCAGGGGGAAGGCTTCAGAGTAAACCCTAGGGAAAAATCTGGAGATGGACTCCCTAAGGCAGGCTGACTGGCAACTCTTGCAACAGTAATGCTGTTAAATGGTATCGATCTCTGCCATTCCTTTTGATTCATCAGCTGCATGGAGAGGGGGAGCCTGCTACATGGACAACATCTTGCTCTCCTTACTGTACTGCCCTGGCTATAGGTAGCCAGGATGCAACATCCACGGTTGATCCCAGCCAACAGAGGTCCTCGTAACTTGCAGACAAATTGTGCTTCCCCATATCCTACAACTAACAATCTTTTTTGCTTTCTGAGATTGGAGTGTTGGTATTTTGAGCTATAATAAGGGTAGGCTAGACTGACCTTGAAGGGCTAATCTATACGGACTGAAGTGAAATGTGCTGAAGGATAGAAATAAGATGAGGGGTTGTCAACATGTTGGAAGAGAGGGCAGAGCAAACCTGTAACATGCAAACCATGGTTTGATGCACACAGGATAATCCCAGCCTACTGTGTTGTGTAGGTTAACTCAAAGCTGCCCGGTGTTACACAAAATGTCTTAAATTTCCCCTTGACTTCCACACTGACTGGTTTTACCAGGTCTCCCTGATGCCATAATACAAAGGACAATCACCATTATATTTTGCTCAGGCCTGCAAGTGGTCCAGGCCAAACCTCAGCTGAACATGACTGGCTTTTGAGTCAGTATGCTTGATAACACCTTCCACCACTTTGCTGATGGTTGTGAGTGGTTTCTGGGAAAAAAAATAAGCTGGCTTGAGTTCGGCTTATTCTCTGTGGAGAGGATATGCCTTGGTCACTTTTCCACAAAGATGTGGGGATCCCACATCTGTATTGGAGGACCTGACCTGAAGCACATTCTTTACACTACAGATAGGCCAGTGGCACGGTAGCGCAGTGGTTAGCACAACGCTTTACAGTACAGGCAAACTGGGTTCAATTCCCAGTCCCACCTCCTATAAGGAGTTTGTACATTCTCCCCGTGACCTAATGGGTTTCCTCCGGGTGCTCTGGTTTCCTCCCAAAGTCCAAAGACCTACTGGTTGGTAGGTTAATTGGTCATTGTAGGGTTAAATTGGGGGTTGCTGGGTGGCACAGCTGGAAAGGCCTATTCTGCACTGTATCTCAATAAAAATAACAAATTAAAAAAAGAGTGGTTGGTCCCATAGTCTTTGCTGCATCCAGTGTCCTCAGCCCTCTGTTGATTTCATGAGAGCTATTTCAAATTAGCTGAAGACTGGCTTTGTGAAGGACATGTCAATGCCACTGAGATGGGCCCTCCACTTCAGACTGATGTTTAGAGATGCTGATATGTTTTGAATCTGGCATCACGTTGCACAGTGGGAAGTGTAAGGGCAGGACTCTGGTCCCCACATAGATCGTGGAGACAACTTTACGAATATTGTCAGGGACAGAAGTGAGACAGCTAGATTGTAGCTTGTTTCCTCATGTTGGTTTTTTATCTCAGTGCCACAGAGGTAGTCTGGTAGGTGCTTCCTTTAGGAGATGGTCAATGGTGTTGCTACCAAACCCCAGATATTCTGCACTTCAGAGTCTCTACTACATTCTTGTCCTTGTTACTCTTTAGTGTTCCCTCCGAATATGGTTCACTGCGGAGAGGAAGTGATTCATCAGTGACGGAAGTGAGGGTTATCCGGAGGTTTCCACACTTCCCGCCGTAATCGTGTAAATTGCAGCAAGGTAAAGGTTAAGGTAATGTCCAGGCAAGGATAGTTTGAGGCAGCATGGTAGCATTGTGATTGGCACAACGCTTTACAATACCAAGGACCTGGGTTCAATTCCTGCTGCTGCCTGTAAGGAGTGTGTACGTTCTCCCTGTGACCATGTGGGTTTCCTCCAGGTGCTCTGGTTTCCTCCCGCAGTCCAACGTCCTAAGCAGTTGGAAGGTTAATTGGGTGTTTTAAATTGTCCCATGATTAGGCTAGGATGATGTCAGGGGATTGCTGAGAAGAGCCTATTCTGAGCTGTATCTCAATCAATTAATAAATAGTTTAGAGATAGTATGCCGTCAGTCCAGACAAGAAAAGTCTTTGAAGAGCATAGCATTCCTTTCCACAGCAGGAGACTGGAGCTATTTGGTATATGGAGATAGGATAACAATGCAAACGAGGGATTCTAGGGTGACTCCTGCTATTCGTCAGTTACTTTCCTGGTTCTGAAGTATTATTGGCCTTTAGCATGGAGATTCTATTGGTTATCAATACCATGTATTATTGTAGTGTGATTGGCGATTGATTGTGCAAATAAGGAATTTGAACTTTCACAAGGTTACCAATTGGTCAAAGCCTGTATCCCACTGGTCAATTTCTGTATAAAAATGGCATTTTTTTGTTTAAACTTGAGACCAGTATAGTGACAGAGGCCACATTGTTTTCTGCAAGTGTGACTGAGGAATGAGTGTAAGATTTAATGTCCAGTTAATCATCGACATTAGGGCCACCCCCACCTGACACTTTATCACCTTGAACTGATTAATCGAAGACCTTTCTTCCATGACACGGTCAGATGTGGGAATGCTGCTGATCGTACAATTCCTTTTTTAATCCCTAAGTTCATGAAGCAGCGCATGGAGGCGTGTTGCTAGTTAACAGAGTCAATAACGATCTCCAAGGAGAAAGAGAGATTCTAACCATTCCAACAATGAGGCCCACCTATCAACCAGAAACACACCAGGTCCAAACTCCACCAGTCTGTTGGGGGGAGCTCAGTGAGTTGACCAACATCTGTGGGAAGAAAGAACTGCTGGCATCAGCCAACACATTTTCCAACTCACATCTCAATCACTCCTTTCCTCCCTCAGCCGCTGCGCGACCACTGAGTCCTCCAGCAGAATGCTTGTTGCTCCAGAGACCGGCATCAGCAGACTCTTGTGTCCCCACACAGATGCAGCCCTTCTGTCATTTTTGCTGGTCAGGATGCAGGAACTCTTCCCCACTTCAGCAGCAGCTGAGGAAACCAGTTCCCCACTGTCCCGTGCTGGTTAGCAAATGCTTGGTTTGACAATAATGCCCATATGTCAATCACTAGAGAGGAAGGTGCACTTTGCAAACTGCTGGAGAAACTTAACGGGTCAGACAGCATCCACAGAGAGAAATGGACAGCTGACGTTCTGGGTCCAGACCCTCATCTCGACCTAAAGCATTGAATGTTCTTTTCCCTCGACAGATGCTTCCTGACCCTCGGAGTTCCTCCACACTCTTGTATGTTGCTCCTGATTCCAGCATCTGCAGTCTCTAGTGTCTCCTAACTTTGTTACACTGGGCACATTTGAGGTTTGACACCAGTGGGATACTTTCAGTGAAATAGGCTAGGTAAAAGTGGCTGTCTGAAAGGCTTTGTGTGACTTGTGTATGGGTTTAAAGTCTGCTGAATGATCCCGGATCTAAAATGTTAATCTTTCATCTTTTGGATTTTCCATCTTTCTCCATTTTGTTTCACCCCTCCCCTCATTTTTGCAAATGAGTCCAGCCTGCCAAGCAAGTCCCACTCACCTCACCATTAACAACACAGGCCCGGCAGCTTACTGTGATGATGACTGTCCTTGTTAAGCCATTTCAACTCATCCCATCCCAGGTACCCCCCCCCCCCCCCCAACACGATACTGCAGAAACTGGGATCTGGAAGGAGTAACCAGCGGCACATCTGTTAAATGGACAGTAGGTGTTGTAGGAGCCACCTATCTGTACTCTATCTGCTTTGTATTCTGTGCTGTCTGTTTATCATGGTGTTTAGTGTTGGCCTCTGTTGGTCAGAGTTGACCATGGACATTACGTCCTAGCTGTCCAGATATGCAAACCTGAGCCGTAGAACATGGAGAGCAAGCTGTTGCCCATGTAGCAAACTCCCCCTCTCCCTGCATCTGATGAACTCAAAGGAATGGCAGAATCCAATACAGTTTGGTATCCGCAGCGTTGCAGGAGTTGAACTCAATGTAAGACCATCTTAGGGACTCCAGCTCTGGATTTTTCCCTCAGGGTTTACTTCCCCATGAGTGGGTAGAGCCGCAAGGCAGCAGAGGTTTGAGATCAGAGTTTTCCTCCTCCGAGATGAGCCCCATTTCCTCAAAGTGATTGATTTTAAGGCACCAGTAACCAGCCTTTGCCCCTTCTCCTGTCAGTAGAAATGGTTCTGCTGGCATTAGTAGCCACACGTGAAGGCCAGGAGCTGGACTTGGTTGTCAGAGGCTATTTGAGACACAAACCTTTGGGAGTATTTAATAGGTAGTGGGAGCTTGTCCCTATTACCACTCCTCAGGTATAACAACCTTAAGGAACTAGTCACATTAGTGCGAGCACAGTAAAAGTGAAGAGAATAAGTTTCGTATTCATGCTTATTTTGTGGCAGGTTATAGCTTGGGACCGCTGAGATAATGCTCAGTAATGCTTAATCTTATGTTTACTAATTGCCAATAAAGGATTGAAATTGGGAGTTTGACTCTTTGAAACAATCACTGGAGCTGTGGGCGCGTCATCCAAGTTTAACAACTCCGCCTGGGGTCGCAGGCTGATGGAAATTGTTTTGTTTTGATTTTGGATCAATTTTGCTCCTACATTTTGTCAGCAATGTTTTCAAAAGTTATACCAAACGGACAGCAGCTCATGGCATGTATGACATGTTTTGCTGTTCATGCTGTGTGTTTGGTCTGAAACACAGTTTTGAAGTGGGCAAACATTGCTGTCCATATTGGCTCTTAAATACCCTCTGTAAAGGTTTTGCAGGACACCCAGTTAAAATGAAAGATGGACAATGTTGGCTTTGCCAGTAGTGCCCAACTCCTGACAAAACAAGTAAATCAACTTTGTGCTCTTCACCCATTCTAATGGGTCAGGGGTCTACTTCCAAAATCTATGCCAATATTTTGCTGGATGCACGAGAAGCCATTTTGTGAAGACAGTTTTAAAACTCATTCATGTAATCCTATTTATGTGAGTCATGGATTCATTCTGTGCTTTTCTTATGGTAACTAGTCTCATTAGTGTGGGTGTGGTAAAAGTGAAGGGAATAAGTCTCATATTCCTGCTTCTTTCATGGCAGTTTGTAGCTTGGAACCGGTGGAGATCATTTCTTTGCTGACCACTTCAAGATTGCATGATTGGTAACTGCTAGCAAAGGATTGAAATAAGGAATTTGACCCTTTGCAACAATCATTTCATCGGGGTTGAGAGTGTTTCGTACAAACATAACAACTCTGTGGCGGTCGCAGGGTAGCGGCATTTTGGATCAGTTTGGGCGCTAAGTGACTAGGGTTGAGACGTTGTCATCTGGACTGAAAGATAGTATAAACAGGGTGAGGAGAAGGGGTGGAGAAATGGCTGTCAGGTGATAGGTGGATCCAGGTGCGGAGGGATGACTGGCAGGTGGATGAGAGGAGAGCTGAAGTATGTGCTATTGCTTACATGGTGGGGGGGGGGGGGTCGGTGCTCACGCTGGTGCAAGTGAGACGCTCAATGCTTCTGCTGATGCATGTTCATGGGGGGCAGCTTTGGGATTCTGATGTTTCTGTCATTCATTTTTTTTTGTTTTGTGGATGCCCATGAAGAGTAAGAACTTCAGTATGTTTACTGTATACATTCTCCAATGTTAAATGGAACCATTCAATCAGCTGGGACGTGGTGGGTGGATGCAGGTGAGGAGGGATGATAGGCAGTTGGAAGAGTGGAGAGCGGATGTAGCAGCAGAGGCTGAGGTGATGGGTGGATTTAACAAAGGGCAGCAGATGACAGAATCTGATAGGAGAGGAAGGTGGAGAATGGAATCAGTGGGGAAGTGAGATACAATCGGAGTAGGGAGGGATCCCAGTGGGATGAGTGTGGGGTTGATAGGCAGGTGGAGTGGTGAAGGAGGGGAAGTACAGGATGATGAGATTTGGAGTGAATGAGGAAAGACTGGGTAGATCAGGAAGAGATTTAAAAGGGATGGGGGTAGTGGTTGCCGTTTAGTGAAACTAGAGTATTCAAAGTTCCCGCTGCTGGGTGGTAGACTGTCTGATGGAATATGAAGCACTCTTCCTCTAGGTTGCTTTGATTGTCACCCCGGCAGTGAAGGAGACGAGGGTACAGATGAGTGTAGGAGGCGAGGGTACAGATGAGTGAAGGAGACGAGGGTACAGATGAGTGAAGGAGGCGAGGGTACAGATGAGTGAAGGAGGCGAGGGTACAGAGAAGTGTAGGAGACGAGGGTACAGATGAGTGAAGGAGGCGAGGGTACAGATGAGTGGAGGCTGAGTGTACAGATGAGTGTAGGCGACGAGGGTACAGATGAGTGAAGGAGGAGAGGGTACAGATGAGTGAAGGAGGCGAAGATACAGATGAGTGGAGGAGGCGAGGGTACAGATGAGTGAAGGAGGCGAGGGTACAGATGAGTGGAGGCTGAGTGTACAGATGAGTGTAGGAGACGAGGGTACAGATGAGTGAAGGCGAGGGTACAGATGAGTGAAGGAGGCGAAGATACAGATGAGTGGAGGAGGCGAGGGTACAGATGAGTGTAGGAGACGAGGGTACAGATGAGTGAAGGAGGCGAGGGTACAGAAGTGAAGGAGGCGAGGGTACAGATGAGTGAAGGAGGCGAGGGTACAGGTGAGTGTAGGAGGCGAGGGTACAGATGAGTGAAGGACACAGAGGGTACAGATGAGTGAAGGCGAGGGTACAGGTGAGTGTAGGAGGCGAGGGTACAGATGAGTGTAGGAGACGAGGGTACAGATGAGTGAAGGAGGCGAAGATACAGATGAGTGTAGGAGACGAGGGTACAGATGAGTGAAGGAGACAGAGGGTACAGATGAGTGAAGGTGAGGGTACAGATGAGTGAAGGACACGAGGGTACAGGTGAGTGAAGGAGGTGAGGGTACAGATGAGTGAAGGCGAGGGTACAGATGAGCGGAGGTGAGGGTACAGAGAAGTGAAGGAAGCGAGGGTACAGATGAGTGAAGGAGGCCGAGGGTACAGATGAGTGAAGGAGGTGAGGGTACAGATGAGTGAAGGAGACCAAGGGTACAGATGAGTGAAGGCGAGGGTACAGATGAGCGGAGGTGAGGGTACAGAGAAGTGAAGGAAGCGAGGGTACAGATGAGTGAAGGAGGCGAGGGTACAGATGAGTGAAGGAGGCGAGGGTACAGGTGAGTGAAGGAGGTGAGGGTACAGATGAGTGAAGGACACAGAGGGTACAGATGAGTGAAGGCGAGGGTACAGGTGAGTGAAGGAGGTGAGGGTACAGATGAGTGAAGGACACAGAGGGTACAGATGAGTGAAGGCGAGGGTACAGGTGAGTGAAGGAGGTGAGGGTACAGATGAGTGAAGGACACAGAGGGTACAGATGAGTGAAGGACACAGAGGGTACAGATGAGTGAAGGCGAGGGTACAGGTGAGTGTAGGAGACGAGGGTACAGATGAGTGAAGGAGGCGAGGGTACAGATGAGTGAAGGAGACAGAGGGTACAGATGAGTGAAGGTGAGGGTACAGATGAGTGAAGGAGACCAAGGGTACAGATGAGTGAAGGACATGAGGGTACAGGTGAGTGAAGGAGGCCGAGGGTACAGATGAGTGAAGGACACGAGGGTACAGGTGAGTGAAGGAGGTGAGGGTACAGAGAAGTGAAGGAGGTGAGGGTACAGGTGAGTGAAGGAGGCCGAGGGTACAGGTGAGTGGAGACCGAGGGTACAGATGAGTGAAGGAGGTGAGGGTACAGATGAGTGGAAGCCAAGGGTATAGGTGAGTGAAGGAGGTGAGGGTACAGATGAGTGGAGGCCAAGGGTACAGGTGAGTTAAGGAGGTGAGGGTACAGATGAGTGGAGGGGAGGGTACAGAGAAGTGAAGGAGGCGAGGGTACAGAGAAGTGAAAGAGGCGAGGGTACAGATGAGTGAAGGAGGCCGAGGGTACAGATGAGTGAAGGAGGTGAGGGTACAGATGAGTGAAGGAGACCAAGGGTACAGATGAGTGAAGGCGAGGGTACAGATGAGCGGAGGTGTGGGTACAGAGAAGTGAAGGAAGCGAGGGTACAGATGAGTGAAGGAGGCCGAGGGTACAGATGAGTGAAGGAGGTGAGGGTACAGATGAGTGAAGGAGGCGAGGGTACAGGTGAGTGGAGACCGAGGGTACAGATGAGTGAAGGAGGCGAGGGTACAGATGAATGGAGGCCGAGGGTACATACGAGTGAAGAAGGCGAGGGTACAGATGAGTGAAGGAGACTGAGGGTACAGATGAGTGAAGGCGAGGGTACAGATGAGTGAAGGTGAGGGTACAGAGAAGTGAAAGAGGCGAGGGTACAGATGAGTGAAGGAGCCGAGGGTACAGATGAGTGAAGGAGGTGAGGGTACAGATGAGTGGAAGCCAAGGGTACAGGTGAGTGAAGGTGAGGGTACAGAGAAGTGAAGGAGGCGAGGGTACAGGTGAGTGGAGACCGAGGGTACAGGTGAGTGAAGGAGGCGAGGGTATAGGTGAGTGAAGGAGGCGAGGGTACAGGTGAGTGTAGGAGGCGAGGGTACAGATGAGTGAAGGACACAGAGGGTACAGATGAGTGAAGGAGGCGAGGGTACAGGTGAGTGTAGGAGGCGAGGGTACAGATGAGTGTAGGAGACGAGGGTACAGATGAGTGAAGGAGGCGAAGATACAGATGAGTGTAGGAGACGAGGGTACAGATGAGTGAAAGAGGCGAGGGTACAGATGAGTGAAGGAGACAGAGGGTACAGATGAGTGAAGGTGAGGGTACAGATGAGTGAAGGAGACCAAGGGTACAGATGAGTGAAGGTGAGGGTACAGATGAGTGAAGGAGGCCGAGGGTACAGAGAAGTGAAGGAGGCGAGGGTACAGGTGAGTGAAGGAGACCAAGGGTTCAGATGAGTGAAGGACACGAGGGTACAGGTGAGTGAAGGAGGCCGAGGGTACAGGTGAGTGGAGACCGAGGGTACAGATGAGTGAAGGAGGTGAGGGTACAGATGAGTGGAGGCCAAGGGTACAGGTGAGTTAAGGAGGTGAGGGTACAGATGAGTGGAGGGGAGGGTACAGAGAAGTGAAGGAGGCGAGGGTACAGATGAGTGGAGGGGAGGGTACAGGTGAGTGAAGGAGGCGAGGGTACAGATGAGTGGAGGTGAGGGTACAGAGAAGTGAAAGAGGCGAGGGTACAGATGAGTGAAGGAGGCGAGGGTACAGATGAGTGAAGGAGACCAAGGGTACAGATGAGTGAAGGAGGCGAGGGTACAGATGAGTGAAGGAGGCGAGGGTACAGGTGAGTGGAGACCGAGGGTACAGATGAGTGAAGGAGGCGAGGGTACAGATGAGTGAAGGAGGCGAGGGTACAGATGAGTGAAGGAGGCGAGGGTACAGGTGAGTGGAGACCGAGGGTACAGATGAGTGAAGGAGGCGAGGGTACAGATGAATGGAGGCCGAGAGTACAGATGAGTGAAGAAGGCAAGGGTACAGATGAGTGAAGGAGACTGAGGGAACAGATGAGTGAAGGAGCCGAGGGTACAGATGAGTGAAGGAGGGTACAGATGAGTGGAGGCCAAGGGTACAGATGAGTGGAGGTGAGGGTACAGAGAAGTGAAGGAGGTGAGGGTACAGGTGAGTGAAGGAGGCCGAGGGTACAGGTGAGTGGAGACCGAGGGTACAGGTGAGTGAAGGAGGCGAGGGTACAGGTGAGTGGAGGTGAGGGTACAGAGAAGTGAAGGAGGCGAGGTCCAGGTGAGTGAAGGAGGCTGAGGGTACAGGTGAGTGGAGATCCAGGGTACAGGTGAGTGAAGGAGGCCGAGGGTACAGATGAGTGAAGGAGGCGAGGGTGCAGATGAGTGAAGGAGGTGAGGGTACAGATGAGTGGAGGTGAAGGTACAGATGAGTGGAGGTGAGGGTACAGATGAGTGAAGGAGGCGAGGGTGCAGATGAGTGAAGGAGGTGAGGGTACAGATGAGTGGAGGTGAGGGTACAGATGAGTGAAGGAGGCGAGGGTACAGATGAGTGAAGGAGACGAGGGTACAGATGAGTGAAGAAGGCGAGGGTACAGATGAGTGAAGGAGGCGAGGGTACAGATGAGTGAAGGAAGCGAGGGTACAGATGAGTGAAGAAGGCGAGGGTACAGATGAGTGAAGAATGCGAGGGTACAGATGCGTGAAGGAGGCTAGGGTACAGATGAGTGAAGGAGGCGAGGGTACAGATGAGTGGAGGCTGAGGGTACAGATGAGTGAAGGAGGCGAGGGTACAGATGAGTGAAGGAGGCGAGGGTACAGATGAGTGAAGGAGGTGAGGGTACAGATGAGTGGAGGTGAGGGTACAGAGAAGTGAAGGAGGCGAGGTACAGGTGAGTGAAGGAGGTGAGGGTACAGATGAGTGGTGAGGGTACAGATGAGTGAAGGAGGCGAGGGTACAGATGAGTGAAGGAGGCGAGGTACAGGTGAGTGAAGGAGGTGAGGGTACAGATGAGTGGTGAGGGTACAGATGAGTGAAGGCGAGGGTGCAGATGAGTGAAGGAGGTGAGGGTACAGATGAGTGGAGGTGAAGGTACAGATGAGTGGAGGTGAGGGTACAGATGAGTGAAGGAGGCGAGGGTGCAGATGAGTGAAGGAGGTGAGGGTACAGATGAGTGGAGGTGAGGGTACAGATGAGTGAAGGAGGCGAGGGTACAGATGAGTGAAGGAGACGAGGGTACAGATGCGTGAAGAAGGCGAGGGTACAGATGAGTGAAGGAGGCGAGGGTACAGATGAGTGAAGGAGGCGAGGGTACAGATGAGTGAAGGAAGCGAGGGTACAGATGCGTGAAGAAGGCGAGGGTACAGATGAGTGAAGGAGGCGAGGGTACAGATGAGTGGAGGCTGAGGGTACAGATGAGTGAAGGAGGCGAGGGTACAGATGAGTGAAGGAGGCGAGGGTACAGATGAGTGAAGGAGGTGAGGGTACAGATGAGTGGAGGTGAGGGTACAGAGAAGTGAAGGAGGCGAGGTACAGGTGAGTGAAGGAGGTGAGGGTACAGATGAGTGGTGAGGGTACAGATGAGTGAAGGAGGCGAGGGTACAGATGAGTGAAGGAGGCGAGGTACAGGTGAGTGAAGGAGGTGAGGGTACAGATGAGTGGTGAGGGTACAGATGAGTGAAGGAGGCGAGGGTGCAGATGAGTGAAGGTGAGGGTACAGATGAGTGGAGGTGAAGGTACAGATGAGTGGAGGTGAGGGTACAGATGAGTGAAGGAGGCGAGGGTGCAGATGAGTGAAGGAGGTGAGGGTACAGATGAGTGGAGGTGAGGGTACAGATGAGTGAAGGAGGCGAGGGTACAGATGAGTGAAGGAGACAAGGGTACAGATGAGTGAAGAAGGCGAGGGTACAGATGAGTGAAGGAGGCGAGGGTACAGATGCGTGAAGAAGGCGAGGGTACAGATGAGTGAAGGAGGCGAGGGTACAGATGAGTGGAGGCTGAGGGTACAGATGAGTGAAGGAGGCGAGGGTACAGATGAGTGAAGGAGGCGAGGGTACAGATGAGTGAAGGAGGTGAGGGTACAGATGAGTGGAGGTGAGGGTACAGAAAAGTGAAGGAGGCGAGGTACAGGTGAGTGAAGGAGGTGAGGGTACAGATGAGTGGTGAGGGTACAGATGAGTGAAGGAGGCGAGGGTACAGATGAGTGAAGGAGGCGAGGTACAGGTGAGTGAAGGAGGTGAGGGTACAGATGAGTGGTGAGGGTACAGATGAGTGAAGGAGGCGAGGGTACAGATGAGTGAAGGAGGCGAGGTACAGGTGAGTGAAGGAGGTGAGGGTACAGATGAGTGGTGAGGGTACAGATGAGTGAAGGAGGCGAGGGTGCAGATGAGTGAAGGAGGTGAGGGTACAGATGAGTGGAGGTGAAGGTACAGATGAGTGAAGGAAGCGAGGGTACAGATGCGTGAAGAAGGCGAGGGTACAGATGAGTGAAGGAGGCGAGGGTACAGATGAGTGAAGGAGGCGAGGGTACAGATGAGTGAAGGAGGTGAGGGTACAGAGAAGTGAAGGAGGCGAGGGTACAGATGAGTGAAGGAGGCGAGGGTACAGATGAGTGGAGGCTGAGGGTACAGATGAGTGAAGGAGGCGAGGGTACAGATGAGTGAAGGAGGCGAGGGTACAGATGAGTGAAGGAGGTGAGGGTACAGAGAAGTGAAGGAGGCGAGGTACAGGTGAGTGAAGGAGGTGAGGGTACAGATGAGTGGTGAGGGTACAGATGAGTGAAGGAGGCGAGGGTACAGATGAGTGAAGGAGGCGAGGTACAGGTGAGTGAAGGAGGTGAGGGTACAGATGAGTGGAGGCTGAGGGTACAGATGAGTGAAGGAGGCGAGGGTGCAGATGAGTGAAGGAGACCAAGGGTACAGATGAGTGAAGGAGGTGAGGGTACAGATGAGTGGAGGTGAGGGTACAGATGAGTGAAGGAGGCGAGGGTACAGATGAGTGAAGGAGACGAGGGTACAGATGAGTGAAGGAGACCAAGGGTACAGATGAGTGAAGGAGGTGAGGGTACAGATGAGTGGAGGTGAGGGTACAGATGAGTGAAGGAGGCGAGGGTACAGATGAGTGAAGGAGACGAGGGTACAGATGAGTGAAGAAGGCGAGGGTACAGATGAGTGAAGGAGGCGAGGGTACAGATGAGTGAAGAATGCGAGGGTACAGATGCGTGAAGGAGGCGAGGGTACAGATGAGTGGAGGCTGAGGGTACACATGAGTGAAGCAGGTGAGGGTACAGATGAAGGAGGTGAGGGTACAGATGAGTGGAGGCTGAGGGTATACATGAGTGAAGCAGGTGAGGGTACAGATGAGTGGAGGCTGAGGGTATACATGAGTGAAGGAGGTGAGGGTACAGATGTGAAAGAGGCCGAGGGTACAGGTGCGTGAAGGATGCGAGGGTACAGATGAGTGGAGGTGAGGGTACAGATGAGTGGAGGTGAGGGTACAGATGAGTGAAGGAGGCGAGGGTACAGGTGAGTGAAGGAGGTGAGGGTACAGGCGAGTGAAGGAGGTGAGGGTACAGATGAGTGAAGGAGGTGAGGGTACAGGTGAGTGAAGGAGGTGAGGGTACAGATGAGTGAAGGAGGTGAGGGTACAGGTGCGTGAAGGATGCGAGGGTACAGATGAGTGGAGGTGAGGGTACAGATGAGTGAAGGAGGTGAGGGTACAGGTGAGTGAAGGAGGTGAGGGTACAGATGAGTGAAGGAGGTGAGGGTACAGATGAGTGAAGGAGGTGAGGGTACAGGCGAGTGAAGGAGGTGAGGGTACAGATGATAAACACGACATCTGCAGGTGCTGGAAATCGCAGCAACACACGCAGCTTAGCAGGGTCTTGGCCCAAAATGTTGACTGCTTATTCTTCCATAGATACTACGTGACCGGCTAAGTTCCTCCAGCATTTTGTGTGTGTTGCAAGGGTAGAGATAGTCTGCATGGGAACAGGGAGTAGAATTAAAGTTCTTTTGTTCCACATATCCATCCTTCCTTCCTCTCTCTCGCCCAGTTCTGACAAAGTGTCTGTTGTTTCTCTCTACAGACGCTGGCTGCCCTGCTGAGATTTTCCCCCTGGGAATTTCTGGTTTTTATCTTAGTCAGAAGATGGCAGCCAATCTGCAGAAGCTTCCATAGGCCAACACACCAGCAGCACTGTGATGCAGTCTAATCCCCAACTACAGTGTAACGCTGTATAAAGCACTGGTAAACTGGTCTGTGAGGTTGGCCAGCGCAGGGGGTGATGGTGTCTCACCGGGGGGGGGGGGACATTAGGGAGTCTTTGCTGGTTTAGTGCCACGCAGTAAATTGAGCCCCGTCTTATGCCTTCTGTTACAGATGTTGCCCTGCATCAGAGTAACTGTGCTCAAATTATGAACGAGATCCCAGATCAGACCCAAACTTGTGCTGAGTTTACACAGACACAGGGTTTGCATTTTCTTACGTATATATAGTACTTAGCTTCAAAAGAAATATTTGTATTCATCCCTCCTTTTTGTAAAGAATGTATACACGCAAAATCACTGTGACGGAACATTAGTTCTAAAGGGCTGTGGGGGAAAGTTATCCAGGAGTTTTTATTGGTGGGGTCTCGGTTAATCCTCCTTAGCAGCCAGGAACACAAATGCTCGGTGCCAATTGCGGGGAATCAGATTCACGGACAGCTGCTCTGGGATCTTTCGACTTGAAGATTCTGCCGCTAAAGTTCATCAACGATGGCGGTGATGCTCTGGAAAACATCCTCCTCTGTTCCTTCCCCTTGAATCTAAGAGAGACCAAGAGAAATTTCACTAAAGCGGTCAGCACACTGGTGACAACACACACTGTTCAAAGTAGCACTTGTGGTTTATGCACCTCTTCCCTTTTCACCTATCCCACCTTCCCAGATACATACCAGCTTTGTCCTTGACGAGTTGTGGACAACAAGCTCACCATGAAATCCAGCCTACCCATCATGGACACTTGTCCACACTTCCCACGGCCTATGGAAAATGTAATTAATGAGCCCAGCCACTCTGGACAGTCTCTTTTGTCCACCCCTCTTCCATCAGGTAGAAGATCTTACACCCTGACAGCTCAAGGACAGTTTCTATCCCGCTGTTACAAGATTCTTGAATCAACCTCTTCTATAATAAAGATGACTTCTACATCTCATAATCATTCCCATTGAACCTTATTGTCTGCCTGCTCTGCACTTTCTCTGGATCTGTAATATTATTCTGGGAGAAGATGGTACCAGCCAACAAAGCTACCAGAAGTGGTGCCCTCAAGACTGTTCACACAGCAATTTATTTCACTTTTTAAAAATATCTTTATTTCAGATGTGGCTCTGCTACTGTTGGAGCGTGTTATCTATACTCTGGCGGTGTGATTTTGGGCCAGTCGGGCAATCTGGACCTTTGCTGTCTCCGAAAGTGATCCACCAGGCTGTGACCAAATCCAGGAAGCCAGGAGATGGGGCTCGGGCCTGTGATAGACTCCACCTCCCGCCGGTTAAAGCCCTGAGGAAGACTGAAATCATTGCAGGGAGTGCGGAGGCTGCTCTGTTTACCAGCCTCTCGCTCGCTGCTGCCAGAGAAGTTGTGTGCGTGTGGTGGTCTCTCAGCCTCCCTCTCGCTGCTTCCGAAGGAAGGAAGGTCCTTGTGTTCGAGTGTTCCCGTTGACCCTCCGTGGTGTTGGAGCAAGGGTTAATTGAGGCTGATTGTACACTCAGACTCTAATTCGGGTTTATGACATGTTCCAGTTCTGGCCCTGGTTCTTTTGGGTGATTTTTGAATTGGGGTGGTCTGCAGATAATGAACTGAAATATGCCTTTTTGGTTTTTGTGTTTTGTATTCCGTGTTTTCACTCATTTTTTGTTGCCGTTTTGTGAGTTGATGTTTTTTCTTTGAACGGCTGGTTCCGTGGCTCTTAGTCCGTGGGGAAGATGGGGCTTCTGGTTTAATGGTGTGATTTCTGGCTGGTGGCCACTGAAACAAAGGAAACAACCCAACACTTTGTTAATCACTCTTTTCCTGGCACATGATCATTGCAAGTAATAGCCTGTAACTTCCCTTTGGACTTGTAGACAATTTGATGCAGCAGAACCGAGGCGAGGCAAGGTGGCGAGCCTACCTCCGAGTGTCAGGAAGACCCAAGGTTCGATCGTTTTAAACGCCGTGCTGAAGGTCGGATCGAGGCGGTGACCCCAGAGCGAATACCAATTCAACTGAACTCGATGTTTGCATGGAGGCTTAAGATGCTGTGCCGAATCGGAGAGGTCAGTTACAGGCTGAATCGAGGTGGTGTGTCGGCGTGCTTAAACCCAATGCTTGGACAGTGATTCAGGCATCGGGCCAGATTGAAAAGGTCAGGGTGTCGGGGCTGAAGGTGAGGGACGGACTGGTTCAGGTCGCTGATCCACGATTCAGCTCTTTGCTGAACTGTGGGATTCTCTCTGCAGACTTCAGTTCAGAACCTTACTTGCTTGAAGATGTTTTATTCTCCCTATACACAGTGGGTGTTCGACAGTCTTTTTTAAAAAATGGGTTCTTTTGGGTTTCTTTGTTCCGTGGCTGCCTGTTAGGGAGACAAATCTCAACGTTCTATAATGTATACATCCTTTCGTAATAAATGTACTTTGAACGGAGTCTCAGAGTTGTACACTGCATTCGTACCTTGGTAATAAATGTACTTTTAATCTTTGAATTTATAGGAGCATTTTTTGGCAAATTGCCCATATTCATCACCAAGGACTAAATAATTTAGAACACTTATGGCCAGATTGTTTTTAGGCCCAATGCCAGCAAATACAAGTCAAATTTTTTATGGATACTCAATCCCACCTGAACAAGTTTATTCATTAGGACTGTGCCATGCGACTACAAGTATATTTGTCTCTTTTCTGTAAACTGATAATCAGAAATTAGGGATAAAAGATGACCCAGATGACCAGCAGAATAAACTGCAAGTGTCAAAAAAAACTTACCCCTCAGACCCCCTTGCATCTACCCCCTTTCACCTTCAATGCAAGGCCTCTGATATTAGACATTTCGACCCTGGGAAACAGATGCTCCCTGTCTCTATCAGATCTCCCCTCAGCCTCCGGCGCTCCAGAGAGAGCAGTCCGAGTGTGTCCGGCCTCTCGTGATAGCACATCCCTCTAATCCAGGCTGCATCTTGGTCAACCCCTTCTGCACCCTCAACACCCTTCCTATAGTGGGGTGACCAGAACTGTGTGCAATACTCCAGATGTGGCCTAACCAGAGTTTTATAAAGCTGCAACATAACCACTTTAGAACTCAATGCCTCTACTAATAAAATCGAACCGCTTCTGTTAATAGCTTTCTCTGCAACCCAATGTTTTATCAAACTCTTGTCAGGCAACGCCCCCATCAAATACTTTTGAATTTTTCACTACATTGCAATCATTGAATTCAAGCGAATTGCTGACTTTGGGGTCATATGTTACTCTTGTATTGTTGTCCTTTGGCCCCTCTAAAGTAGTCTATCTCACCATTCCTTGTAACACAATGCACCCTCTTTTATCTTCCCAAGGCCGAATGAGCCAGCAAAACCCAGATCCTGAGTATGACGTTATAATTGTTGCAGAAAGTCCTGAGCAGTTTTCATTGAGTGTATGGGAGAGGATGTTTCCTCCTTTGTACAATCTAGAACTAAGGACACACCAGCTAAGACAGATGAACAGAATTAGAATGCTTGGTGGGCGGAAGAACCTTTGAACACCGTTGAGCAGATTCATAGAGTTCTGATGAGCAGGAATAAGGCTTTCATCTGCTTACCTTTCCTGTAAAGTGTTCTCCCCGCACACCCACCAACTCACCTCAGTCTGCCTGGGACCCATCTACATGAGGGGTGACTGATAGTAGACAACTACCCTACCTGCCAGCACATCTTTGGGATGTGAGAGGAAACCAGAGCCCCCCCAGCATCTCAGGGAAGGTGACAAGGCCAGAGGGAGAAGGTACAGAGTCCACACAGACAGCTGCTGAGGTCAGTGGAGCCTTGAGGCAGCAGCATTGCCTGCAGTATCACTATGCCACCTGAAGGGGGAGTATTTTTACAGTCCCATTCACATCTCTCTATTAAAGTTGACGCAGACCCTCCACGTGGTCGTGCAGAAACTTTTCCACAAGCACCCAATGTTATAATGATCGGTAGAATGGAGGCAGAAGTTGCTCACCATCTTTCAGCAGATCAATTCCCGACACTGCCTATAAGGAGTTCATCCGTTCTCCCTGTGACAGCGTGCATTTCCTCCCACCATCCAAAGATGGGCGGATTGGTCTCTGGGTGTGGTGGAATCTGAGAGGGAGGTTACTGAGTACATAGGGGAAGTAAGTGAAGTGGGTGAATGTGAATAGGCGGTGGGGCCGCGTTGCCTCCCCCTCTCTGACTCCCCAAAGCCAACGCGTTTCATCAGAGCCAACTGGCAGGAAGACGTGAAGCAGTTTGTACCTTCCGCAGCAGTCCTTTGCCCTCGTAGTGCTTCACAACGGGAACGGAGTCAGCAAAGTAGGTTTCAACTCGCTTGCTGATGGTCACCTCGTTGTCATCGAAGCGTCCGCTTGCTTGTCCGCGGTTTATTAGGCGTTGCTTCATGACCTCAGGGCTGCAGTCAATCAGCAGTACGATGGTGGGAGGTATGAACTGGGGAGAGAGAGGAAGAGACGGCCGTTAGGTTAATGCATCTCCACGCAGAGATCAATCTGAGCACTTGCTCTACGACTCGTTATTTCAAGTGACTATTTGCACCAACCAAAACTCTCAAATTTCTACAGATGTACCATGGAGAGCATTCTAACTGGCTGTATCACTGTCTGGTACAGGGGAGGGTCTACTGCACAGGATCAAAATGTCAGCTCCATCACTAGTCTCCATAGTATCCAGGACATCTTCAAGGAGCGATGCTTCAAAAAGGCAGTGTCCATCATTAAGAGACCCTCTTCCCACCCAGGACAAGCCCTCTTCTCATTGTTACCATCAGGAAGGAGGTTCAGAAGCCTGAAAGCACACACTCAATGATTCAGGAACAGCTTCTTCCCCCTCAACATCTGATTACTGAATGGACATTGAACCCATGAACACCACCTCAATACTTTTGCACTATTTATTTAATTGAGCTATTTAATATATAAACACTGTAATTCAGTTTTTTTTCTATCATTACGATTGCATGGTACTGCTGCCACAAAGTCAACAGATTTCACGACAATCTCCCCTCTCTTTGTTCAGAAACGTCAACTGTCCATTTCCCTTCCCCAGTAGATAATGCCTGATCTGCTGAGTTCCTCCAGCATCGCGTGTGGTCGTTCATGCTGGGACTATTTCATCCACATGACTCTTGACTTGGGGAAAACAGCCTCATTCACACTGGCCAACCAATCGGTCTGTGACCGTCTCATTTAATCTGACTCATCTCACCAGGAACTGGAGTGTATGACTCCCAGTACTGGCACCTCCACTTGTGGCATGATTCATGTGGGTGTCTGTAACTCGGGAAGCAGCTCCCGGAGAAGGGCGCAGTGATGATGCACCAGCACTCAGGATTGTGTGAGTGTGGAACGAGCTGGCAGTGGGTTTGATTTCACCACTTAGGACACAGAACAGTACGGCACAGAAACAGGCCATTCAGCCCACAATGTTATACCGAGAAAGCAAATCAAAACCCCCAAACACTAATCCCTCCTACCTACACAATGTCCATATGCCTTCATCTTCCTTACATCCATGTGCCTATCCAAACATCTCCTAAAAGCTTTCAGTGTGTTTGCCTCTGCCACCATACCAGGCAGAACATTCCAGGCATCCACAACGCTGAGTAACAAACTTACCCGTCACATCCCTTTGAACCTACCCTCTCTCACCTACAATGCAGGCCCTTTGGTATTAGACATTTCAACCCAGGGAAACAGATACTCTCTCTCTGTGCAGTCCATCTATGTCTCTCATAACCTTATTAACCTCTATCAGATCCCCCCTCAGCCGCCGGTGCTCCAGAGAAAACAACCCAAGTGTGTCCAGCCTCTCGTCATAGCCCATGCCCTCTAAGCCAGGCAGCATCCTGGTAAGCCTCGCCTGCATTCTCTCCAAAGCCCCAACATCCTTCCTATAGTGGGGCGAGCAGAACTCTATGCAATACTCCAGCTGTGACCTAACCAGAGCTTTATAGGAGAAATTTGGTGAGGTCCATGGATTGGAGATATACAGATTGCCACTGTCCTGGTTCGGGTCAATAACAATTTGGCCTTACTAGACGCACCAAGGGTGCTGTACCTATGCTACAGTATTAACTCAGTCTGTAACACCCACTAATAAGTACTTACACTCAGTGGCCACTTCATTAGGTACACCTGTACACCTCGTTAATGTAAATGTCTAATCAGCCAATGAAGTGGCAGCAACTCAATGCATAAAAGTACGCAGGCAATGTCAAGAGGATCAGTTGTTGCTCAGAGTGAATGGGGAAGGAATATGATCCAAATGGTTTTGACAGTGGGATGATTGTTGGTGCCAGACAGGGTGGTTTGAGTATCACAACTGCTGGTCGCCTGGGATTTTCATTCATGGCAATCTCTAGAGCTTACAGAGAATGGAGTGAAAAACACAAAAAAAAATCCAGTGAGCAGCAGTTTTGTGAGTGAAAACACCTTGTTAATGAGAGGTCAGAGGAGAATGGCCAGATTGGTTCAGGCTGACTGGAAAGTGCCACATGTGCAGAAGAGTATCTCTGACTGTACAGCATATCAGACCTTGAAGTGGAAACCACAGATATAGACTGAGAAACAGGAGACATGGACATACACTGAGAAATAGGAGACACGGACATAGACTAAGCAACACGAGATCACAGATATAGACTGAGAAACAGGAGACATGGACATACACTGAGAAATAGGAGACATGGACATAGACCAAGCAACACGAGATCACGGACATAGACTGAGAAACAGGAGATCACGGACAAAGAATGAGAAACAGGAGATCACGGACATAGACTGAGGAACAGGAGATCATGGACATAGACTGAGAAACAGGAGATCACGGACATAAACTGAGGAACAGGAGATCATGGACATAGACTGAGAAACAGGAGATCACGGACAAAGACTGAGAAACAGGAGATCACGGACATAGACTGAGGAACAGGAGATCACGGACAAAGACTGAGGAACAGGAAACACGGACATAGACTGAGAAACACGAGATCACGGATGTAGACTGAGAAACAGGAGATCACGGACATAGACTGAGAAACAAGAAACACGGACATAGACTGAGAAACAGGAGATCACAGACAAAGACTGAGAAACAGGAAACACGGACATAGACTGAGAAACAGGAGATCACGGACGACATAGACTGAGAAACAAGAGACACGGACATAGACTCTGGTCACTTTGAGATACAGGACGTAACCAATAAAGTGGCCTCTCTGTGTATGTCAATGTGATGGAGGCTGATTTAACATCCACACTGCCTGTTTGAAATTCAGCACTTCCCAAACCTTCCACTGAAGCAGGAAGGACCCTAACCAGCCATTGATATTATTTACTGAGATCAGCCATGTTTTAGGTCAGCAGATGACCGAATTTCACCAGCATGGTGCCCTCAGGAACTCCTGCAAGTTGCTGAACTCCACAGGGAACTGGGTTAGCTCTTTGTTCTGGTTTAAACCAGTCCCTCCCAGACACATTTGTACCAGTGGCAGCCCCACCCTCCAAGTACAGCAAAGCTGGAGAAGCAGTCGGAAGAAGGTTGAGTTGGTTGGAGCGGGTGCAGACGGAAGATAGAGTCTAAAGGGATAAGGAAATCGTCTTCACATAGGGAGTTTGTGCGGTATTTCTCCTCCTTAAAGCTCAGCAGGGAAGAGTCTGTGAGGTGTCTGAACCTCAATATCATGAAGGGTCCCACCCACTCTGCTTATGGGTTGTTTATCCCACTCCCATCAAGGAGGAGACTACACAGTATCCACATCGGGACCACTAGACACAAAAACAGTTACTCCCCCTGAGCCATCATGTCCACCCATTAACCCACCCAACCACCCCCCACACCCACACCAGGCACTCCTTTCCACAGCCCCCAGCACCCTTCACGCCCCCATGCACTGCCACTTTACACTCCACACCTCACACCTACACTGTCCTTTTGTGTTTTCATCTGCCCTGCTGATACCTAGAGGAGTTTCTCTTGCTAAGAGTCACTTTGTCACTTTATCATTTCCTGTCATTTTCTCCTGCCCCGAGTGTTACTTTATGTACGTACAGTCGGTGCATGTAGATAAGTTAATCTTACACATGTACAACCACACTCAACAGTTACTTGTACAATGTGTTTTAGAGGCCTCCAGGAGGACTACAACCTCGTCGTTGGATTTGGAGGCTTGTGTAGCTTCAATGATGTTGGCTGGAGTCAGGGCTTTATGCTTGGGCTCTTGGTAGGGTCACTCACACCAAACAGGTTAAAGGGTAGAGGTCAGACCAAGAGTGGTCCACTGGTCCTCTAGGTTTGGGAGTTCAGCTCAGGGCTGACAACCGATTGGTAACACAAAGTTGTTACGGAAACAGCAATGAAGGATGCTTCTACACCTTAAGTGTGATGGTATCCCTGAGTCTCCACCAGGACTTGCATGACTGACGGTAGTGAAAACCGAGAGAAAGCTACTGACCTGATGAAGGAAACCCTGAGCACCACCAGAGATGGAGGATTTCATTGCTGCCCTAGATGCTGCAGAGCAGTAAGTAAAGAAGTGTTTTATAGGATCGGTTTTACATTTATTGTATTTTTTTTTGTCCTTACTGTGATTTTATGCTGCATTGGATCTAAAGTAACAATCATTTCTTTCTCCTTTACACTGGTGTACTGAAGAATGGCAATACACTCACTATCTTGAACACAATGAAGGTATCCTCAGTAAAATTCTTCACCTGTGACAGCTACAAACACAGACCATGGCAAGGGCTGCGCTTTCAAGGTTCAAGGTTCACCATACACAACCCTGTGATTCATTTTCTTGCGGGCATACTCAATAAATCCATAATAGAATAATAACCAAGATAGAATCAATGAAAGACTCCACCAAATGGGCTTTCAACTAGTGTGCAAAAGCCAACAAACTGTGCAAGTACAAAAAGAATGAAATAATAAATAAATACATGAATGAATGAATAAGCAATAAATATCAAGAACATGAGATGAAGAGTCCTTGAGAGTGAGTCCATGAGTTGTGGGAACCCAATGATGGAGCACGTACAGTTGAGTGAAGTTATCCCCTTTGGTTCAAGAGCCTGATGGTTGAGGGGTAGTAACTGTTCCTGAACCTGGTGATGTAAGTCCCGAGGCTCCTGTAGCTTCTTCCTGATGGCAGCAGCAAGAAGAGAGCATGACCTGGGTGGTTGGGGTCAGTGATGATGGATGCTGCTTTCCTACGAGAGCGTTCTGTTTAGATGTGCTCAATGGTGTGGAGGGCTTTACCTGTGATGAACTGGGCTGTATCCACTACTTTTTGTAGGATTTTCCATTCAGAGGCATTGGTGTTTCCATATCAGGCTATGATGGGGCCAGTCAATATACCCTCCACCACATATCTATAGAAGTTTGTCAAAGTTTTGGATGTCATGCCAAATCATCACAAATTGCTAAGGAAGTAGAGGCACTCCTGTGCTCTCTTTGTAATTGCCCTCATGTACTGGGCCCAGGATAGGTCTTCTGAAATGATTACACCAAGGAATTTAAAGTTGCTGACCCTCTCCACCTCTGATCCTCTGATGAGAACTGGCTCATAGATCTCTGGTTTCCTCCTCCTGAAGTCAGTAATCAGCCCCTTGGTTTCGCTGACAGTGAGTGAAGAGTTGTTGTTGTGGCATCACTCAGCCAGATTTTCAATCTCCCTCCTATGTGCCGATTCATCACCACGTTTGGTCTGGCCCACGCCGGTGGTGTCATTAGCAAACTCCAATGTGACATTGGAGCTGTGCTTAGTCACACAGTTATAAAGCGAGTAGAGCAGGGGGCTAATCTCACAGCCCTGCGGTGCACCTGTGCTGACAGAGATCGTAGAGGAGATGTTACCAAACTAAACTGACTGGGGTTTGCAAGTGATGAAGTTGAGCATCCAACTGCACAAGAGGTACTGAGGCCAAGTTCTTGATTAGTTTTGAGGGGAGGTTGGTACTGAAATGCTGAGATGTAGTCGATAAAGAGCATCCTGATGTAAGCATCTTTGCTGTCCAGATATTCCAGGGTTGAGTGAGGAGCCAATGAGATGAAGTCTGCTGTGGACTTCAGGTAGGCAAATTGGAGCATATCCAACTCGCTTCTCAGGCAGGACCTGACATGCTTCATCACCTCTCAAAACACTTCATCACTGTAGATGTAAGTGCTACTGAATGACAGTCTTTGAGGAAGATCACCAAGTTCTTCTCAGGCACTGAGACATCTTAGTGACATCTAAAGTGTTGACAAACTTCAAGATTCAAGATGGTTTAATGTCATTTCCAGTACGCAGGAGTAAAGGAGAGCTAAGTAATTGTTACTCTAGATCCAGAATAAAAAACAATAAACACAGTAAATATAAATACGAAAGGCAGCTTATATACATAGATTGATAGTGCGAACATAAAGTGACGCTATGCACTGGAGTGTCTGTACATCAGGTGACTGACCCCAGGAAATAATAAAATAATGGTGGTTGGGGAATTGGATGGCTGGGTTAGTGGGTGGAGGTGTTGATCAGCCTTAATACTTGGGGAAAGTAACTGTTTTTGAGTCTGGTGGTTTTGGCGTGGATGCTACAGTCTCCTCCGTGATGGGAGTGGGTCAAACAGTCCATGGGCAGAGTGGGTGGGAACCCTCTTGATGTTACTGGTTCTTCTCTGGCATCTTTCGATATGCATGTCCTTGATGTTGGACAGTTTTGACTGCCCATTCTGGAACCTTCCTCTCTGCCACAGTGATGCTTTTGGGAAATTCCAGCAAAGAACCTTAGCACATCTGGCTTCTTCCAGGCTGGAGCCAGAGATCATGTTGACATTCCAAAAGTTGGTGTCCACTGTCACCAAGACGTCACTATCATTCTCTATTCAGAAACGGAAATGTGCACCTGTACACACAGATGCACACTTGTGCATGCACTGAAACACAAATGCATGTATGTATTCAGGCAGGTTCATGCATACACTGTGTGTATTTGTACTTTCATAAGGCTACTGTAAGGGTACTCATCCGTGAGCATACACAGAACACCCTCTCTCTCACAGATACACACACGTCCATGTGAGTATGTACACATACATATAATCATGGCATACGCATGACAGGGTCAGACTCCTGTAGGAAGAATGATCTTGTATGCTAAAAGACAAACTCTGGATCTCCTCATCTACCTCACCATGGCCTATGTACCTCATCGTCAACTCACACAGCACTTTCTCTGTAACTGTGGCACTTTACTCTGTATCCTGTTCTGCTTCTCACTATCTCGATGTACTTGTGTATGGGATGCCTTGCCTGTAGATGGCACACAGACAGAAGTTTCTCTTTGTAACTCTGTGCACGGTGAACCAATGCCAATTAATGGGGAATTACTGGGGCTCCTGTTGCACAACATTTCAGCTTTGCATTTTAACATGGGGAGGCTCTGAGGGATCGATGAGGACAGGAGCAGGTGGGAGGAGAGTAGGCAGAACAGTAGGTGTGTTGTCAGTCTCAACACTCACTGATTTATCAAATGTTTCAGCCTGTTTTAGGGTCCGGGGATAGCCATCGATCATGAAGCCTTTTGTCTCCTGCAGGTTCTCCAGCATGGCATCTCTGAGAATCTCCAGCGTGATTCCCTGAAAGCAGAGAGACAAAGTCAGAAGACCAACAACCAGTTACAGGATCAATCACAGCCAGCGTGGGCCACGAAAGGACATGGACCGGATACCGAGCTGGGCCGAGAGGTGTCTGATAGAGTTCAATACAGAAACTCGTGGTGATTCACTTTGGAAAGTCAAACTTGAAGGAAGGGTACAAAGTGAAGGGTAGGGTTATTAACAACATGGAGGAACAGAGGGATGGGATCTGAGGCAATAGATTTACACAGTTGCCTCACAAGCTGATAGGGTGGCATATTGTACCGGCCTTCTAATCAACTCCATGGTCACTCTAACCCTTCTCTCCCACACAGCCCTCCAAGTTTTTAAATCCATGAGCCTATGTAAGTGTCTTACATGTCCCTAATGCATCCTTGCCACTGGTCCTGGCAGCGTGCTCCACACTTACCCCTCTGTGTGTTGGAAAAATCTCACCTGATTAGACCACACTTGAAATATTGTGTTTAATTCAGGTCACCTCATTATAGGAAGGATGTAGAAGCTTTAGAGAGGGTCCATAGGATATTTACCAGAACGCTGTTGAAGAATTGGAGATCACGCCTTATCAGAAAAGTTTGAGTGAACTGTGATATGATAGAAACAGATATGATGATAAGAGAGGAAATCCAGCATCTTTTTTCCCAGGGTGGAAATGGCTATTACAAGAAGGCATAATTTTAAGGTGATTGGAGACAAGCAACTGTTCACTATAGCATTTCATTGACTGGTTCCTGAGATGAGAGAACGGTTCTATCACAAGCAGCTGAAGAACTTGGACCTTTATTCTTTGGAGTTTAGAACAATGAGGGGTGAACACTGAGGCATTTCAGCTCTCTAGGGAGCATGACAAGGAGGTGACAAGATGTTTCTGCCAATGGGAGATATTGGGTAAGGGGACACAGTTACAAGATTTGGGGCTGGGCATTTAAATCTGAGGTGCATAGAAAACTCTCCTAGAAAATGGTGATTTTCTCCATAAGGGTAGTGGTCTATGTTTGACATATTAGCTTAGGGATTGTCCTACCTGCAAGGATAACATACCTGATGAGAGTGATGTGAACCAGTTATTGTCCTATCTGCGAGGCTAACACACACCTGATAAGAGTGCTGTGAAACATTTATTGTCCTATTTTTATTCTGTGGGAAGCTCATTTTCAGCTGCATAGCAAAGAGGTTGACTGTGCTATACAGTCTGGTTTCCCTGGGCCCGCTGGAACTGTCAGGACCTGTGGATATATTGATAATGCTGACCGTGTACTGTAGAGGACAATTTGGCTCCAGTGTTTGTCTCTCCAGTCCTGATTCTGCGCAACTCAACAAAGATTCCCATTGACCTATCCAGGGAAAAAGAAAGCCTCCCTGGATTTTAATTTTTAAAAAAAGTTATCTCACTGATACCTATCATGGTGCACTGGACATTGAGACTTGGCTTTGAACTGATGCCAATCCCAGCCTGAGCAGCACACAGAGAAATTATGCCAACAGTTTTGGAGGACATTGAAATTGGAAAATGGAACAGGATTTGGCCATGAAGTCTGTTAAACCTATTCGCCACCTGACCACGAGATCCCAGTTGAATCTTAATCACTTCGGGGTAAATAGTCTTTCTTATCTTGGACGGGGATTAAAGGCTATCATTTTGAGGAAGGGAATGTGAAATATCCAACAATCTATGTAAAGAGAACAAGTATTTATGATAAGACATCATGTTGATTTTATATCTGAATTCAGTCTGTTTGAGCTTAACCTTCGGAGTAAGGTACCTATAGGGATTATTAATCTCAGGAAGTCAGGTGCGTGTTTGACCTAGAGAAGTGGAACCAGGGAATTCTCTTTTGCTGTTTCGGAACCAATGTTTATCCTCCACCAACATGATGAGAACAGATTGAACATCATTACGTTGCTGCATTGACATGTGGGAAAATGGCCTACTGTGTTGTCCTAGAAAAGAGCTAGAAGGGAAACACTTTCACCACATTGACAAGGTTAGTAAGAATTCTCTTTTTGGAGGAGGAGTTTATGGTGTAGAAAGGTGGGAGAGATCAGTTTACTAGACTCCATTTCATTTAATCGAACGGCTGATTGCAGTGCAGGTCAGCAGGTGACGGGGAACAGCACGCTCACGGTACTCACCAGCGGAACCAAGCCTCCTTCGACCATTATCTTCTTGATCTTTTTACCTCGTTCCGTTTCATTGGTTATCTCCTTCCGCAGCAGGTTCCCTGTGGACAGGTGCGTGAAGCCGTACTTTTCCATCATTTTCAAGCACTGGCTGCCTTTCCCTGATCCAGGCCCCCCTGAAACGCAGCACAGGTTACTGGGAGACTCACACGTTCGTTTATGTGCAAACCTTCCTCTTGTTTTAGTGCAATGCGCCCACATTTGCACCATGCCCCTCAACTGTGTTACAGGAAAATTAGTAAGGAAAATTTAGCACTGAAACACACAGAGGGAGCCAAGTATTGGATTAGTTACTGGATTAGGTATAAAATTAGTTATAAGATTAGCTTTATTTATACATTGAAACACACAGTCAAATGTGTTGTTTGTGTCGATACCCAGCACAGTCCAGGGATGCACTGGGGGCAGATTGCAAGTGTTGTCATGATTCCAGCGCCAGCATAGCATGCCCACAACTTAATAAACGTTACGTCTTTGGAATGTGGGAGAAAACCAGAGGAAACCCATGGAATCATAGGGAGAACACTGCAAACTCCGTACAGCCAGCAATGGAAGTGAATTTGGGTTGCTAGCACTACAAAAAGCTACGCTAACCACTACGCTATCATGCCATTATGGGGTCGAGCCTGGGATTAGCTATAGAATTAGATCTAGGGTTATTGTAGGATTCCTCCCAGAGGACCACAGTGATGTCGTAGTGTTTGGACACTGCGTGCCTTAATGACCCAGAGAGCTATGTTGGCTGGAGTCAGGGCTTTACGCTTTGGCTCTTGGTAGGGTCATCCATGTCAAACAGGTCAAAGGGTAGAGGCCAGACTAAAAGTGGTCCACCGGTCTTGCAGATTCGGGGCTAACCTGCTCAGGGCTAACAACCTTGACTAGTCAAAAATGATACAGAAACAGCAAGGAAGTAACTTTCTATATCTGTGTGCGACAAGGACAGACAGAGATGGAGGACCTTCATTGCAGCCCTGAACGCTGGCTGCGTAACAGGCAGTAAGTAAGTAAGTAGGTAAAGGGTTAAAGCTAGAACCAGAATTAGTGAGAGAGTGTTTGCGGTATGATTGACAATGACACCATGATTCAATTAGTGATGATGTAGAGACCAGAATGAAGGTATTCTTGATTTAGCTTCCTGGTCATGAAGAGCAAGGCCCTCTTTACCCTGAAACACTGACAGTGAAGTAGGATCAGGGTCCAACGCTCCATTCCAATTTCTGATCAAAGTACTGCAGATTCAATGTGCTGATCTGGTTAAAAAAAAATCACCAGAGATCTTGAATTCAGCAACAAATTTCACACTGTATGATAGTCAAGGATAATAAATCTGATTCGGATTCTAATTTGATTCCAACTGATTCTGTTTGAAGAAGGTCACAACTGTAGGGAACAGTGTGGAATTGTGGAGGAACTTGAAAGCAAGGTTGAAAATCTTGAAGTCTTGCTGTTACTGTACTGGGAGCCGGTGAACACATGTATGGCGTGATCTTCAGGACACAGGCAGCAGTGGTTTGGATGAGGGTGGGAGGGGGCCTTCCCAAAGAGAACAAGACCTTGGTTTTATCCCGTATACAAGGCCATTCAGCCATCATATCTGTACTATTACTTTGAATCGGCTAACCCAATTAGTCCTTTCTTTCCTAAAATTGGTTCTTTCTTTAAATTTCTGCCGATTTTCTTTGGAAATTCCTTCCTTTAGGCTGCACTTCTCTGATCTCAGAAAGTTACTGGAATTAAAATTCTACCCGAAGGATTTTGGCCTGAAACGTTGACTGTACTTTTTTCCATAGATGCTGCCTGGCCTGCTGACTTCCCCCAGCACTTTGTGTGTGCTGCTTGGATTTCCAGCATCTGCAGATTTTCTAATTTTTAAAATTCCTTATCTGCCCTTTTGGTTCCTTTGCTGGTTACCTTTCCCTCCCTCTCCTCTGTAACAGTTTCTCCTCTGTTGAAGCCCTTGATAATTTTAAACACCTCTATCAAATTTCCCTTTAACTTCTTTCACTTAAGGAACACGGCTCAGATTTCACTGCAATGTGCTGTAATTTACTGGGAATTATTCATCCACATGACGTTCGATCTTAACAGCTTTATCTTTAGGAAACAGAAAGGAGCGAGAATGACTTTACTCACCAATCACGAAGATAATTTTGTTGGCCTTCAATTTTTCTGTAAGATAGAAGAAGAAGCATTTAGATTTTTGCACTTCAGATCTCTGCCCAGGTTGAACCTACTCCACAGGCGTGATGACTTTTCTCCCACCGCGTGGAGATATCAGGAAAGAGGAGTGTGTTAGATGCTATCTGTGGCTCTGTCCTTATGAGCCAACCAACTATACGAGGCAGGTGAAGGGTAAGTAACCAGCTGCCCACTAAGGTGAGATCTACACCTGTGTCACCCATTAGTGAGAAGATCCATATTCTGAAAATAGCAACCCTGTATGGACATATCATCGGAAATGCTGGAAACACTCAGTTGGTCAAGCAGCATCTGTGGAGGGAGGAACGGCACTGAGGTCAGAGGACAGTGACTTTTTGTCAGAACTGAATGTGGAATAACACTAGCAGAGATGGGGAGTTGTGGAGATGGAATATGTATGATGATATGGAGACCATGCTCGTCCATTTTGTTTTAGAAGAGAGAATGAATGATTGACACTAGGAGCTCCTCTGTCTCCGGGTGCTCCAGTTTCCTCCCACAGTCCAAAGACAGGCCGGTTGATAGGTTGATTGTCATTGTAAGTTGTCCTGTGATTAGGCTCGGGTGAAATCGGAGGATTGGTGGTTGGCGGGGCTCAAAGGGCCAGAAGGGTCTGTCCCATTGTGTATGCAGATAGATAGGTACTGTTGGTAGTCAGAGAGATAGAAATAAATAAATAAAGGTAAATAAAAGCAGTAGGAAATGAAATTTCCAACATTTAATTTCAAAATAGGGTATTCTTATAATTACATGAATTTACAGAAGCTCTTTTTTACTTTAGATATACAGCACAGTTACAGGCTCTTCTGGGCCAATGAGCCCACATTGCCTAATTATTACACCTGTCTCTGCAATGAGCATATGGACCCATACGTCTTTGGAATGTGGGAGGAAAGTCCCACGGTCGTAGAGAGGATGTACAAACTCCTTCCAAACAGCTGCGGGAATTAGAAACATAGAAAACCTACAGCACAATACAAACCCTTCGGCCCACAGTTGTGCCAAACATGTCCCTACCTTAGAAATTACTAGGCTTACCCATTGCTCTCTATTTTTCTAAGCTCCATGTACCTATCCAAAAGTCTCTTAAAAGACCCTATCGTATCCAGTTCCAGCACCATTGCCGGCAGCCCATTCCACGCACTCATCATTCTGAGTAAAAAACTTACCTCTGACATCTCCTCCGTACCTACTCCTCAGCACCTTAAACCTGTGTCCTCTTGTGTCAACCATTTCATCCCTGGGAAAAAGCCACTGACTATCCACACGATCAATGCCTCTCATCATCTTATCCACCTCTATCAGGTCACCTCTCATCCTCAGTCGGTGAGAGGAGAAAAGACAGAGTTCACTCAACCTGTTTTCATAAGGTATGCTCCCCAGTCCAGGCAACATCCTTGTAAATCTCCTCTGCACCCTTTCCATGGCTTCCACATTCTTCCTGTAGTGAGACAACCAGAACTGAGCACAGTACTCCAAGTGGGGGTCTGAACAGGGTCCTATATAACTGCAACATTACCTCTCGGCTCCTAAATTCAATCCACGGTTGATGAAGGCCAATACACCATATGCCTTCTTAACTACAGAGTCAACCTGCGCAGCTGCTTTGAGAGTCCTATGGACTCGGACCCCAAGATCCCTCTGATCCTCCGCATTGTCAAGAGTCTTACCATTAATACTATATTCTGCCATCATATTTGACCTACCAAAATGAACCACTTCACACTTAACTGGGTTGAACTCCATCTGCCACTCCTCAGCCCAGTTTTGCATCCTATCAATGTCCCGCTGTAACCTCTGACAGCCCTCCACATTATCCACAACACCTCCAACCTTTGTGTCATCAGCAAACTTACTAACCCATTCCTCTACTTCCTCATCCAGGTCATTGATAAAAATCACGAAATTTAAGGGTCCCAGAACAAATCCCTGAGGCACTCTACTGGTGACTGACCTCCATGCAGAATATGACCCATCTACAACCACTCTTTGCCTTAGTGGGCAAGCCAGTTCTGGATCCACAAAGCAATATCCCCTTGGATCCCATGCCTCCTTACTTTCTCAATAAGCCTTGCATGGGGTACCTTATCAAAAGCCTTGCTGAAATCCATATACACTACATGTACTGCTCTTCCTTCATCAGTGTGTTTAGTCACATCCTCAAAAAGTTCAATCAGGCTCGTAAGGCACGACCTGCCCTTGACAAAGCCATGCTGACTATTCCTAATCATATTATACCTCTCCAAATGTTCATAAATCCTGCTCTCAGGATCTTCTCCATCAACTTACCATCCATTGAGATAAGACTCACTGGTCTATAATTTCCTGGGCTACCTCTACTCCCTTTCTTGAATAAAGGAAAAACATCTGCAACCCTCCAATCCTCTCCCGTCCCCATTGATGATGCAAAGAACATCGCCAGAGGTTCAACAATCTCCTCCCTTGCCTCCCACAGTAGCCTGGGGTACATCTCATCCGGTCCTGGCGACAGATCCAACTTGATACTTTCCAAAAGCTCCAGCACATCCTCTTTCTTAATATCTACATGCTCAAGCTTTTCAGTCTGCTGCAAGTCATCACTACTATCCTTTTCCATAGTGAAGCAAAGTATTCATTACGTACCTCTGCTATTTCCTCAGTTCCATGCACACTTTCCCACTATCACACTTGATAGGTCCCATTCTTTCATGTCTTATCCTCTTGCTCTTCACATTCTTGTAGAATGCCTTCGGGTTTTCCTTAATCCTGCCCACCAAAGCCTTCTCATGGCCTCTTCTGGTTCTCCTAATTTCCTTCTTAAACTCCTTCCTGTTAGCTTTGTATAATCTTCTAGATCTCTAACATTACCTAGCTTTCTGAACCTTTTGTAAGCTTTTCTTCTTGACTAGATTTATTGCAGTGGTGTGCAAACACCACGGTTCCTGTACCCTACCATAACTTCCCTGTCTCATTGGAACGTACCTACGCAGAACTCCACACAAATATCCCCGGAACATTTGCCACACTTCTTCCGTACTTTTCCCTGAGAACGTTTCCAATTTAAGCTTCCAATTTCCTGCCTGACAGTCTCATAATTACCCTTACTCCAATTAAACACTTTTCTAACTTGTCTGTTCCTATCTCTCTCCAATGCTGTTGTAAAGGAGATAGAATTATGATCACTATCTCCAAACTGCTCTCCCACTGAGAGATCTGACACCTGACCAGGTTCATTTCCCAATACCGAATCAAGTACAGCCTCTCCTCTTGTAGGCTTATCTACATATTGTGTCAAGAAACCTTCCTGAACACACCTAACAAACTCCACCCCATCTAAACCCCTTGCTCTAGGGAGATGCCAATTGATATTTGGGAAATTAAAATCTTCCATCATGACAACTCTGTTATTATTACACCTTTCCAGGATCTGTTTCTCTACCTGTTCCTCGATATCCCTGTTACTATTGGGCGCTCTATAAAAAACACCCAGTAAAGTTATTGACCCCTTCCTGTTCCTAATCTCCACCCACAGAAACTCCATAGACAATCCCTCCATGGCGTCCACCTTTTCTGCAGCTGTGACACTATCTCTGATTAACAGTCTCCAAGTACCGATCCACGCTCTAAGCTCATCCGCTTTGTTCACAACACTCCTTGTGTTAAAATAGACACATCTCAAACCTTTGGTCTGAGCGTGTCCCTTCTCTATCACCTGCCTGTCCTCCTTCACATACTGTCTCTAAGCTTTCTCTATTTGTGAGCCAGCCGCCTCTTCCCCAGTCTCTTCAGTTTGGTTACCACCCCCCAACAATTCTAGTTAAGTTCTCACCAGTAGCCTTAGCAAACCTCCCAGCCAGGATATTGGTCCCCCTGGGATTCAAGTGCAACCTGTCTTTTTTGTACAGGTTACACCTGCCCCAAAAGAGGTCCCAATGATCCAGAAATCTGAATCCCTGCCCCTTGCTCCAATCCCTCAGCCACACATTTATCCTCCTCAGTCTATTCCTATTCTCACTGTTGCGTGGCACAGGCAGTAATCCTGAGATTACTACCTTTGCTGTCCTGCTTATCAACTTCCTTCTTAACCCCCTGTAGTCTTTTTTCAGGACCTCTTCCCTTTTCCTACCTATGTCATTGGTACCAATACGTACCACGACCTCTGGCTGTTCTCCCTTCCACTGCAGGATATCTTGGATGTGATCCAAAACATCCTGGACCCTGGCACCTGGGAGGCAAACTACCATCCAAGTTTCTTTCCTGAGTCCACAGAATCACCTATCTGACCCCCTAACTATAGAGTCCCCTATCACTACTGCCTTCCTCTTCCTTTCTCTACCCTTCTGAGCTACAGAGCTGGACTCTGTGCTGGAGGCATGGTCACTGTTGCTTCCCCTAGGTAGGCCATTCTCCCCCCAACAGTACTCAAACAGGAGTACTTATTGTCAAGGGGTTCAGCCACAGGGATACTCTCTAATACCTGACTCTTCCCCTTCCTTCTCCTGACTGTAACCCACTTGTCTGTCTCCTGTGGCCCTGGTGTGACTACCTGCCTGTAACTCCTCTCTTTCACCTCCTCGCTCTCCCTGACCAGGCAAAGATCATCGAGCTGCATCTCCAGTTCCCTAACTCAGTCCCTTAGGAGCTGCAGCTAGACACACTGGGTGCAGATATGGCCGCCTGGGAGACTCCAGGACCCCCCACATCTGACACCGAGCAGAGAAAACTGGCCTCACACACATACTCCCTACCTCACCTCGTCCCGTTACCGCCTAAGCCTGTTGAGCCAAAGCCCTTTCACTCTGCTGCTTCTCACTCCGCTGCCCACTGGGTATGGCAGTCTTTTTAAACTTTTCCTGCTCTACTGGCTGATGTCATGTGCCTGCGCAGTTTTGCCTCTCTTTTGCCCCAAGTAATAAAAACTGCCTTCGCTCCTGAAATCAGCCATTCATTCGCAGCCTTCTTGCTCCGAATCAAAAACCGTTAAGGATTCCTTGCCTTTTAAACCTTTTGCGCCAATCCAGTTCACTAGCGTCACACTAACCGTTACCCTAGCGTGCTTAGAGCTGCAAAGAAAAAAAGCTGTGGTCAATCTGTGTAATCATAAGGCAACAAACACCCTTTTTTTGAGGTGAAATGAAGTGCTGGAAATATTCAATAGGTCAGGCAGCATCCGTGGAGACAGAGAAACAGAAGTAATGTGATGGGTGGGTGAATTAACATCGGACTCATCAATGTCCTGACTCAAACAGGAAGGAGTGGTTATCTGAAATAGCTGAATTCGGTGTTGAGTCCTGAGGGTTGTAGCAAGTGAAGAGGTGCAGTTTGATTCTCTTTGACACTTATGCACAATAAAGGGTATCTGACAGTCTTTGGGATGTGGGAAGGAACCAGGGATCTTGGGGAGGAACCCCAGAAGTCAGAGGTAGAACGTACAAACTCTATTCTGGGACAGCTTCTTCCACCAGGCCATCAGACTGATTAATTAACACTGATACAATTGTATTCCTATGCTATATTGACTGTCCGGTTGTACATACTATTTATTACAAATTACTATAAATTGCACATTGCACATTCAGGCAGAGATGTAACATAAAGATTTTTACTCCTCATGAATGTAAAGGATGTCAGAAATAAAGTCAATGAGGTCAGATCTGAACCCTGGAAATGGAGGCATCTTTACCAAGTTATACCACAAATCAAAAGCAGGCCTATTCCTCATTAACAATGACAATCCGCAGACGCTGGAAATCCACAGTAACACACACAAAATGCTAGAGGAACTCTGCAGGTCAGGCAGCGTCCATGGAGGGGAATTAGCAGTCAATGTTTCAGGCTGAGAGTCTCTGTAGATGCTGCCTGACCTGCTGAATCCCTCCAGCATTTTGTGTCTGTTGCTCTAGATTTCTCATTATCTAATGATCAATGATAGCTCAGGGTCAGAGAAAAAAGGGGCGAGTAGACGATGGTTCAGCTGAGAGCAGAGACACAGTTATGGATTTATAACTAACCGCCCTTGAGTTCCACGCGTGACCTTCGACCTGGCAAAATTGACACAGCCACACATTACAGATTGTCCATTCCCATTTAGTAGCGTGTTTTGCCTAAGAGTGACACATACAGGGAAGGCTCTGTTACAGTGAAATACGGCCCGCAAAGAAGAGTGTTAGAAGCATGAGGAGAAGCATATATATTGCTTTCTAGGGTGCCACCTAATGAGAACTTGAGCTATGATCCAGGCCACCAGTCTGAGGGGAAGGGAGAGGATCCCGTTCTCTCAGTTCAGAGCGGTTGGAACACAAACAGGGTCATCATCCTAATAACAAGCTGCTGACATCCCTCTCTAATCACCATGTTAAGGCTTTCTCCGAGCGAGATTATCTCATTCCATTCCTGGTGCCTTCGAAAGTCTCAAAGAAATCTACGAGCCAAATGGTACCAACCTTCAAACAGAATCATCAAACCAAGAAAGATTGGTAGAGATTTCAGAAACTTGGGGGAGGTATTCAGGAGAACATTTTTACCCCAGAGCAGAAGCCTTCTTGAAGATTTTGATATAAGCTGGATCACCAAAAATCTCAGAATGAAATTTAACCCTTGCTATATTTATCCATCGATCTATTTATTGATTGCTTATTTGAGATACAACACAGAATTGCCCCTTCCAGCTCTTCGAGCTGTGCCGCCCCAATTTAACCCTAGCCCAATCACAGGACAATTTACAGTGACCAGTTAACCTACCAACTGATATGCCTTTGGACTGTGGGAGGAAACTGGAACACCAGGAAACCTACGCACTCACGAGGATAATGTACAAACTCCTTACAGACAGCAGCGGGAATTGAACCCAGGTCACCTGTAAAGTGCTGTGCTAACTGTCCTTAAATGTGGAGAGCAAGCTTTGGACCTGTGTATGAGCACAGAGTAGCATTTCACCAAGACTTCAGCTGGACCTTACAAATCTCTTGTTTTTGTCAATGAGTTGTTCTCAGGAAGAAAGCTCACGGGAAGGTCACCACCTCATGTTTACCTTCGAGTTACACCACATCCTAACTTGGAAACATTGCTGGTTCTTCACCATGAAGGACCTACAGCACCGGGGGTTACTGTTATTACATAAAGTACAATAGCTCATCTTCTTGGGGCAGTAAACATTACGGAATCAGACAGTAATATGATGTTGAATTAGGCCCTTCAGGCCATCTGGTCCACACAGACACACTATTCTCCCTGCTAGTACCTGCTGCCCACGTTCGATCCAAGCCCTTCCTCTCTACATGCCCATCTTAATGCCTCTTAAATGTTGTAATTGTAGCCATTGTGACCACTTCTGGCAGCTCATTCTAGGCATTCACTACCCTTAATGTAAAGAAGTCACATCTCGGGTCTCTTTAAAATCTGCCCCCTTATGATTCTGTGCCTCCTACAACCCTGGGGATAAAACTATGGCTGTCCACTTTGTCCATACCTCTCATGATTTTAGAACATAGAACAGTACAGCACAGTACAGGCTCAGGCAGTGCATTCCACGCGCCAACCACTCTCTGAGTATAAAAAACCTTCCTCTAATATCCCCCTTGAACTTTCCTCCCCTTACCTTAAAGCCATATCCTCTTGTACTCAGCAGTGATGCCTTGGGGAAGAGGCGCTGGTCATCCACTCTATCTATTCCTCTTAATATATTGTACACCTCTATCATGTCTCCTCTCATCCTCCTTCTCTCCAAAGAGTAAAGCCCTAGCTCCCTTAATCTCGGATCATAATGCATACTCTCTAAACCAGGCAGCATCCTGGTAAATCTCCTCTGTACTCTTTCCAATGCTTCCTGTTCTTGACTTCCACCAATACTGACTCAAAAGGGGATCCTGCTACATTACTCACCCTTTCTGTAGCTGTAATAGTATCCCTGACCAGTAATGCCACCCTCCTCTCCTTTCCCCCCCTCTCTATCCCTTTTAAAACACTGAAATCCAGGAATATTGAGAATCCATTCCTGCCCTGGTGCCAGCCAAGCCTCTGTAATGGCCACTACATCATAATTCCATGTATGTATCCAAACTCTCAGTTCATCACCTTTGTTCCTGATGCTTCTTGCATTGAAGTACACACACTTTAGCCCTTCTACCTTACTACCTTTACACCCTTTATTCTGTTTCTCTTTCCTCAAAGCCTCTCTATATGTTAGATCTGGCTTTACTCCATGCACTATATTTGTAGTTCCCCTCCAGTTCAGGTGCAACCCGCCCTGTCGGAACAGGTCCCATCTTCCCTGGAACAAGGCCCAATTGTCCAGAAACATGAAGCCCTCCCTCCTGCACCAACTCCTTAGCCACGTATTTAGCTGCATTATCTGCCTATTTCTAGCCTCACTAGTATGTGGCACTGGTAGCAATCCTGAGATTGCAACCCTGGAGGTCCTGTCCTTCAACTTTGCACCGAACTCCCTAAACTCTTTTTGCAGGACCTCCTCCTTCCTCCTATCCACTTCATTGGTCCCCACATGGACCAGGACATCTGGCTGCTTACCCTCCCCCTTGAGAATACCGCGAACTTGATCCGAGATATCGCAGACCCTGGCACCAGGGAGGCAACAGACCATCCGGGATTCTCGATCTCTTCTACAGACCTCTTATCTGTCCCCCTAACTATCGAATCCCCTCTCACTACTGCTCTCCTCTTTTCCCTCCTTCCCTTCTGAGCTGAGGGTCCAGTCTCGGTGCCAGAGATGCAACCACTGCAACTTGTCCCTGGTAGGTCGTCCCCACCAACAGTATCCAAAACAGTGTACTTATTATTGATGGGAACGGCCACAGGGGTGCTCTGATCATTCTGTCTATTCCCCTTCCCTCTCCTGTCAGTCACCCAGCTACCTGTCTCCTGACTCCTAGGGGTGACTATCTCCCTGTAATTTCTGTCTACTTCTACCTCTGCCTCACGAATGATCCGAAGTTCATCCAGCTCTAGTTCCCTAACTCGGTTTGTCAGGAGCTGCAGCTGGATGCACCTTTTGCAGGTGTAGTCATCAGGGACAATTATGCTTGCCCTGACTTCCCACATACTGCAAACGGAGCACTCGACTGCCCTAACTGCTGCCTCCATTACCTACCCCCAAGCTAATTAGATTAATTAAAGGAGCTTACCTGGCTTTACCTCACTGGGAGCAAGCTCGTCCTCAGCCTCTGCTCTAATAAACACCTATGAGGTTACCCCTCATTCTCCTGCACTCCAGGGAATTAAGGTCCAGTGTGGCTGATCTCTCCGGATAACTCAGACCCTCTGGTCTAACTAGCGCTCTCGTGAATCTCTTTTGGACCTTCCCAGTCTGACAATCCCTTTCCTATCACAGGGTTACCGAAACTGTACACAACCATCCAATGCTGAACTTGTCAGCATTCCTGCATTCCCTAAATGATTTTTTTTAACCAAAACCCTCCTGTTCCTATACTCCGTTTAAATGCAAAAGCCGGTAAGCTGCTGATTTCTGGTGGGCATTGGTGCTCTGATTTAGATTTTACTCTGCCAGGCAGCAGCGGAGTTTCCAGATACAGCCGTACCCCGCTTTACGAATGTTCGCTTTACGTCGCCCCGCTTTTACGAAAGACCTACATTAGCAACACACACAAAATGCATCTGTAGGGACAAGCACTGTCGACGTTTCGGGCCGAGACCCTTCGTCAGGACCTACATTAGTAACCTGTTTTCGCATTACAAAGAGGATTTTTGCTTTTACTAGTTTCCCCCACATAAATTAATGGTTCTTCGCTTTACGCCATTTCGGCTTAAGAAAGGGGGGGTGGGGTAAAGACACCTGTACCAGGGTCAGTGTAAACCATTATCTGGGGCTGGAGGGGGCCCCGGAGGAACTCTTCCCACCAGCACTGTGCTCAGATTCCACCCGCTCCGCAGACACCGCGGTTCTGCATGGAAGATGTTACCCCTTTCATCTTTGGTGCTTTGACTGGAAAGGCCAATTGGGGGCAGCAGTGTAAGGGAGATATTTTGCTTCAGGGCGGAGGGGAGGGCCCCAGTTTTTTGTTGTGTTCTGCCGCAGTCCCAGCGTTACCTTTTACTTCATCACAGATCTGTACCGTTTCACCACTTTTGCAATTCCCCATTCTACCCTCCTAGCTTGTGCCGGGGCTGGCGATGTGCGCGATGAGTGAGGACAAGCTCCCCCGCTGATGGTGAGGTGACGCAATCTCCAGCCCGTGTGAGGTCACGTGACGTGTGTCCCCGCCGGTGGGAGGTCACGTGACGACCAGTTTCCAACGGGCGTGAAGCTCTTGGCTTTTTCCGAGCCAAATTCCAGAAATCTGGCTCCCCCCTCCCCAATTTGGTTGGCTTCAGAAACTTCATTCGGCTTTTTTAACATGCAAAGGTTGTCTGCACGAAAATTCAGCGAGCGCGAAGCGCAGAGACAAATATCACTGTGATTGTACGCTCCAGCATCAATTGTTTGGTGACAAAGTATTTGTATTATATACCATCCCTTTTTCTAAAACATTTTCCTTTAAGAAAAATGTTTTCTGGTCAGTTACATTTGGCAATATTTCTGCCGCCCGCTGATTCTGGGGGGGGGTGACAAGAAGGCGCCAAAACCGGCCAGTCGAGTCGGGTCGGCATCTGCAGGTGCGGCCGGGTCCGGTTTGCCTTGCACCTCCGAAGCGTTTGGATGTTATCTATAATCATACAAATCGACCGTGAAGTGTACTTTCCATAACGCTCTGTGGTGAAACTGTGACGCCTCCGGCTGCTTTTATAAATCATTTATCATCAACACCCATGGCCATGCCGTCAATATGGAAAGCTTCTTACGATAGCTATCGTCAGTACAATAGCAAATGGGAAGAAACATTTGTATGGGTTCAAAAGGCTGCTGATGGATCGGAGGCAGCTTATTGTAAATTGTGCCACTGCAATATTTTACCAAGTATCTTTCAAATCATGAAAAATCGGAGAGACACAAGCGGAGAACTCCATCGAAAGGCCAGACACAATGTAACAAAGATAATGATAAAGTTAAGGCAGTAGAGCTTCAAATTGCTGTAGGTACGACCTGCTGTTGTGCGATATGTATAGTTGACCACCTCAGTGAAATCATAATAACACACGGGCGTGGGAGAAAACGGGAGCACATAAAGTTACATAGACTAAATGTGCATGCTTAATCAAAAATTAATTTCGCCTGCACTGAAAACCGATCTCACGGATGACTTTAAGAACAAGAAATATGTCATCATTATAGATGAATCTACTGACATTTCAACACAAAAACACTTGTGTATTTTAGTCCGAATTTTAAGTGATAGGACCAACAAATATTCTCACACCAGAAGAGTCTTCAGAACAGACTGTATGATGCAAAAAGACAGAAAAAAATATTCATGAAGTTGATTTTGGTATCAAATTCTTAACAGCTTGTAATAAGTTCCTACAGCAGAACAACAGTGCTGAGGCCCATCTAGAAATAAAAAATGTCAAAGAAAGATGTACGTCTATGCTAGAAGAAGCTCTCAGTCAAGTTACACGTAGACTTCCGTCAGCGAGAGATACATTTGAAAGTTTATCAAAATTGAGCCCTGTGATGATTTTAAATCAGGCCTCAAGGCCCATGTTTTCCGAGTTACCCTTTACACACCTTGCAGGAAACAACGTCAGCATTATTGAAGAACAATACAGAAAAATAATTTTTGTCAACTGGAAAGAAGAAGCCCCACTTAAGAAAGGTGGGCTCGCTACAGACACTGGACAGTTTTGGATGGTGTACTTCACCATCAGGCATTTAAAGAGGTCACCACCTTTGCCCTGTCAGCAATGCTGTAGTTGAGAGGATATTTTCTCTTGTATCCTCTGTTAAAACAAAGGCAAGACACAGAATGCAGCTGGATCTTCTTGATGCTATTGTAAGAATCAGGGCAGAATTACTGCTTTCAGGCAAATGTTGCAAAGACTTCACTCCATCTCCAGAAATGCTAAAAATCTTCACATCGGACAATGTTCCGCTCATTCCTGTGAAGAGGATAGTAATGACCTGGATCTGGAGCTTTTCATGTGATGTGAGTATGAAGAATATATTGAAATTTGTTTGGCTTTTTCCCTGGCTTTTTAAAGTAGTGTGTGGCTTTTCCCTGGCTTTTTTCTGGTATTGTTTGGCTTTAAATTAGAATTTTAATCTGGCAACTCTCGTGACGCAGGAGTTTTTGTTGGGACGTCATTTAAGTTGGCGGTTGCTCTGTTATGCTGCGTATTTGGGCTCGTGACGCAGTTTCGTTCTAAAGTGGAGTTGTGCCGGCTGATTTGGAAATCGCTGCCAGTTAATGTCTGATGTATCTTCAATTTAATCTTAAAGTCTAAGAATTGGAGGGTGAAGATTTACCGAAGTACGGGAACCAAAAGGATCGAGTAAAGTTGGTGTCGTTGGTGGTTTAACACAGGATTGACCTTATTGGATCTTGGTTCAAGGAAGTAGTAACCTGCATCCGAGATAATCACTGCTGTAAGAGCAGGAAGGGTTGGGGCAATGTTATTCGCCAAACAAAAGGTCAGTTCTTTGAAGCCGTTTTTTATTTCCTTCATTGTGAGTCTTTCGGGCAAGGCATATTTCAGCTGGGATCAGCAGTAATGTCATGTCCTCGAGGAATCTGTTACTTCAGGAAAGTCTGTCCTAATTGACCGTATAAATCATTTGGATTTTAGCATTTATCACTGTTTGCATTTATCGCCTTAAGATTTGTTCGAGTTGCCGTATAGTAGTCAATGTCTGGTTAAGTTAGTCATTTGTTTACTTTTCATTTTTGTTGAGCTGAGTTAAATAAATGTTTATTTATAATAATCCTGTCTTGATTCTATATTAATTGTTGCTGGTGACGTACCGTAACAATTGGGGGCTCGTGGGATATGTTCCATTTTTGAGCCTAAGTGCTTGTTTAATTATCAATCTGATTTGGAAAAGGGTAATTCCCGATTCTTTTGTTTGGTTGGTTTGTGGGTGGTATTCGGCAACAATGAATATTGATGACTTTCTGGCATCGCCAGACCCAGAGTTAATTAGCAAGGCAAAAAAGAGTGATGTATCTGCGATTGCTAGCAGGTTGGAACTTAAAGGTATTTTGAAGGCTACTACAAAGCCTGTAATTCAGAGAAATATCGCGTCACACTATGTAGAGTAGGGTGATTTTGAAGAGGTGTTAGATATGTTTCCAATAAGTGATTTAGAGATGCAATTACAAATCAAACAAATGAAGTTAGAACAATGTAAAGCAGACTTGGAACAATGTAGGTTAGAAGATGAAAATAAAAGGAGAGAATTTGAAGCTAAAGAAGCAGAGAGAAAGAGGGAGTTTGAGCTAGTGATGGAGAAATTAAGGTCCGAGAATCAGTCCTCTGGTTCCAGGAAACAATCTGTTGCTAGTCAGAAAGTTATATCAGCTCCTCCATTTAGTGAAACAGAAGTGGATAAATATTTTCAACATTTCAAAACTGTTGCTCTGATTTCAGAGTGGCCAAAAGAGAAATGGCCAGTGATGTTATAGAGTGTAATTAAAGGTAAGGCACAACAAGTTTATACAGCTTTAACTGCTGAGCAAGCTCTTGATTATGATATTGTGAAGCAGCATATATTGAAAACATATGAACTGGTTTCAGAAGCTTATCAAGAAAGATTCAGAAATTTGAAGAGATCTGTGGAAAAAAACTTATGTGGAATTTGCCTACGATAAAGCTGTGTGTTTTCAGAGATGGGTTTCATCTAAAAATATGAACGGGGAGTATAATAAATTGAAAGAGTTGATTTTAATGGAGGAAATTAAAAGGAGCATCCCTGTTGAAGTAAGAACATAAATGAGAGGGACACTGCTACGTTGCAGGAGTCTGCTAAATTAGCTGATGAGTATGCTGTAATCCACAAGAGTAAATTTCCTCAGGGTAGAACTTTTAAAAGAAAAAGTAGCACAGAGAGTCAAGGTAAACTGGAAATTAAATCAGAAGTTAGTGAGAAAAGGAAGAGGATGGAAACGTGAAGGAAAGACAGTTTGGTCCTACTTGTAATCATTGTAAGAAACCTGGTCATGTAATGGCTGTTTCCGATTGAAAAAGAAGGAAGCAGTCCCAGATGCTTGTGTGCAACATATTGAAACACCTGTAAATCCACAGGGTTTGATAAATATAAATGAAGCTTTGTCACAGTCTGACCAAGTTAAGAGAGGATATGATCATTTTATAACCATTATTGAAAAAAGGATCCACTCCGGTGCCAATAAAAATCCTTAGGGATACTGGAGCTTCTCAATTACTAATGTTAAACAGTGTGTTAAAGTTTAGTGATGAGTCTGACCCTGTAGTGTGCTGCTGCCTTGCCTTTTGTTCCCCTTGTTTCTTTACTGGTCATCCTGCCATTGTGACTTAACAGTGGGAGTCCTGGGCATCCTACCTACACAGGCTGGACCACATCCAAGCCACCAAGGAACGCCCTCTCTCCCAGCACTCTCGGGGCTGGACAATGTGGCAGAATAGTAGACATTATAACATCTAATGCAAACTGATATTACCCATTTTCCTCTCCTGTCTCTGGAGATAATACACCCATTGCTTCTTTGGGCTGTAGTGCTGAAGATCTAGGCTCTGGACTAGGCAATGCTCGACCAAGCGCAACATGGCCACTGATTGCCCAGAAATGCCCTGCCCACAGAGAACGGGGCAAATCCAATCTGGCTGATTGGTCAACTCTCCACCATCAGCTTTGGAGCATCTCATTTGGTGGACTTACCAATACCCAGCTCATGGATTCTCAGCTTCAGCCCCAGTTATAACCCAAAGCAATGAGCTGAGCTTGATAGCCCTTGACATTTGGATGGCTGGTCTCAAGGAGGGCTGGTGAAGCTGAACAGAGTGGGAGTGAAGGGGAAAGGTCAAACCACGCACAAAGGGGTCCATGATGGATGCTGGATGTCAGTTCTTCTCATCCTGAGCCATCACTGTTGAAGTTTGTCAGGGCATCCCTGGCCCAACCATCGTCCATTGTGTTTTTAATGCCCATTCCTTTATTGTAAGTTAACAGATGAGTATGATGCATGATTTTCAACTCATGAGTCCTCAGCAATTAGAGGAACCCATGCAATGAGAATTAGATGATCTTAGAACATAGAAGAGTATGGGCCCTTCAGCACACAATATTGTACCGGCCTTTTAACCTGCTCCACAATCAATCTAACGCTTCACTCCTACATACCCCATAACTCTCAATTTTTCTTTCGTCCATGTGTCTATCTATGAGTACATTAAGTATCCCTAATGTTCCAGGCAGCCGTGGAGGCCAAATCTTTATAGATATTTTAGGCAGAAGTTGATAGATTGTTGACTGGTCACGGCATGAGGGGATACGGGGAGGAGGCAGGAGAATGGGGCTGAGAGGAAAATTACATCGGCCATGATAAAAAGGCAGAGCAGACTCGATGGGCCAAATGGCCTAGTCCTGCTCCTATATTTTACAGTCTAAGTGTCATTCCAATGTTTGTCTGGATGGGCTGAACAGCCTAGTTCTACTCCTATGTCTTAGATGTCTGAGGATCCAATTATGAAATGCTGTCAATGTCAGGTGCGGCGATGTTACACGTTGCAGCCACAGAGTTGGAGGGACTGACCATTTGCAGTGGTGAATCAAGCAGGCTGCTTTGTCCTGGTTGTGTCAGATTTCTGGGCTGTACTCACCGTGCCCTGTGGATGGTGCAAATGTTTCAGTGAGTCATTCACTGCAGGACACCCAGCCTCTGACTCCTCTTAGTAATCATGGCATTTATTTAGTCCATGCAATTACATGCAATTGACCACAGACAAAGGAGGTGTTGACAATGGAGATGCCATTGACTACAAGGGTAGGTGATTAGTTTCTCCCTTTTCGGTCATTTCCTGCCTCTTACCAGTGGGAAATATCACTTGCCACTGATCAACCTCTGCATGGAAGCTTTAGAGAAGGTGCAGTGGAGATCGACCAGGACGCGATGTGAATTATGTCCTATGAGGATAGGTTCAGCGAGCAATGCCTTTCTTTCTTTGGAGCAAAGGAGGATAAGGTGGTGACCTGATGAGGTGTATAAGATTAAAAAGGGTTTAGATAAAGTGGACAGCCAGCGCCTTTTTAGATCAGAAGACCGTAAGATATAGGAGCAGAATTAGGCCATTTGGCCCATTGAGACTACTCCACCATTTCATCATGGCTGATCCAATTTCCATCTCAGTCCAAACATAACCATATAACCATATAACAATCACAGCACAGAAACAGGCCATCTTGGCCCTCCTAGTCCATGCCGAACCCTTAATCTCACCTAGTCCCACCTACCCGCACTCAGCCCATAACCCTCCACTCCTTTCCTGTCCATATACCTATCCAATTTTACCTTAAATGACACAACTGAACTGGCCTCTACTATTTCTACAGGAAGCTCATTCCACACAGCTATCACTCTTTGAGTAAAGAAATACCCCCTCGTGCTTCCCTTAAACTTCTGCCCCCTAACTCTCAAATCATGTCCTCTAGTTTGAATCTCCCCTACTCTCAATGGAAACAGCCTGTTCACGTCAACTCTATCTATCCCTCTCAAAATTTTAAATACCTCGATCAAATCCCCCCTCAACCTTCTACGCTCCAATGAATAGAGACCTAACTTGTTCAACCTTACTCTGTAACTTAATTGCTGAAACCCAGGTAACATCCTAGTAAATCGTCTCTGCACTCTCCCTAATTTATTGATATCTTTCCTATAATTCGGTGACCAGAACTGCACACAATATTCCAAATTTGGCCTTACCAATGCCTTGTACAACTTTAGCATCACATCCCAACTTCTGTACTCAATGCTTCGATTTATAAAGGCCAGCGTTCCAAAAGCCCTCTTCACCACCCTATCTACATGAGACTCCACTTTCAGGGAACTATGCACAGTTATTCCTAGATCTCTCTGTTCCTCTGCATTCCTCAATGCCCTACCATTTACTCTGTATGTTCTATTTGGATTATTCCTGCCAAAATGTAGAACCTCACACTTCTCAGCATTAAACTCCATCTGCCAACGTTCAGCCCATTCTTCTAACCGGCATAAATCTCCCTGCAAGCTTTGAAAATCCACCTCATTATCCACAACACCTCCTACCTTAGTATCATCGGCATACTTACTAATCCAATTTACCACCCCATCATCCAGATCATTTATGTATATTACAAACAACATTGGGCCCAAAACAGATCCCTGAGGCACCCCGCTAGTCACCGGCCTCCATCCCGATAAACAATTATCCACCACTACTCTCTGGCATCTCCCATCTAGCCACTGTTGAATCCATTTTATTACTCCAGCATTAATACCTAACGACTGAACCTTCTTAACTAACCTTCCATGTGGAACTTTGTGAAAGGCTTTGCTGAAGTCCATATAGACTACATCCACTGCCTTACCCTCGTCAACATTCCTCGTAACTTCTTCAAAAAATTCAATAAGGTTTGTCAAACATGACCTTCCACGCACAAATCCATGCTGGCTACTTCTAATCAGATCCCGTCTATCCAGATAATTATAAATACTATCTCTAAGAATACTTTCCATTAATTTACCCACCACTGATGTCAAACTGACAGGTCTATAATTGCTAGGCTTCCTTCTAGAACCCTTTTTAAACAATGGAACCACATGAGCAATACGCCAATCCTCCAGCACAATCCCCGTTTCTAATGACATATTAAAGATCTCCGTCAGAGCTCCTGCTATTTCTACACAAACTTCCCTCAAGGTCCTGGGGAATATCCTGTCAGGACCCGGAGATTTATCCACTTTTAAATTTCTTAAAAGCGCCAGTACCTCCACCTCTTTAATTGTCATAGGTTCCATAACTTCCTTATTTGTTTCCCACACCTTAGACAATTCAATATCCTTCTCCTTAGTGAATACCAAAGAGAAGAAATCATTCAAAATCTCTCCCATCTCCTTCGGTTCCACACATAGCTGACCACTCTGATTCTCTAAGGGGCCAATTTTATCCCTCACTATCCTCCTGCTTTTAATATAACTGTAGAAACCTTTCGGATTTACTTTCACCTTATTTGCCAAACCAACCTCGTATCTTCTTTTAGCTTTTCTAATCTCTTTCTTAAGATTCCTTTTACATTCTTTATATTCCTTGAGCAATTCCTTTACTCCATGCTGCCTATATCTATTGTAGACATCCCTCTTTTTCTGAACCAAATTTCTAATATCCCTTGAAAACCATGGTACTCTCAAACCTTTAACCTTTTCTTTCACCCTAACAGGAACATAAAGATTCTGTACCCTCATAATTTCACCCTTAAATGACCTCCATTTCTCTATTACATCCTTCCCATAAAACAAATTGACCCAATCCACTCTCTCTAAATCCCTTTGCATCCCCTCAAAGTTAGCCTTTCTCCAATCAAAAATCTCAACTCTAGGTCCAGTCCTGTCCTTCTCCATAATTATATTGAAGCTAATGCTATTGTGATCACTGGACCCGAAGTGCTCCCCAACACATACATCTGTCAGCTGACCTATCGCATTCCCTAACAGGAGATCCAACACTGATTTTCTTCCTTCTCCCTGTATTCCTTCAATCCATGACTATCCAAGAATCTGTCAGCTTCTGCCTTAAATATAAACAATGACCGGACCGCCACAGCCACCTGTGCAACAAATTCCATAGATTCACCACCCTCTGGCTAAAGAAATTCCTCCTCATCTCCATTCTAAACGGACTTCACTCTGTTCTGAAGCTGTGTCCTATGATCTTAAAGTCCCGCACCATAGGAAACATCCGCTCCACATCTGCTCTCTCGAGGCTTTTCACCATTTGATAGATTTCAGTTAAACTATGACAAGCTTCTACCCACTTTTGACAAGCTTCATTCTAGTTCCTAAACTGTCCCAACTTGGAAATATAAAAATCAATCCTTAATCAGTTTTGGCTTGAGCTACGTGAACTCCTGACTTGGTTATCTACAGAAACATCTGCTGCATATGGACTGTGGTGATTTCTATAGGTGCCTCACCACCAGCTTCTCAACGACGAATATGATTAGTCGAGATTTACAACAGAGGACATAGAATTTAGAACAGTACGGCTGAGTCCCTTTGGCTCATAATATTGTGCTGATCTTTTAACCTACTCTAAGATTAATCTATCCTTTCCTTCCTGCATAGCCCATCATTTCTCTATCAACCATGTGCCCATCAAAGAGTTTTTTAAATGTCCCTAATATACAAGACATAGGAGCAGAATTGGACCATTCAGCCCATCGATTCTGCTCTGTCATTCCATCATGGCTGATTTATCATCCCTCACAATCTCATTCTCCTGCTTTTGCCCCATAACCTTTGACACCCTGACTTATCAAGAGCCTATCAACCTCCGCTTAAAATATACCCAATGACTTGGCCTCCACAGCCATCTGTGGCAGTGAATTCTATAGATTCACCACCTTCTGGCTGAAGAAATCTCTGATCTAAATGGATGTCCCTCTATACTGAGGCAGTCCCCTCTGGTCCTAGATCCTCACGCTATGGGAAACAGCCTCTCCATGTCCACTCTTTTTGGGCCTTTCAATATTCAATAGGTTTCTTTGAGATTTCTCGTCATTCTTCTAAACTCCGGCGAGAAAGTCAAATGGTCCTTATAAATTAACACTTTCATTCCCCAAATTAATCTTTGTGAACTTCCTCTGGACCCTCTCCAATGCCTGCACTTTTTTTTAGATAAGGAGCCCAAACTACTCACAATACAAGTGTGGTCTGCCTTGACATTACATCCTTGATGTCTGCCCTTACCACCACCCTGGCAAGGCATTCCACATACTCAACATTCTCTGTGCAGGGGAAAAAAAAACTTTCTGCTGACATCCTCCCTGCACTTCCCTCCAATCGCCTTAAAATTATGGACTCTGGTAGTTGGCCTTGCTATTGACACTTTTGTGCAATCAAAGGAACTCTCTATTTCTTCCTTTCAGCTTACACTTCTGTTGTTTGACCCTTTCTGCCTCCAGATTCATACTGTGTGGGAATCGATGCTCAGCGCAAATCTTTCAGAGAGCTGTTCTTTCCCCAGAGTCTTAGGTCCTCTCCTGAGTTGCCCCATCCCTTGAACTTGTTCTCCTCAACACGAAGTGTGCCTGGTGCCCTGAACAATGATATCTCAGTGGTGTATTCACGTAGAATCGCCAGACCCAACAATGCCCAAATATTGCTGATCTCAGCTTGAGCGATGATGTCACAAAGTGCAACACCTGTGATAATTGACGTGTGATAATGATAACTTGAAGTTTCAGAGACACTGTAACATCAGAAAGGGAAAGAATATTCTGACGTTGCAGTGACAGAGAATGCAAAAGAAATATAAGACCTTGAGACTCACCATTCACATCGACCCTCAGCATCACAGGACCCACACTGTCCTTGCGACTCACCATTCCCCATTGACCCTCAACCTCACAGGCCCCACACTGTCCCTGCGACTCACCATTCCCCATCGACCCACAACCTCACAGGACCCACACTGTCCCTGAGACACACAATTCCCTATCAATCCTCAGCATCACAGTGCCCACACTGTCCCTGAGACACACCATTCCCCATCGACCCTCAGCAACAGAGGGCCCACACTGTCCCTGAGACACACCATTCCCCATCGACCCTCAGCATCACAGGGCCCACACTGTCCCTGAGACACACCATTCCCCATCGACCCTCAGCAACAGAGGGCCCACACTGTCCCTGAGACACACCATTCCCCATCGACCCTCAGCATCACAGGGCCCACACTGTCGTTGCGACTCACCATTCCCCATCCACCCTCAGCATCACAGTGCCCACACTGTCCCTGAGACACACCATTCCCCATCGACCCTCAGCAACAGAGGGCCCACACTGTCCCTGAGACTCACCATTCATATCGACCCTCAGCATCACAGGACCCACACTGTCCTTGAGACTCACCATTCACATCGACCCTCAGCATCACAGGACCCACACTGTCCCTGAGACTCACCATTCATATCTACCCTCAGCATCACTGGGCCCACACTGTCCCTGAGACTCACCATTCCCCATCGACCCTCAGCATCACAGGACCCACACTGTCCCTGAGACACACTATTCCCCATCGACCCTCAGCATCACAGGCCCCACACTGTCCCTGAGACTCACCATTCACATTGACCCTCAGCATCACAGGGCCCACACTGTCCCTGAGACTCACCATTCCCCATCGACCCTCAGCATCACAGGACCCACACTGTCCCTGAGACACACTATTCCCCATCGACCCTCAGCATCACAGGCCCCACACTGTCCCTGAGACTCACCATTCCCCATCGACCCTCAGCATCACAGGGCCCACACTGTCGTTGCGACTCACCATTCCCCATCCACCCTCAGCATCACAGTGCCCACACTGTCCCTGAGACACACCATTCCCCATCGACCCTCAGCAACAGAGGGCCCACACTGTCCCTGAGACTCACCATTCATATCGACCCTCAGCATCACAGGACCCACACTGTCCTTGAGACTCACCATTCACATCGACCCTCAGCATCACAGGACCCACACTGTCCCTGAGACTCACCATTCCCCATCGACCCTCAGCATCACAGGACCCACACTGTCCTTGAGACTCACCATTCCCCATCGACCCTCAGCAACACAGGACCCACACTGTCCCTGAGACTCACCATTCACATTGACCCTCAGCATCACAGGGCCCACACTGTCCCTGAGACTCACCATTCCCCATCGACCCTCAGCATCACAGGACCCACACTGTCCCTGAGACACACTATTCCCCATCGACCCTCAGCATCACAGGCCCCACACTGTCCCTGAGACTCACCATTCCCCATCGACCCTCAGCAACACAGGACCCACACTGTCCCTGAGACACACCATTCCCCATCGACCCTCAGCATCACAGGGCCCACACTGTCCCTGAGACTCACCATTCCCCATCGACCCTCAGCATCACAGGACCCACACTGTCCCTGAGACTCCCCATTCCCCATCGACCCTCAGCATCACAGGGCCCACACTGTCCCTGAGACTCACCATTCCCCATCGACCCTCAGCATCACAGGACCCACACTGTCCCTGAGACTCACCATTCCCCATCGACCCTCAGCATCACAGGGCCCACACTGTCCCTGAGACTCACCATTCCTCATCCACCCTCAGCATCACAGGACCCACACTGTCCCTGAGACACACCATTCCCCATCGACCCTCAGCATCACAGGACCCACACTGTCCCTGATTCTCACCATTCCCCATCGACCCTCAGCATCACAGGGCCCACACTGTCCCTGAGACTCACCATTCCCCATCGACCCTCAGCATCACAGGCCCCACACTGTCCCTGAGACTCACCATTCCCCATCGACCCTCAACATCACAGGACCCACACTGTCCCTGAGACACACCATTCCCCATCGACCCTCAGCATTACAGGGCCCACACTGTCCCTCAGACTCACCATTCCCCATCACCCTCAGCATCACAGGCCCCACACTGTCCCTGCGACTCTCATTCCCCATTGACCCTCAACCTCACAGGGCCCACACTGTCCCTCAGACTCACCATTCCCCATCACCCTCAGCATCACAGGCCCCACACTGTCCCTGCGACTCTCATTCCCCATTGACCCTCAACCTCACAGGGCCCACACTGTCCCTGAGACTCACCATTCCCCATTGATCCTCAGCATCACAGGCTCCACACTGTCCCTGAAACTTACCATTCCCCATCCACCCTCAGCATCACAGGCCCCACACTGTCCCTGCGACTCACCATTCCCCATCGACCCTCAACATCACAGGCCCCACACTGTCCCTGCGACTCACCATTCCCCATCGACCCACAACCTCACAGGCCCCACAATGTCCCTGAGACTCACCATTCCCCATCGACCCTCAGCATCACAGGACCCACACTGTCCCTGAGACACACCATTCCCCATCGACCCTCAGCATCACAGGACCCACACTGTCCCTAAGACTCACCATTCACATCGACCCTCAGCATCACAGGGCCCACACTGTCCCTGAGACACACCATTCCCCATCAACACTCAGCATCACAGGCCCCACACTGTCCCTGAGACTCACCATTCCCCATCGACCCTCAGCATCACAGGGCCCACACTGTCCCTGAGACTCACCATTCCCCATCGACCCTCAGCATCACAGGACCCACACTGTCCCTGAGACACACCATTCCCTATCAACCCTCAGCATCACAGGACCCACACTGTCCCTAAGACTCACCATTCACATCGACCCTCAGCATCACAGGCCCCACAATGTCCCTGAGACTCACCATTCCCCATCGACCCTCAGCATCACAGGACCCACACTGTCCTTGAGACTCACCATTCCCCATCGACCCTCAGCAACACAGGACCCACACTGTCCCTGAGACTCACCATTCACATTGACCCTCAGCATCACAGGGCCCACACTGTCCCTGAGACTCACCATTCCCCATCGACCCTCAGCATCACAGGACCCACACTGTCCCTGAGACACACTATTCCCCATCGACCCTCAGCATCACAGGCCCCACACTGTCCCTGAGACTCACCATTCCCCATCGACCCTCAGCAACACAGGACCCACACTGTCCCTGAGACACACCATTCCCCATCGACCCTCAGCATCACAGGGCCCACACTGTCCCTGAGACTCACCATTCCCCATCGACCCTCAGCATCACAGGACCCACACTGTCCCTGAGACTCCCCATTCCCCATCGACCCTCAGCATCACAGGGCCCACACTGTCCCTGAGACTCACCATTCCCCATCGACCCTCAGCATCACAGGACCCACACTGTCCCTGAGACTCACCATTCCCCATCGACCCTCAGCATCACAGGGCCCACACTGTCCCTGAGACTCACCATTCCTCATCCACCCTCAGCATCACAGGACCCACACTGTCCCTGAGACACACCATTCCCCATCGACCCTCAGCATCACAGGACCCACACTGTCCCTGATTCTCACCATTCCCCATCGACCCTCAGCATCACAGGGCCCACACTGTCCCTGAGACTCACCATTCCCCATCGACCCTCAGCATCACAGGCCCCACACTGTCCCTGAGACTCACCATTCCCCATCGACCCTCAACATCACAGGACCCACACTGTCCCTGAGACACACCATTCCCCATCGACCCTCAGCATTACAGGGCCCACACTGTCCCTCAGACTCACCATTCCCCATCACCCTCAGCATCACAGGCCCCACACTGTCCCTGCGACTCTCATTCCCCATTGACCCTCAACCTCACAGGGCCCACACTGTCCCTCAGACTCACCATTCCCCATCACCCTCAGCATCACAGGCCCCACACTGTCCCTGCGACTCTCATTCCCCATTGACCCTCAACCTCACAGGGCCCACACTGTCCCTGAGACTCACCATTCCCCATTGATCCTCAGCATCACAGGCTCCACACTGTCCCTGAAACTTACCATTCCCCATCCACCCTCAGCATCACAGGCCCCACACTGTCCCTGCGACTCACCATTCCCCATCGACCCTCAACATCACAGGCCCCACACTGTCCCTGCGACTCACCATTCCCCATCGACCCACAACCTCACAGGCCCCACAATGTCCCTGAGACTCACCATTCCCCATCGACCCTCAGCATCACAGGACCCACACTGTCCCTGAGACACACCATTCCCCATCGACCCTCAGCATCACAGGACCCACACTGTCCCTAAGACTCACCATTCACATCGACCCTCAGCATCACAGGGCCCACACTGTCCCTGAGACACACCATTCCCCATCAACACTCAGCATCACAGGCCCCACACTGTCCCTGAGACTCACCATTCCCCATCGACCCTCAGCATCACAGGGCCCACACTGTCCCTGAGACTCACCATTCCCCATCGACCCTCAGCATCACAGGACCCACACTGTCCCTGAGACACACCATTCCCTATCAACCCTCAGCATCACAGGACCCACACTGTCCCTAAGACTCACCATTCACATCGACCCTCAGCATCACAGGCCCCACACTGTCCCTGAGACTCACCATTCCCCATCGACCCTCAGCATCACAGGCCCCACACTGTCCCTGAGACTCCCCATTCCCCATCGACCCTCAGCATCACAGGGCCCACACTGTCCCTGAGACTCACCATTCCCCATCGACCCTCAGCATCACAGGCCCCACACTGTCCCTGAGACTCACCATTCCCCATCGACCCTCAGCATCACAGGCCCCACACTGTCCCTGAGACTCCCCATTCCCCATCGACCCTCAGCATCACAGGGCCCACACTGTCCCTGAGACTCACCATTCCCCATCGACCCTCAGCATCACAGGACCCACACTGTCCCTGAGACTCACCATTCCCCATCGACCCTCAGCATCACAGGACCCACACTGTCCCTGAAACTCACCATTCCCCATCGACCCTCAGCATTACAGGCCCCACACTGTCCCTGAGACACACCATTCCTCATCGACCCTCAACATCACAGGACCCACACTGTCCCTGAGACTCGCCATTCCCCATCGACCCTCAGCATCACAGGGCCCACACTGTCCTTGTGACTCACCATTCCCCATCGACCCACAACCTCACAGGACCCACACTGTCCCTGAGACACACCATTCCCCATCGACCCTCAACATCACAGGACTCACACTGTCCCTGAGACTCACCATTCACATCGACCCTCAGCATCACAGGACCCACACTGTCCCTGAGACACACCATTCCCCATCGACCCTCAGCATCACAGGACCCACACTGTCCTTGAGACTCACCATTCACATCGACCCTCAACATCACAGGACCCACACTGTCCCTGAGACTCACCATTCCCCATCGACCTTCAGCATCACAGGCCCCACACTGTCCCTGAAACTCACCATTCCCCATCGACCCTCAACATCACAGGACCCACACTGTCCCTGAGACACACCATTCCCCATCCACCCTCAGCATCACAGGGCCCACACTGTCCCTCAGACTCACCATTCCCCATCACCCTCAGCATCACAGGCCCCACACTGTCCCTGCGACTCTCATTCCCCATTGACCCTCAACCTCACAGGGCCCACACTGTCCCTCAGACTCACCATTCCCCATCACCCTCAGCATCACAGGCCCCACACTGTCCCTGCGACTCTCATTCCCCATCAACACTCAGCATCACAGGCCCCACACTGTCCCTGAGACTCACCATTCCCCATCGACCCTCAACATCACAGGACCCACACTGTCCCTGAGACACACCATTCCCCATCGACCCTCAGCATCACAGGGCCCACACTGTCCCTCAGACTCACCATTCCCCATCACCCTCAGCATCACAGGCACAACACTGTCCCTGCGACTCTCATTCCCCATTGACCCTCAACCTCACAGGGCCCACACTGTCCCTCAGACTCACCATTCCCCATCACCCTCAGCATCACAGGCCCCACACTGTCCCTGCGACTCTCATTCCCCATTGACCCTCAACCTCACAGGGCCCACACTGTCCCTGAGACTCACCATTCATATCGACCCTCAGCATCACAGGACCCACACTGTCCCTGAGACTCACCATTCCCCATCCACCCTCAGCATCACAGGCCCCACACTGTCCCTGCGACTCACCATTCCCCATCGACCCTCAACATCACAGGCCCCACACTGTCCCTGCGACTCACCATTCCCCATCGACCCACAACCTCACAGGCCCCACAATGTCCCTGAGACTCACCATTCCCCATCGACCCTCAGCATCACAGGACCCACACTGTCCCTGAGACACACCATTCCCCATCGACCCTCAGCATCACAGGACCCACACTGTCCCTAAGACTCACCATTCACATCGACCCTCAGCATCACAGGGCCCACACTGTCCCTGAGACACACCATTCCCCATCAACACTCAGCATCACAGGCCCCACACTGTCCCTGAGACTCACCATTCCCCATCGACCCTCAGCATCACAGGGCCCACACTGTCCCTGAGACTCACCATTCCCCATCGACCCTCAGCATCACAGGACCCACACTGTCCCTGAGACACACCATTCCCTATCAACCCTCAGCATCACAGGACCCACACTGTCCCTAAGACTCACCATTCACATCGACCCTCAGCATCACAGGCCCCACACTGTCCCTGAGACTCACCATTCCCCATCGACCCTCAGCATCACAGGCCCCACACTGTCCCTGAGACTCCCCATTCCCCATCGACCCTCAGCATCACAGGGCCCACACTGTCCCTGAGACTCACCATTCCCCATCGACCTTCAGCATCACAGGCCCCACACTGTCCCTGAGACTCACCATTCCCCATCGACCCTCAGCATCACAGGCCCCACACTGTCCCTGAGACTCCCCATTCCCCATCGACCCTCAGCATCACAGGGCCCACACTGTCCCTGAGACTCACCATTCCCCATCGACCCTCAGCATCACAGGACCCACACTGTCCCTGAGACTCACCATTCCCCATCGACCCTCAGCATCACAGGACCCACACTGTCCCTGAAACTCACCATTCCCCATCGACCCTCAGCATTACAGGCCCCACACTGTCCCTGAGACACACCATTCCTCATCGACCCTCAACATCACAGGACCCACACTGTCCCTGAGACTCGCCATTCCCCATCGACCCTCAGCATCACAGGGCCCACACTGTCCTTGTGACTCACCATTCCCCATCGACCCACAACCTCACAGGACCCACACTGTCCCTGAGACACACCATTCCCCATCGACCCTCAACATCACAGGACTCACACTGTCCCTGAGACTCACCATTCACATCGACCCTCAGCATCACAGGACCCACACTGTCCCTGAGACACACCATTCCCCATCGACCCTCAGCATCACAGGACCCACACTGTCCTTGAGACTCACCATTCACATCGACCCTCAACATCACAGGACCCACACTGTCCCTGAGACTCACCATTCCCCATCGACCCTCAGCATCACAGGCCCCACACTGTCCCTGAGACTCACCATTCCCCATCGACCCTCAACATCACAGGACCCACACTGTCCCTGAGACACACCATTCCCCATCGACCCTCAGCATCACAGGGCCCACACTGTCCCTCAGACTCACCATTCCCCATCACCCTCAGCATCACAGGCCCCACACTGTCCCTGCGACTCTCATTCCCCATCAACACTCAGCATCACAGGCACCACACTGTCCCTGAGACTCACCATTCCCCATCGACCCTCAGCATCACAGGGCCCACACTGTCCCTGAGACTCACCATTCCCCATCGACCCTCAGCATCACAGGACCCACACTGTCCCTGAGACTCACCATTCCCCATCGACCCTCAGCATCACAGGACCCACACTGTCCCTGAGACTCACCATTCCCCATCGACCCATCAGCATCACAGGACCCACACTGTCCCTGAAACTCACCATTCCCCATCGACCCTCAGCATTACAGGCCCCACACTGTCCCTGAGACACACCATTCCTCATCGACCCTCAACATCACAGGACCCACACTGTCCCTGAGACTCGCCATTCCCCATCGACCCTCAGCATCACAGGGCCCACACTGTCCCTGTGACTCACCATTCCCCATCGACCCACAACCTCACAGGACCCACACTGTCCCTGAGACACACCATTCCCCATCGACCCTCAACATCACAGGACTCACACTGTCCCTGAGACTCACCATTCACATCGACCCTCAGCATCACAGGACCCACACTGTCCCTGAGACACACCATTCCCCATCGACCCTCAGCATCACAGGGCCCACACTGTCCCTGAGACACACCATTCCCCATCCACCCTCAGCATCACAGGACCCACACTGTCCCTGAGACACACCATTCCCCATCCACCCTCAGCATCACAGGGCCCACACTGTCCCTCAGACTCACCATTCCCCATCACCCTCAGCATCACAGGCCCCACACTGTCCCTGCGACTCACCATTCCCCATTGACCCTCAACCTCACAGGGCCCACACTGTCCCTGAGACTCACCATTCCCCATCGACCCTCAGCATCAGAGGCTCCACACTGTCCCTGACACTTACCATTCCCCATCGACCCTCAGCATCACAGGCCCCACACTGTCCCTGCGATTCACCATTCCCCATCGACCCACAACCTCACAGGGCCCACACTGGAGTGTCTCCCCAGGACCTCATTGACCTGAGTCCCACAGGGTGCCCATTGCTCCTCCTTGTGACATAATGAAAAACAAATTTAAAATGCTTTGGGGGATTGATAACATGAAGTAGTCTGCAAGATCTGCCAGTTTGGGCTGTACCGCAAAACCAGCAGACTGATGAGATCTTTGGGTGTTTATGATGTGATGTCATTATGAAATATTCCACTGGTGATATGTTCTATTGCTTGGGCTGTAAATGAGATTTTAATGCAAAATTAAAATAAACCAATTAGCAATTGGCCCCATAAAAACTAATTTTATACTCTATGTGTAAATTATTATTCCATAAGCTATTTTAAAATTCATTTAAAAACAATTCTAAAAATGTTTATGCATTTTCTGTTACTGCCTTCAGTTATTTTCTCAGTGTTCTGTTAAAGGCTTATAATATTAAGTGAAAAGATATGATTTATTTCTTGATTGATGGAAATGTTAACTGATTTAAATATTTAATTTGTTTAAGTATTGAATTTACTGGGTTATAATGACTCTAATTGGACTGACATCAAAAGGCAGCAGGATTTGGGAAAGGGGTTCACAAAGAGTGCTGGATCATGTCCAGTTGTGTGATCTTCTGCTGCAAGCCCTTCCAGAAAGTCCTCGTTATTTGTGAGGCACAGGATCATGGGTTCCTGACAGATAATAAATAAAACAAAATGCAAGGACTGAGTACAGGAGATGGGGTGTTCTGTTGAAGCTGTACACGACGTTGGTGAGGCCTAACTTGGGGTAAAATCTGTCAGTTTTGGTCACCTACCTACAGGAAAGATGTAAACAAGGCTGAAAGAGCGCAGAGAAAATTTACAAGGTTTGTTGCCGGGTCTTGGAGGACCTGAGTTACAATGAAAGATTGAATAGGTTAGGACTTTATTCCTTGGAATGAAGATTGAGAGGAGATTTGATAGAGGAATACAAAATTATGAGGGGTATAGATAGTGTAAATGCAAGCAGGCTTTTTCCATTGAAGTTGGGCGGGACTATAACCTGAGGTCACAGGTTAAGGGTGAAAGGTGAAAAGTTTAAGGGAACATGAGGGAAACATCTTCACTCAGAGGCTGGCGGGAGTGTGGAAGAAGCTGCCAGCAGAACTGATGAATGCAAGCTCAACTTCAATGTTTCAGAGAAGTTTGGATAGGTACTTGGATGGTAGAGGTATGGAGGGCTATGGTCCAGTGCAGGTCATTGGGAGCAAGTGGTTTGGCATGAACTAGATGGGCAGAAGGGTCTGTTTCTGCATTGTACTTTTCTATGACTATACTCATTAGGACCACTGGCTACAATATTTAGGCTGTAGTGACTGGCAGCTGTCAATCAGCCAATGAAATGACAACCTCTATGAGAGTTTCAGCCTGCAAGTTTCAGCATGGTTTAAATAAAAAAGCAGAAACACAGAAGAAAGAGGAGCTGGACTTCTGTTTACTGTGGTATCCTAAAAACACCACCTCCAATGGTGCTACACCACTCCAGAACTGGTGTCACAATTGAGCAGCTGTTGTGATTTTACACTTAGATTTTGGAGCAAGATGTAGATGCGATGGAATTTGCTAGGTGTGTCCAGGAAGGATTTCAGACTAGATCAATGAATCTGGGCAGGACTAGATCAATGAATCTGGGCAGGTTACAGGTTTTTCACTCAGAGACAGTGACCACAACTCTCTGAGCTTTACCATAACCTTGAAGAGGGATAGGAGCAGACAGTCGGGGAAAATATTTAATTGTGGGAGAGCAAAATATGATTCTATTTGGCAGGAACTTGGGAATGAAAATTGGGAACTGGTGTACTCATGGAAATGCACAAGAAGAATGCGGAGGTTATTTAGGGAGCACATGCATGAGTTTTCTGGGTAGGTTTGTGCCATTGAGGTGGGGTGAAGGAATTGTGATTGACAAGCGATATGGAACGTCTCGTCAAAAGGAAGAAAGAAGCTTATGTAAGGCTTGAGAAGCAAGGATCAGACAGGGCTTGGGAGAGTCAGGAGGGAGTTAAAGAAGGGACTTTGGAGAACTAGAGGGGACAAAGAGGCCATCGAGTGGTACATCCAAAGAAAGCAGTTGAGGTGTACACAGAGAGGACTCTCTCCGCTTTACAAGAGTTTAATTCTCCTGGCCTTTCTGCTTCTTAATAATCAAACACGCAGTTTTGTAATTCCAGCTTCCAGCCTGTAGCCTCTGAGTTAGTGCCAGGCTCAGGAACAACAGGCACCTCTTGCATCCCGTCTCACAGATTATGTGTTCAACTCAGCTCACACTGAGCTAACATTAGGGTTCATACAAGACGCGGTCAGCAGCGGAGAGACACAAAAGGGTAGAATATTTGATTTCAGTAGAACACCTGCTGTTGCCTTTTATCCAAAAGCCAAAGCCCTTTTTTATGCCCTTTGACGTCATCCCTCAGATTCTTGGCCACACACTGGGCCCAAACCTTTACTGTTCTCATCTGGGATGCGGGAGATGCACTGAGGGGGTCTTGCCAGTAGCAAGTCTTTTGTCGTTGCTGAAGACCAAGATTTATTAAAAGAGCAAAACGTTTTGCCTCTTGATGACCCCCAAAGGCATCTCAATGAGTTTTGCAGACTATCAATTATATTTGGAGGATTAGCTTGCCATTGTTTCATTGGGAACAGCTGTTGTTTGGTGCACGGCCAGATCCGATGGGCAGCAATGAGGAAATGATCAGTAGGGTCTTTGTTGTAGGTGTTGTCTATTTAATACTTCAGTAATATTTGAATAATCTTGTAGATATATTGTTTGATTAAGCATTCTTGTTCATTTAAATAATTCATTATTTTGGTTCAAAGGATGTTCACAAAAAAGATTCCTGGATTGAAAGGCTTGTCATATGAGGAGCATTTGATGGCTCTGGGCCTGTACTCACTGGAATTCAGAAGAATGAGGGGTGACCTCATTGAACTCTATTGAATGTTGAAAGGCTTCAGTGGAGCGGATGTTGTGAGGATGTTTCCCATAGTGGGGGAGTCTAAGACTAGAGGGTGTCACCTCAGACTTAGAGGGGCGTCCTTTTAGAGCGGAGATGAAGAGGAATTTCTTTAGCCGGAGAGTGGTGAATCTGTGGGATTCATTGCCAGTGGTGGCTGTGGAGGCCAAGTCATTGGGTGTATTTAAGGCAGAGGTTGATGGATTCTTGATTGGTCAGGGCATGAAGGGATACAGGGAGAAGACAGGAGATTGGGTCAGCTATAACAAAATGGTGGAGCAGACTCGATAGCCCAAATGGCCCAATTCTGCTCCTATATCTTATGGACGTTTGGTCTTATTATGGGTTATATGTAAAAATGTGAATTATATACATTATTACACTACCACGTGATATGTGCACACCTCGCTTAAAGTAAACACAAAGTTAGACTCACATTTTGGACTCCCATATCTTCCTTTGAATTAGTTTAATCTTTTGAAGTTACAAACATAACAGTAGGATATGAGCTTCTATTAATCAGGAGGAACTCTCCAGCTGGTTATCAGAGCAGAGCTCTGATATTCTTGCTCTGCACAGATTGAATGTGCACCCCGTTGCCAGAGTTCAGTGATGGTTTATCAGACATTTGGCACTTCTGACTGTGCCACACTCCCTCAGTGCTGCCTGACATTGCCTTCTCAAAAGGGGAGGCACTCAACACCACCTCCATGTTTGCCATCGTGCAGTGTCCCTTCCTCTGGGGTCAGTGAATACCCTAAACTGGGCGTGGAGTGAATGGAAGAAGTCGAGAGTGGGGTTTTTGGGAGTAGTAAGAAACCCGTGGAGTAAATCCCGAACGAGGAGACACAAGAGACTGTGGATGCTGGAATGTGAAGCTACACACCGTCTCAGCGGGTCGAGCAGCCTCGGTGGGAGCAAAGAACTTGCTGAAGTTTTGAGTTGAAATCCTGATCCAGACTGAGGGTAGAGAGGTGAGATGGCCAGCAAAGGGAGGAGAAGACAAGAGGTGGACCGAGGAGGCCTATAAGATGAAAGACAGGGTGATATATTTTCAGGAGTGCTGTAAATCTGGAGTGGAGCACAAATCCAGAATACGGTAAATCTGGGATGGAGTAACTACAGAGTATTGTAAATCTGGAGTGGACTACGTCTGGAATGGAGTCCAAACCCAGAGTTGAGTATGAATCCAGTGTGAGTTGAGGGTAGAATTTAATGTGGTTCAGGGTAAATTAGGAGTGGAATGAATGAGGTGTGTGAGCAGAAATGATGAGAATTAGTCTGATTTTGTGAGGTGTGTAACCATAGAATTGGCACAAGAGGTTGACCCCATCCCTTAGTTTTAAAGCAGGCAGATTCTTCAGCATTGGGCTACCCCTCCCCACAGGCGTGGTTTCTTCCCCCCTTGAGTTCAGCTAGAACAGGCTTGTCACAGGTACCCTGCCTCTGTTGCTGATGGGACACTGAGTGGTGTGAGGGCAGTTTCTGCCACATCTGCATTACATTCCTCGAATATACGTTTCATCTTGTCCAAGTACATTTCTTGAGCATCTGGATAGCAAAGGTGTCATCAAGATGCTCTTTATTGACTACAGCTCAGTATTCAGTACCATTGTCCCCTCAAAACTATCAACAAGCTTCAAAACCTCGGCCTCAATACCCCCTTGAACAATTGGATCCTCGATTCCCTCACCTTTTTGACCTCAGATAGTTTGGTTTGGCAACAATATCGCCTCCACGTCTCCATCAGCACAGGCTATGTGCTTAGCCTCTAGCTCTACTCCCTTCACACTTATGACTGTGAGGCTAAGCACAGCGCCAATGCCATATTTAAGTTTGCTGACGACACAACAGTCGTGAGCCAGCTAAATCAAAGGTGGTGACCAATCAGCATATAGGAGGGAGATTGAAAATCTGGCTGAGTGGTGCCATAACAAACTCTCACTCGATATCAGCAAGACCAAGGAACTGATTATAGACTTCAGGAGAGGGAACCCAGAGGTCAGTGGGTCCTCAATGGAGGTTCAGAGATGGAGAGTATTTGCAACGTTAAATTCCTTGATGTTACTATTTCAGAGGATCTATCCTGGCCCAGCATGTAAGTGCAATTGTGAAGAAAGCACAGCAGTGCCTCTACTTCCGTAGGAGACTGTGGAGATTCAGCATGACATCTAAAATTTCAACAAACTTCTGTAGTTGTGTCATGGAGAGTGTAATGACTGGCTGCATCATGGCCTGATATGGAAATACCAATGATTTTGAATGGATTTGGCCCAGCACAGCATGGGTGAAACCCTCCCAACCACTGATCACATCTGTGTGAAACGTTGCCGTAGAAAAGGAGCATCCATCATCAAAGATCCCCACCACCCAGGCCATGCTGTCTACCATCAGTTACTACCTTTCAATCATCAGGCTCTTGAATAAAAGGGGATAACTACACTTGCTCCATCACTGAGATCTTCCAACAATAGATAATCTCACTTTAAGAACTCTTTATCTCATGATCCCTTGTTATTTATATTTGCATTTGCACAGTTTGTTGTCTTCTGCACTCTGGTTGATCTTTCATTGATCCTGTTATAGTTACTATTCTGTAGATTTGCTGAGTATGGCCACAGGACAATGAATCTCAGGGTTGTGGTGACATATACGTACTTTGATATTACATTTACCTCGTACTTTGAAATCTTAATTTTAGAGATACAGCACAGAACAGGCCCTTCCGGCTCAACAGGCCACACCATCCAGCAACCCAGCTACTTTCGTTGTTGTTCAGTCGTTCAGTTGAGTCCAACTCTTTGTGACCTCATGGACTACACAGGATCTGCAGTAGATTGCCAGGCCTTTCTTCCATGCAGATACTGCTGCTGCCCAGGCTGGGTTTTGAACTCTGGATCATTTGCCTTGAAGTCCAGTGCTGATGCCACTACACTACCAGCCGGCCCACCCCGCTATGTCATCCTAGCCTAATCACAGGACAATTTACAATGAACAGTTAATCCACTGACCAATATGTTTTTGGAATGTGGGAGGAAAGTGGAGCACTGGAAGAAATCCACACGGTCACAGGACTCATGAACATAGAAAATAGATCATAGAACAGTACAGCACAGGAACAGGCCCTTCAGCCCACAATGTTGTGCCAGCTCATCTAAAAAGCAAATCAAAAACAAAGTTCAAAGTAAAATTTATTATCAGAGTACATACATGTTGCCACAAACAACCCTGAGATTCTTTTTCCTACAGTCACTCTAAATAAACCTATAGAACAGTAACTGTAAACAGGATCAATGAACAAAAAAATGTGCAAATGCAAATATAAATAAATAGCAATAAAAATTAGAGCATGAAATAACAAGATGAAGTGTCCTTAAAGTGAGACCATCGGTTGTGGAAA